>NW_026775627.1:0-496806 GCF_030987335.1 Cornus florida | reverse complement strand
CCCTTTGACGTCCGAAAAGTGTTTTAATGAGCAAAGGTTGAATCTTTGAATGAAATTACTTCTAACAAGGTACCAATTATGTCTCTAGACCATTTTAATGTATGAAGATTGAATCTTTGAAAGAAAATGAGAGTTTTGAGTTCAACTTCTTCGAGTTCACTATGTAGTCGTGAATTGTGTTTTAGGGACAAAAGATGAATCATTGAATGAAATTACTTCAATCAAGATACCAGTTATGTCACTAGACATTTTTAATCTACAAAGATTGAATCTTTGAACGAAAATGATAGTTTTGAGGAAAACTTGTTCAAGTTCCCTATGAAGTCGCGAAGTGCGTTTTAATCACTGCAGATTGAATCTTTGAATGAAAATACCTCAATTAAGGTACCAATTACGTCACAAGACCTTTTTAATGGGTAAAGATCGAGTCTTTAAAAGAAAGCGAGGGTTTTAAGTTAAACTTATTCGAGTTCCCTTTGACGTCTCGAAGAGTGTTTAAAAGAGTAAGGATTGAATCTTTGAATGAGAATTCCTCAATCAAGCTACCAATGTAAAGATTGAATCTCTGAGTGAAATTAACACAATCAAGGTAACTACTATGTCACTAGACCTTATTAATGTATAGCGATTCAATCTTTGAAAGAAAAACGACAATTTTAAGTTTAACTTGTTCGAATTCCTTATGAAGTGGCGAAGAGTGTTTTAAAGTCTAAAGATTGAATCTTGAATGAAAATACCTTAATCAAGGTATTAATTATGTCACTAGACCTTTTTAATGTATAAAGAATAAATCTTAGAAAGAAAATGAGAGTTTTGAGTTAAACTTATTCGAGTTCCCTTTGACGTAACGGAGAGTGTTTTAATGTGTAAAGATTGAATCCTTGAATGAAATTACCTCAATCAAGGTACCTATTATGTCAATGGACCTTTTTAATGTATAAAGATTTAATCTTTGATTTAAAATGAGAATTTTGAGTTTAACCTATTCGAGTTCCTAAGAAGTCGCGAAGAGTGTTTTAATGACCATAGATTGAATCTTTGAATGAAAATACCTCAATCAATGTACTAATTTTGTCACTAGAACTTTTTAATGAATAAAGATTGAATCTTTAAAAGAAAATGAGATTTTGGTGTTAAACTTATTCGAGTTCCCTTTTACGCCCCGAAGTGTGTTTAAATGAGTACAGATTGAATCTTTGAATGAAATTCCTCACTCAAGGTACCTATTATGTCACTAGACCATTTTAATGTACAAAGATTAAATCTTTGAACGAAAACGAGAGTTTTGAGTTAAACTTATTCGAGTTCCCTTTAATATCACGAAGAGTGTTTTAATTAGTAAAGATTGAATATATGAAAGAAATTACCTCAATCAACGGTAACGATTATGCCACATGACCTTTTTAATGTATAAAGAATGAATCTTTGAAAGAAAAAGGGAGTTTCGAGTGTAACTTATTTGAGTTCCTAACGTAATCTCGTAGAATGCTTTAATGACTAAAGATTGAATCCTTTAATGGAAATACCTCAATCAAGGTGGCCTATTATGTTCACTTGACCTTTTAAATGTATAAAGATTAAATCTTTGGAATAAAATGAGAGTTTTAAGTTAAACTTATAATAGTTCCCTTCGACGTCACGAAGAGTGTATTAATGAGTAAAGATTGAATCTTTGAGCGAAATTACCTCAATCACGATACCTATTATGTCACAAGACCTTTTGAATGTATAACGGTTGAATCTTTTAAAGAAAATGAGAGTTTTGAGTTTAACTTATTCGAGTACCCTTTGAAGTCGCGAAGAGTGTTTTAATGACTAAAAATTGAATCTTTGAATGAAAATAGCTCAATCAAGGTACCTATTGTGTCATTAGAGCTTCTTAATGTATAAAGATTGAATCTTTGAAAGAAAATGAGAGTTTTGAGTTAAACTTATTCGAGGTCCCTTTGACGTCCCAAAGAGTATTTTAACGAGTAAAGATTGAATATTTGAATGTAAACACCTCAATCATGGTGCCTATTATGTCACTAAACCATTTTTATGTATAAAGATTAAATTTTTTAAAGAAAATGAGACTTTTGAGTTAAACTTATTCGAGTTTCCTTTGAGATCACGGAGAGTGTTCTAATGAGTAAAGATTGAATCAGTGAATAAAATTATCTCAATTAAGGTAGCTATTATGTCACTAGGCCATTTTTAATGTATAAAGATTGAATCTTTGAAAGAAAATGAGAGTTTTGTGTTAAACTTATTCGACTTCCCTATGAAGTCGGGACGAGTGTTTTAATGACAAAAGACTGAATCTTTGAATAAGAGGTACAAAGATTGAATTTGTGAAAGAAAATGAGAGGTTTGAGTTTAACTTATTCGAGTTCCCTATGAAGTCGCGAAGAGTGTTTTAATAACTAAAGATTGAATCTTTGAATGAAAAGACCTCAATCAAAGGTACCTATTATGTCACTAGTCCTTTTTTTTGTACAAATATTTAATCTTTGAAAGAGAGAGAGATTTTTGAGTTAAACTTGTTTGGATTCCCTTGGACGTCCTAAAGAGTATTTTAATGAGAAAAGATTGAATCTTTGAATGAAAAATTCTCAATCAAGGTACCTATTATATCGCTAGACCTTTTAAAGTATAAAGATTGAGTCTTTGAAAGAAAATTAGAGTTTTGAGTTAAACTTATTCGAATTCCCTTTGACGTCCCGAAAAGTGTTTTAATGAGCAAAGGTTGAATCTTTGAATGAAATTACTTCTAACAAGGTACCAATTATGTCTCTAGACCATTTTAATGTATGAAGATTGAATCTTTGAAAGAAAATGAGAGTTTTGAGTTCAACTTCTTCGAGTTCACTATGTAGTCGTGAATTGTGTTTTAGGGACAAAAGATTGAATCATTGAATGAAATTACTTCAATCAAGATACCAGTTATGTCACTAGACAATTTTAATCTACAAAGATTGAATCTTTGAACGAAAATGATAGTTTTGAGGAAAACTTGTTCAAGTTCCCTATGAAGTCGCGAAGTGCGTTTTAATCACTGCAGATTGAATCTTTGAATGAAAATACCTCAATTAAGGTACCAATTACGTCACAAGACCTTTTTAATGGGTAAAGATCGAGTCTTTAAAGAAAGCGAGGGTTTTAAGTTAAACTTATTCGAGTTCCCTTTGACGTCTCGAAGAGTGTTTAAAAGAGTAAGGATTGAATCTTTGAATGAGAATTCCTCAATCAAGCTACCAATGTAAAGATTGAATCTCTGAGTGAAATTAACACAATCAAGGTAACTACTATGTCACTAGACCTTATTAATGTATAGCGATTCAATCTTTGAAAGAAAACGACAATTTTAAGTTTAACTTGTTCGAATTCCTTATGAAGTGGCGAAGAGTGTTTTAAAGTCTAAAGATTGAATCTTTGAATGAAAATACCTTAATCAAGGTATTAATTATGTCACTAGACCTTTTTAATGTATAAAGAATAAATCTTAGAAAGAAAATGAGAGTTTTGAGTTAAACTTATTCGAGTTCCCTTTGACGTAACGGAGAGTGTTTTAATGGTGTAAAGATTGAATCCTTGAATGAAATTACCTCAATCAAGGTACCTATTATGTCAATGGACCTTTTTAATGTATAAAGATTTAATCTTTGATTTAAAATGAGAATTTTGAGTTTAACCTATTCGAGTTCCCTAAGAAGTCGCGAAGAGTGTGTTAATGACCATAGATTGAATCTTTGAATGAAAATACCTCAATCAAGGTACTAATTTTGTCACTAGAACTTTTTAATGAATAAAGATTGAATCTTTAAAAGAAAATGAGATTTTGGAGTTAAACTTATTCGAGTTCCCTTTTACGCCCCGAAGTGTGTTTAAATGAGTACAGATTGAATCTTTGAATGAAAATTCCTCACTCAAGGTACCTATTATGTCACTAGACCATTTTAATGTACAAAGATTAAATCTTTGAACGAAAACGAGAGTTTTGAGTTAAACTTATTCGAGTTCCCTTTAATATCACGAAGAGTGTTTTAATTAGTAAAGATTGAATATATGAAAGAAATTACCTCAATCACGGTAACGATTATGCCACATGACCTTTTTAATGTATAAAGAATGAATCTTTGAAAGAAAAAGGGAGTTTCGAGTGTAACTTATTTGAGTTCCTAACGTAATCTCGTAGAATGCTTTAATGACTAAAGATTGAATCCTTTAATGGAAATACCTCAATCAAGGTGCCTATTATGTCACTTGACCTTTTAAATGTATAAAGATTAAATCTTTGGAATAAAATGAGAGTTTTAAGTTAAACTTATAATAGTTCCCTTCGACGTCACGAAGAGTGTATTAATGAGTAAAGATTGAATCTTTGAGCGAAATTACCTCAATCACGATAACTATTATGTCACAAGACCTTTTGAATGTATAACGGTTGAATCTTTTAAAGAAAATGAGAGTTTTGAGTTTAACTTATTCGAGTACCCTTTGAAGTCGCGAAGAGTGTTTTAATGACTAAAAATTGAATCTTTGAATGAAAATAGCTCAATCAAGGTACCTATTGTGTCATTAGAGCTTCTTAATGTATAAAGATTGAATCTTTGAAAGAAAATGAGAGTTTTGAGTTAAACTTATTCGAGGTCCCTTTGACGTCCCAAAGAGTATTTTAACGAGTAAAGATTGAATATTTGAATGTAAACACCTCAATCATGGTGCCTATTATGTCACTAACCATTTTTATGTATAAAGATTAAATTTTTTAAAGAAAATGAGACTTTTGAGTTAAACTTATTCGAGTTTCCTTTGAGATCACGGAGAGTGTTCTAATGAGTAAAGATTGAATCAGTGAATAAAATTATCTCAATTAAGGTAGCTATTATGTCACTAGGCCATTTTAATGTATAAAGATTGAATCTTTGAAAGAAAATGAGAGTTTTGTGTTAAACTTATTCGACTTCCCTATGAAGTCGGGACGAGTGTTTTAATGACAAAAGACTGAATCTTTGAATAAGAGGTACAAAGATTGAATTTGTGAAAGAAAATGAGAGGTTTGAGTTTAACTTATTCGAGTTCCCTATGAAGTCGCGAAGAGTGTTTTAATAACTAAAGATTGAATCTTTGAATGAAAAGACCTCAATCAAGGTACCTATTATGTCACTAGTCCTTTTTTTTGTACAAATATTTAATCTTTGAAAGAGAGAGAGATTTTTGAGTTAAACTTGTTTGGATTCCCTTGGACGTCCTAAAGAGTATTTAATGAGAAAAGATTGAATCTTTGAATGAAAAATTCTCAATCAAGGTACCTATTATATCGCTAGACCTTTTAAAGTATAAAGATTGAGTCTTTGAAAGAAAATTAGAGTTTTGAGTTAAACTTATTCGAATTCCCTTTGACGTCCCGAAAAGTGTTTTAATGAGCAAAGGTTGAATCTTTGAATGAAATTACTTCTAACAAGGTACCAATTATGTCTCTAGACCATTTTAATGTATGATGATTGAATCTTTGAAAGAAAATGAGAGTTTTGAGTTCAACTTCTCGAGGTCACTATGTAGTCGTGAATTGTGTTTTAGGGACAAAAGATTGAATCATTGAATGAAATTACTTCAATCAAGATACCAGTTATGTCACTAGACAATTTTAATCTACAAAGATTGAATCTTTGAACGAAAATGATAGTTTTGAGGAAAACTTGTTCAAGTTCCCTATGAAGTCGCGAAGTGCGTTTTAATCACTGCAGATTGAATCTTTGAATGAAAATACCTCAATTAAGGTACCAATTACGTCACAAGACCTTTTTAATGGGTAAAGATCGAGTCTTTAAAAGAAAGCGAGGGTTTTAAGTTAAACTTATTCGAGTTCCCTTTGACGTCTCGAAGAGTGTTTTAAAAGAGTAAGGATTGAATCTTTGAATGAGAATTCCTCAATCAAGCTACCAATGTAAAGATTGAATCTCTGAGTGAAATTAACACAATCAAGGTAACTACTATGTCACTAGACCTTATTAATGTATAGCGATTCAATCTTTGAAAGAAAACGACAATTTTAAGTTTAACTTGTTCGAATTCCTTATGAAGTGGCGAAGAGTGTTTTAAAGTCTAAAGATTGAATCTTTGAATGAAAATACCTTAATCAAGGTATTAATTATGTCACTAGACCTTTTTATGTATAAAGAATAAATCTTAGAAAGAAAATGAGAGTTTTGAGTTAAACTTATTCGAGTTCCCTTTGACGTAACGGAGAGTGTTTTAATGTGTAAAGATTGAATCCTTGAATGAAATTACCTCAATCAAGGTACCTATTATGTCAATGGACCTTTTTAATGTATAAAGATTTAATCTTTGATTTAAAATGAGAATTTTGAGTTTAACCTATTCGAGTTCCCTAAGAAGTCGCGAAGAGTGTTTTAATGACCATAGATTGAATCCTTGAATGAAAATACCTCAATCAAGGTACTAATTCTTGTCACTAGAACTTTTTAATGAATAAAGATTGAATCTTTAAAAGAAAATGAGATTTTGGAGTTTAAACTTATTCGAGTTCCCTTTTACGCCCCGAAGTGTGTTTAAATGAGTACAGATTGAATCTTTGAATGAAAATTCCTCACTCAAGGTACCTATTATGTCACTAGACCATTTTAATGTACAAAGATTAAATCTTTGAACGAAAACGAGAGTTTTGAGTTAAACTTATTCGAGTTCCCTTTAATATCACGAAGAGTGTTTTAATTAGTAAAGATTGAATATATGAAAGAAATTACCTCAATCACGGTAACGATTATGCCACATGACCTTTTTAATGTATAAAGAATGAATCTTGAAAGAAAAAGGGAGTTTCGAGTGTAACTTATTGAGTTCCTAACGTAATCTCGTAGAATGCTTTAATGACTAAAGATTGAATCCTTTAATGGAAATACCTCAATCAAGGTGCCTATTATGTCACTTGACCTTTTAAATGTATAAAGATTAAATCTTTGGAATAAAATGAGAGTTTTAAGTTAAACTTATAATAGTTCCCTTCGACGTCACGAAGAGTGTATTAATGAGTAAAGATTGAATCTTTGAGCGAAATTACCTCAATCACGATACCTATTATGTCACAAGACCTTTTGAATGTATAACGGTTGAATCTTTTAAAGAAAATGAGAGTTTTGAGTTTAACTTATTCGAGTACCCTTTGAAGTCGCAGAGAGTGTTTTAATGACTAAAAATTGAATCTTTGAATGAAAATAGCTCAATCAAGGTACCTATTGTGTCATTAGAGCTTCTTAATGTATAAGATTGAATCTTTGAAAGAAAATGAGAGTTTTGAGTTAAACTTATTCGAGGTCCCCTTTGACGTCCCAAAGAGTATTTTAACGAGTAAAGATTGAATATTTGAATGTAAACACCTCAATCATGGTGCCTATTATGTCACTAAACCATTTTTATGTATAAAGATTAAATTTTTTAAAGAAAATGAGACTTTTGAGTTAAACTTATTCGAGTTTCTTTGAGATCACGGAGAGTGTTCTAATGAGTAAAGATTGAATCAGTGAATAAAATTATCTCAATTAAGGTAGCTATTATGTCACTAGGCCATTTTAATGTATAAAGATTGAATCTTTGAAAGAAAATGAGAGTTTTGTGTTAAACTTATTCGACTTCCCTATGAAGTCGGGACGAGTGTTTTAATGACAAAAGACTGAATCTTTGAATAAGAGGTACAAAGATTGAATTTGTGAAAGAAAATGAGAGGTTTGAGTTTAACTTATTCGAGTTCCCTATGAAGTCGCGAAGAGTGTTTTAATAACTAAAGATTGAATCTTTGAATGAAAAGACCTCAATCAAGGTACCTATTATGTCACTAGTCCTTTTTTTTTGTACAAATATTTAATCTTTGAAAGAGAGAGAGATTTTTGAGTTAAACTTGTTTGGATTCCCTTGGACGTCCTAAAGAGTATTTTAATGAGAAAAGATTGAATCTTTGAATGAAAAATTCTCAATCAAGGTACCTATTATATCGCTAGACCTTTTAAAGTATAAAGATTGAGTCTTTGAAAGAAAATTAGAGTTTTGAGTTAAACTTATTCGAATTCCCTTTGACGTCCCGAAAAGTGTTTTAATGAGCAAAGGTTGAATCTTTGAATGAAATTACTTCTAACAAGGTACCAATTATGTCTCTAGACCATTTTAATGTATGAAGATTGAATCTTTGAAAGAAAATGAGAGTTTTGAGTTCAACTTCTTCGAGTTCACTATGTAGTCGTGAATTGTGTTTTAGGGACAAAAGATTGAATCATTGAATGAAATTACTTCAATCAAGATACCAGTTATGTCACTAGACAATTTTAATCTACAAAGATTGAATCTTTGAACGAAAATGATAGTTTTGAGGAAAACTTGTTCAAGTTCCCTATGAAGTCGCGAAGTGCGTTTTAATCACTGCAGATTGAATCTTTGAATGAAAAATACCTCAATTAAGGTACCAATTACGTCACAAGACCTTTTAATGGGTAAAGATCGAGTCTTTAAAAGAAAGCGAGGGTTTTAAGTTAAACTTATTCGAGTTCCCTTTGACGTCTCGAAGAGTGTTTAAAAGAGTAAGGATTGAATCTTTGAATGAGAATTCCTCAATCAAGCTACCAATGTAAAGATTGAATCTCTGAGTGAAATTAACACAATCAAGGTAACTACTATGTCACTAGACCTTATTAATGTATAGCGATTCAATCTTTGAAAGAAAACGACAATTTTAAGTTTAACTTGTTCGAATTCCTTATGAAGTGGCGAAGAGTGTTTTAAAGTCTAAAGATTGAATCTTTGAATGAAAATACCTTAATCAAGGTATTAATTATGTCACTAGACCTTTTTAATGTATAAAGAATAAATCTTAGAAAGAAAATGAGAGTTTTGAGTTAAACTTATTCGAGTTCCCTTTGACGTAACGGAGAGTGTTTTAATGTGTAAAGATTGAATCCTTGAATGAAATTACCTCAATCAAGGTACCTATTATGTCAATGGACCTTTTTAATGTATAAAGATTTAATCTTTGATTTAAAATGAGAATTTTGAGTTTAACCTATTCGAGTTCCCTAAGAAGTCGCGAAGAGTGTTTTAATGACCATAGATTGAATCCTTGAATGAAAATACCTCAATCAAGGTACTAATTTTGTCACTAGAACTTTTTAATGAATAAAGATTGAATCTTTAAAAGAAAATGAGATTTTGGAGTTAAACTTATTCGAGTTCCCTTTTACGCCCCGAAGTGTGTTTAAATGAGTACAGATTGAATCTTTGAATGAAAATTCCTCACTCAAGGTACCTATTATGTCACTAGACCATTTAATGTACAAAGATTAAATCTTTGAACGAAAACGAGAGTTTTGAGTTAAACTTATTCGAGTTCCCTTTAATATCACGAAGAGTGTTTTAATTAGTAAAGATTGAATATATGAAAGAAATTACCTCAATCACGGTAACGATTATGCCACATGACCTTTTTAATGTATAAAGAATGAATCTTTGAAAGAAAAGGGAGTTTCGAGTGTAACTTATTTGAGTTCCTAACGTAATCTCGTAGAATGCTTTAATGACTAAAGATTGAATCCTTTAATGGAAATACCTCAATCAAGGTGCCTATTATGTCACTTGACCTTTTAAATGTATAAAGATTAAATCTTTGGAATAAAATGAGAGTTTTAAGTTAAACTTATAATAGTTCCCTTCGACGTCACGAAGAGTGTATTAATGAGTAAAGATTGAATCTTTGAGCGAAATTACCTCAATCACGATACCTATTATGTCACAAGACCTTTTGAATGTATAACGGTTGAATCTTTTAAAGAAAATGAGAGTTTTGAGTTTAACTTATTCGAGTACCCTTTGAAGTCGCGAAGAGTGTTTTAATGACTAAAAATTGAATCTTTGAATGAAAATAGCTCAATCAAGGTACCTATTGTGTCATTAGAGCTTCTTAATGTATAAAGATTGAATCTTTGAAAGAAAATGAGAGTTTTGAGTTAAACTTATTCGAGGTCCCTTTGACGTCCCAAAGAGTATTTTAACGAGTAAAGATTGAATATTTGAATGTAAAACACCTCAATCATGGTGCCTATTATGTCACTAAACCATTTTTATGTATAAAGATAAATTTTTAAGAAAATGAGACTTTTGAGTTAAACTTATTCGAGTTTCCTTTGAGATCACGGAGAGTGTTCTAATGAGTAAAGATTGAATCAGTGAATAAAATTATCTCAATTAAGGTAGCTATTATGTCACTAGGCCATTTTAATGTATAAAGATTGAATCTTTGAAAGAAAATGAGAGTTTTGTGTTAAACTTATTCGACTTCCCTATGAAGTCGGGACGAGTGTTTTAATGACAAAAGACTGAATCTTTGAATAAGAGGTACAAAGATTGAATTTGTGAAAGAAAATGAGAGGTTTGAGTTTAACTTATTCGAGTTCCCTATGAAGTCGCGAAGAGTGTTTTAATAACTAAAGATTGAATCTTTGAATGAAAAGACCTCAATCAAGGTACCTATTATGTCACTAGTCCTTTTTTTTGTACAAATATTTAATCTTTGAAAGAGAGAGAGATTTTTGAGTTAAACTTGTTTGGATTCCCTTGGACGTCCTAAAGAGTATTTTAATGAGAAAAGATTGAATCTTTGAATGAAAAATTCTCAATCAAGGTACCTATTATATCGCTAGACCTTTTAAAGTATAAAGATTGAGTCTTTGAAAGAAAATTAGAGTTTTGAGTTAAACTTATTCGAATTCCCTTTGACGTCCCGAAAAGTGTTTTAATGAGCAAAGGTTGAATCTTTGAATGAAATTACTTCTAACAAGGTACCAATTATGTCTCTAGACCATTTTAATGTATGAAGATTGAATCTTTGAAAGAAAATGAGAGTTTTGAGTTCAACTTCTTCGAGTTCACTATGTAGTCGTGAATTGTGTTTTAGGGACAAAAGATTGAATCATTGAATGAAATTACTTCAATCAAGATACCAGTTATGTCACTAGACAATTTTAATCTACAAAGATTGAATCTTTGAACGAAAATGATAGTTTTGAGGAAAACTTGTTCAAGTTCCCTATGAAGTCGCGAAGTGCGTTTTAATCACTGCAGATTGAATCTTTGAATGAAAATACCTCAATTAAGGTACCAATTACGTCACAAGACCTTTTTAATGGGTAAAGATCGAGTCTTTAAAGAAAGCGAGGGTTTTAAGTTAAACTTATTCGAGTTCCCTTTGACGTCTCGAAGAGTGTTTAAAGAGTAAGGATTGAATCTTTGAATGAGAATTCCTCAATCAAGCTACCAATGTAAAGATTGAATCTCTGAGTGAAATTAACACAATCAAGGTAACTACTATGTCACTAGACCTTATTAATGTATAGCGATTCAATCTTTGAAAGAAAACGACAATTTTAAGTTTAACTTGTTCGAATTCCTTATGAAGTGGCGAAGAGTGTTTTAAAGTCTAAAGATTGAATCTTTGAATGAAAATAGCCTTAATCAAGTATTAATTATGTCACTAGACCTTTTAATGTATAAAGAATAAATCTTAGAAAGAAAATGAGAGTTTTGAGTTAAACTTATTCGAGTTCCCTTTGACGTAACGAGAGTGGTTTTAATGTGTAAAGATTGAATCCTTGAATGAAATTACCTCAATCAAGGTACCTATTTATGTCAATGGACCTTTTTAATGTATAAAGATTTAATCTTTGATTTAAAATGAGAATTTTGAGTTTAACCTATTCGAGTTCCCTAAGAAGTCGCGAAGAGTGTTTTTAATGACCATAGATTGAATCTTTGAATGAAAATACCTCAATCAAGGTACTAATTTTGTCACTAGAACTTTTAATGAATAAAGATTGAATCTTTTAAAAGAAAATGAGATTTTGGAGTGTTAAACTTATTCGAGTTCCATTTTACGCCCCGAAGTGTGTTTAAATGAGTACAGATTGAATCTTTGAATGAAAATTCCTCACTCAAGGTACCTATTATGTCACTAGACCATTTTAATGTACAAAGATTAAATCTTTGAACGAAAACGAGAGTTTTGAGTTAAACTTATTCGAGTTCCCTTTAATATCACGAAGAGTGTTTTAATTAGTAAAGATTGAATATATGAAAGAAATTACCTCAATCACGGTAACGATTATGCCACATGACCTTTTAATGTATAAAGAATGAATCTTTGAAAGAAAAAGGGAGTTTCGAGTGTAACTTATTTGAGTTCCTAACGTAATCTCGTAGAATGCTTTAATGACTAAAGATTGAATCTTTAATGGAAATACCTCAATCAAAGGTGCCTATTATGTCACTTGACCTTTTAAATGTATAAAGATTAAATCTTTGGAATAAAATGAGAGTTTTAAGTTAAACTTATAATAGTTCCCTTCGACGTCACGAAGAGTGTATTAATGAGTAAAGATTGAATCTTTGAGCGAAATTACCTCAATCACGATACCTATTATGTCACAAGACCTTTTGAATGTATAACGGTTGAATCTTTTAAAGAAAATGAGAGTTTTGAGTTTAACTTATTCGAGTACCCTTTGAAGTCGCGAAAGAGTTTTTTAATGACTAAAAATTGAATCTTTGAATGAAAATAGTCTCAATCAAGGTACCTATTGTGTCATTAGAGCTTCTTAATGTATAAAGATTGAATCTTTGAAAGAAAATGAGAGTTTTGAGTTAAACTTATTCGAGGTCCCTTTGACGTCCCAAAGAGTATTTTAACGAGTAAAGATTGAATATTTGAATGTAAACACCTCAATCATGGTGCCTATTATGTCACTAAACCATTTTAATGTATAAAGATTAAATTTTTTAAAGAAAATGAGACTTTTGAGTTAAACTTATTCGAGTTTCCTTTGAGATCACGGAGAGTGTTCTAATGAGTAAAGATTGAATCAGTGAATAAAATTATCTCAATTAAGGTAGCTATTATGTCACTAGGCCATTTTAATGTATAAAGATTGAATCTTTGAAAGAAAATGAGAGTTTTGTGTTAAACTTATTCGACTTCCCTATGAAGTCGGGACGAGTGTTTTAATGACAAAAGACTGAATCTTTGAATAAGAGGTACAAAGATTGAATTTGTGAAAGAAAATGAGAGGTTTGAGTTTAACTTATTCGAGTTCCCTATGAAGTCGCGAAGAGTGTTTTAATAACTAAAGATTGAATCTTTGAATGAAAAGACCTCAATCAAGGTACCTATTATGTCACTAGTCCTTTTTTTTGTACAAATATTTAATCTTTGAAAGAGAGAGAGATTTTTGAGTTAAACTTGTTTGGATTCCCTTGGACGTCCTAAAGAGTATTTTAATGAGAAAAGATTGAATCTTTGAATGAAAAATTCTCAATCAAGGTACCTATTATATCGCTAGACCTTTTAAAGTATAAAGATTGAGTCTTTGAAAGAAAATTAGAGTTTTGAGTTAAACTTATTCGAATTCCCTTTGACGTCCCGAAAAGTGTTTTAATGAGCAAAGGTTGAATCTTTGAATGAAATTACTTCTAACAAGGTACCAATTATGTCTCTAGACCATTTTAATGTATGAAGATTGAATCTTTGAAAGAAAATGAGAGTTTTGAGTTCAACTTCTTCGAGTTCACTATGTAGTCGTGAATTGTGTTTTAGGGACAAAAGATTGAATCATTGAATGAAATTACTTCAATCAAGATACCAGTTATGTCACTAGACAATTTTAATCTACAAAGATTGAATCTTTGAACGAAAATGATAGTTTTGAGGAAAACTTGTTCAAGTTCCTTATGAAGTCGCGAAGTGCGTTTTAATGACTGCAGATTGAATCTTTGAATGAAAATACCTCAATTAAGGTACCAATTACGTCACAAGACCTTTTTAATGGGTAAAGATCGAGTCTTTAAAAGAAAGCGAGGGTTTTAAGTTAAACTTATTCGAGTTCCCTTTGACGTCTCGAAGAGTGTTTAAAAGAGTAAGGATTGAATCTTTGAATGAGAATTCCTCAATCAAGCTACCAATGTAAAGATTGAATCTCTGAGTGAAATTAACACAATCAAGGTAACTACTATGTCACTAGACCTTATTAATGTATAGCGATTCAATCTTTGAAAGAAAACGACAATTTTAAGTTTAACTTGTTCGAATTCCTTATGAAGTGGCGAAGAGTGTTTTAAAGTCTAAAGATTGAATCTTTGAATGAAAATACCTTAATCAAGGTATTAATTATGTCACTAGACCTTTTTAATGTATAAAGAATAAATCTTAGAAAGAAAATGAGAGTTTTGAGTTAAACTTATTCGAGTTCCCTTTGACGTAACGGAGAGTGTTTTAATGTGTAAAGATTGAATCCTTGAATGAAATTACCTCAATCAAGGTACCTATTATGTCAATGGACCTTTTTAATGTATAAAGATTTAATCTTTGATTTAAAATGAGAATTTTGAGTTTAACCTATTCGAGTTCCCTAAGAAGTCGCGAAGAGTGTTTTAATGACCATAGATTGAATCCTTGAATGAAAATACCTCAATCAAGGTACTAATTTTGTCACTAGAACTTTTTAATGAATAAAGATTGAATCTTTAAAAGAAAATGAGATTTTGGAGTTAAACTTATTCGAGTTCCCTTTTACGCCCCGAAGTGTGTTTAAATGAGTACAGATTGAATCTTTGAATGAAAATTCCTCACTCAAGGTACCTATTATGTCACTAGACCATTTTAATGTACAAAGATTAAATCTTTGAACGAAAACGAGAGTTTTGAGTTAAACTTATTCGAGTTCCCTTTAATATCACGAAGAGTGTTTTAATTAGTAAAGATTGAATATATGAAAGAAATTACCTCAATCACGGTAACGATTATGCCACATGACCTTTTTAATGTATAAAGAATGAATCTTTGAAAGAAAAAGGGAGTTTCGAGTGTAACTTATTTGAGTTCCTAACGTAATCTCGTAGAATGCTTTAATGACTAAAGATTGAATCCTTTAATGGAAATACCTCAATCAAGGTGCCTATTATGTCACTTGACCTTTTAAATGTATAAAGATTAAATCTTTGGAATAAAATGAGAGTTTTAAGTTAAACTTATAATAGTTCCCTTCGACGTCACGAAGAGTGTATTAATGAGTAAAGATTGAATCTTTGAGCGAAATTACCTCAATCACGATACCTATTATGTCACAAGACCTTTTGAATGTATAACGGTTGAATCTTTTAAAGAAAATGAGAGTTTTGAGTTTAACTTATTCGAGTACCCTTTGAAGTCGCGAAGAGTGTTTTAATGACTAAAAATTGAATCTTTGAATGAAAATAGCTCAATCAAGGTACCTATTGTGTCATTAGAGCTTCTTAA
Source organism: Cornus florida (assembly GCF_030987335.1). Lineage (NCBI taxonomy): Eukaryota > Viridiplantae > Streptophyta > Magnoliopsida > Cornales > Cornaceae > Cornus > Cornus florida. The sequence goes on along the minus strand of NW_026775627.1, from coordinate 481,481 downwards.
TGTATAAAGATTGAATCTTTGAAAGAAAATGAGAGTTTTGAGTTAAACTTATTCGATGTCCCTTTGACGTCCCAAAGAGTATTTTAACGAGTAAAGATTGAATATTTGAATGTAAACACCTCAATCATGGTGCCTATTATGTCACTAAACCATTTTAATGTATAAAGATTAAATTTTTTAAAGAAAATGAGACTTTTGAGTTAAACTTATTCGAGTTTCCTTTGAGATCACGGAAAGTGTTCTAATGAGTAAAGATTGAATCAGTGAATAAAATTATCTCAATTAAGGTAGCTATTATGTCACTAGGCCATTTTAATGTATAAAGATTGAATCTTTGCAAGAAAATGAGAGTTTTGTGTTAAACTTATTGGACTTCCCTATGAAGTCGGGACGAGTGTTTTAATGACAAAAGACTGAATCTTTGAATAAGAGGTACAAAGATTGAATTTGTGAAAGAAAATGAGAGGTTTGAGTTTAACTTATTCGAGTTCCCTATGAAGTCGCGAAGAGTGTTTTAATAACTAAAGATTGAATCTTTGAATGAAAAGACCTCAATCAAGGTACCTATTATGTCACTAGTCCTTTTTTTTGTACAAATATTTAATCTTTGAAAGAGAGAGAGATTTTTGAGTTAAACTTGTTTGAATTCCCTTGGACGTCCTAAAGAGTATTTTAATGAGAAAAGATTGAATCTTTGAATGAAAAATTCTCAATCAAGGTACCTATTATATCGCTAGACCTTTTAAAGTATAAAGATTGAGTCTTTGAAAGAAAATTAGAGTTTTGAGTTAAACTTATTCGAATTCCCTTTGACGTCCCGAAAAGTGTTTTAATGAGCAAAGGTTGAATCTTTGAATGAAATTACTTCTAACAAGGTACCAATTATGTCTCTAGACCATTTTAATGTATGAAGATTGAATCTTTGAAAGAAAATGAGAGTTTTGAGTTCAACTTCTTCGAGTTCACTATGTAGTCGTGAATTGTGTTTTAGGGACAAAAGATTGAATCATTGAATGAAATTACTTCAATCAAGATACCAGTTATGTCACTAGACAATTTTAATCTACAAAGATTGAATCTTTGAACGAAAATGATAGTTTTGAGGAAAACTTGTTCAAGTTCCCTATGAAGTCGCGAAGTGTGTTTTAATGACTGCAGATTGAATCTTTGAATGAAAATACCTCAATTAAGGTACCAATTACGTCACAAGACCTTTTTAATGGGTAAAGATCGAGTCTTTAAAAGAAAGCGAGGGTTTTAAGTTAAACTTATTCGAGTTCCCTTTGACGTCTCGAAGAGTGTTTAAAAGAGTAAGGATTGAATCTTTGAATGAGAATTCCTCAATCAAGCTACCAATGTAAAGATTGAATCTCTGAGTGAAATTAACACAATCAAGGTAACTACTATGTCACTAGACCTTATTAATGTATAGCGATTCAATCTTTGAAAGAAAACGACAATTTTAAGTTTAACTTGTTCGAATTCCTTATGAAGTGGCGAAGAGTGTTTTAAAGTCTAAAGATTGAATCTTTGAATGAAAATACCTTAATCAAGGTATTAATTATGTCACTAGACCTTTTTAATGTATAAAGAATAAATCTTAGAAAGAAAATGAGAGTTTTGAGTTAAACTTATTCGAGTTCCCTTTGACGTAACGGAGAGTGTTTTAATGTGTAAAGATTGAATCCTTGAATGAAATTACCTCAATCAAGGTACCTATTATGTCAATGGACCTTTTTAATGTATAAAGATTTAATCTTTGATTTAAAATGAGAATTTTGAGTTTAACCTATTCGAGTTCCCTAAGAAGTCGCGAAGAGTGTTTTAATGACCATAGATTGAATCATTGAATGAAAATACCTCTGAGAGTTTTGAGTTAAACGTATTCGAGTTCCCTTTGACGTGACGAAGAGTGTTTTAATGTGTAAAGATTGAATCCTTGAATGAAATTACCTCAATCAAGGTACCTATTATGTCAATGGACCTTTTTAATGTATAAAGATTTAATCTTTGATTTAAAATGAGAATTTTGAGTTTAACCTATTCGAGTTCCCTAAGAAGTCGCGAAGAGTGTTTTAATGACCATAGATTGAATCCTTGAATGAAAATACCTCAATCAAGGTACTAATTTTGTCACTAGAACTTTTTAATGAATAAAGATTGAATCTTTAAAAGAAAATGAGAGTTTGGAGTTAAACTTATTCGAGTTCCCATTTACGCCCCGAAGTGTGTTTAAATGAGTACAGATTGAATCTTTGAATGAAAATTCCTCACTCAAGGTACCTATTATGTCACTAGACCATTTTAATGTACAAAGATTAAATCTTTGAACGAAAATGAGAGTTTTGTGTTAAACTTATTCGAGTTCCCTTTAATATCACGAAGAGTGTTTTAATTAGTAAAGATTGAATATATGAAACAAATTACCTCAATCACGGTACCGATTATGCCACATGACCTTTTTAATGTATAAAGAATGAATCTTTGAAAGAAAAAGGGAGTTTCGAGTGTAACTTATTTGAGTTCCTAACGTAATCTCGTAGAATGCTTTAATGAATAAAGATTGAATCCTTTAATGGAAATACCTCAATCAAGGTGCCTATTATGTCACTTGACCTTTTAAATGTATAAAGATTAAATCTTTGGAATAAAATGAGAGTTTTAAGTTAAACTTATAATAGTTCCCTTCGACGTCACGAAGAGTGTATTAATGAGTAAAGATTGAATCTTTGAGCGAAATTACCTCAATCACGATACCTATTATGTCACACGACCTTTTTAATGTATAACGGTTGAATCTTTGAAAGAAAATGAGAGTTTTGAGTTTAACTTATTCGAGTACCCTTTGAAGTCGCGAAGAGTGTTTTAATGACTAAAAATTGAATCTTTGAATGAAAATAGCTCAATCAAGGTACCTATTGTGTCATTCGAGCTTCTTAATGTATAAAGATTGAATCTTTGAAAGAAAATGAGAGTTTTGAGTTAAACTTATTCGAGGTCCCTTTGACGTCCCAAAGAGTATTTTAACGAGTAAAGATTGAATATTTGAATGTAAACACCTCAATCATGGTACCTATTATGTCACTAAACCATTTTAATGTATAAAGATTAAATTTTTTAAAGAAAATGAGACTTTTCAGTTAAACTTATTCGAGTTTCCTTTGAGATCACGGAGAGTGTTCTAATGAGTAAAGATCGAATCAGTGAATAAAATTATCTCAATTAAGGTAGCTATTATGTCACTAGGCCATTTTAATGTATAAAGATTGAATCTTTGAAAGAAAATGAGAGTTTTGTGTTAAACTTATTCGACTTCCCTATGAAGTCGGGACGAGTGTTTTAATGACAAAAGACTGAATCTTTGAATAAGAGGTACAAAGATTGAATTTGTGAAAGAAAATGAGAGGTTTGAGTTTAACTTATTCGAGTTCCCTATGAAGTCGTGAAGAGTGTTTTAATAACTAAAGATTGAATCTTTGAATGAAAAGACCTCAATTAAGGTACCTATTATGTCAGTAGTCCTTTTTTTTTTGTACAAATATTTAATCTTTGAAAGAGAGAGAGATTTTTGAGTTAAACTTGTTTGAATTCCCTTGGACGTCCTAAAGAGTATTTTAATGAGAAAAGATTGAATCTTTGAATGAAAAATTCTCAATCAAGGTACCTATTATATCGCTAGACCTTTTAAAGTATAAAGATTGAGTCTTTGAAAGAAAATTAGAGTTTTGAGTTAAACTTATTCGAATTCCCTTTGACGTCCCGAAAAGTGTTTTAATGAGCAAAGGTTGAATCTTTGAATGAAATTACTTCTAACAAGGTACCAATTATGTCTCTAGACCATTTTAATGTATGAAGATTGAATCTTTGAAAGAAAATGAGAGTTTTGAGTTCAACTTCTTCGAGTTCACTATGTAGTCGTGAATTGTGTTTTAGGGACAAAAGATTGAATCATTGAATGAAATTACTTCAATCAAGATACCAGTTATGTCACTAGACAATTTTAATCTACAAAGATTGAATCTTTGAACGAAAATGATAGTTTTGAGGAAAACTTGTTCAAGTTCCCTATGAAGTCGCGAAGTGTGTTTTAATGACTGCAGATTGAATCTTTGAATGAAAATACCTCAATTAAGGTACCAATTACGTCACAAGACCTTTTTAATGGGTAAAGATCGAGTCTTTAAAAGAAAGCGAGGGTTTTAAGTTAAACTTATTCGAGTTCCCTTTGACGTCTCGAAGAGTGTTTAAAAGAGTAAGGATTGAATCTTTGAATGAGAATTCCTCGATCAAGCTACCAATGTAAAGATTGAATCTCTGAGTGAAATTAACACAATCAAGGTAACTACTATGTCACTAGACCTTATTAATGTATAGCGATTCAATCTTTGAAAGAAAATGACAATTTTAAGTTTAACTTGTTCGAATTCCTTATGAAGTGGCGAAGAGTGTTTTAAAGTCTAAAGATTGAATCTTTGAATGAAAATACCTTAATCAAGGTATTAATTATGTCACTAGACCTTTTTAATGTTTAAAGAATAAATCTTAGAAAGAAAATGAGAGTTTTGAGTTAAACTTATTCGAGTTCCCTTTGACGTGACGAAGAGTGTTTTAATGTGTAAAGATTGAATCCTTGAATGAAATTACCTCAATCAAGGTACCTATTATGTCAATGGATCTTTTTAATGTATAAAGATTTAATCTTTGATTTAAAATGAGAATTTTGAGTTTAACCTATTCGAGTTCCCTAAGAAGTCGCGAAGAGTGTTTTAATGACCATAGATTGAATCCTTGAATGAAAATACCTCAATCAAGGTACTAATTTTGTCACTAGAACTTTTTAATGAATAAAGATTGAATCTTTAAAAGAAAATGAGAGTTTGGAGTTAAACTTATTCGAGTTCCCTTTTACGCCCGGAAGTGTGTTTAAATGAGTACAGATTGAATCTTTGAATGAAAATTCCTCACTCAAGGTACCTATTATGTCACTAGACCATTTTAATGTACAAAGATTAAATCTTTGAACGAAAATGAGAGTTTTGAGTTAAACTTATTCGAGTTCCCTTTAATATCACGAAGAGTGTTTTAATTAGTAAAGATTGAATATATGAAACAAATTACCTCAATCACGGTACCGATTATGCCACATGACCTTTTTAATGTATAAAGAATGAATCTTTGAAAGAAAAAGGGAGTTTCGAGTGTAACTTATTTGAGTTCCTAACGTAATCTCGTAGAATGCTTTAATGAATAAAGATTGAATCCTTTAATGGAAATACCTCAATCAAGGTGCCTATTATGTCACTTGACCTTTTAAATGTATAAAGATTAAATCTTTGGAATAAAATGAGAGTTTTAAGTTAAACTTATAATAGTTCCCTTCGACGTCACGAAGAGTGTATTAATGAGTAAAGATTGAATCTTTGAGCGAAATTACCTCAATCACGATACCTATTATGTCACACGACCTTTTTAATGTATAACGGTTTAATCTTTGAAAGAAAATGAGAGTTTTGAGTTTAACTTATTCGAGTACCCTTTGAAGTCGCGAAGAGTGTTTTAATGACTAAAAATTGAATCTTTGAATGAAAATAGCTCAATCAAGGTACCTATTGTGTCATTAGAGCTTCTTAATGTATAAAGATTGAATCTTTGAAAGAAAATGAGAGTTTTGAGTTAAACTTATTCGAGGTCCCTTTGACGTCCCAAAGAGTATTTTAACGAGTAAAGATTGAATATTTGAATGTAAACACCTCAATCATGGTACCTATTATGTCACTAAACCATTTTAATGTATAAAGATTAAATTTTTTAAAGAAAATGAGACTTTTCAGTTAAACTTATTCGAGTTTCCTTTGAGATCACGGAGAGTGTTCTAATGAGTAAAGATTGAATCAGTGAATAAAATTATCTCAATTAAGGTAGCTATTATGTCACTAGGCCATTTTAATGTATAAAGATTGAATCTTTGAAAGAAAATGAGAGTTTTGTGTTAAACTTATTCGACTTCCCTATGAAGTCGGGACGAGTGTTTTAATGACAAAAGACTGAATCTTTGAATAAGAGGTACAAAGATTGAATTTGTGAAAGAAAATGAGAGGTTTGAGTTTAACTTATTCGAGTTCCCTATGAAGTCGTGAAGAGTGTTTTAATAACTAAAGATTGAATCTTTGAATGAAAAGACCTCAATCAAGGTACCTATTATGTCACTAGTCCTTTTTTTTTTGTACAAATATTTAATCTTTGAAAGAGAGAGAGATTTTTGAGTTAAACTTGTTTGAATTCCCTTGGACGTCCTAAAGAGTATTTTAATGAGAAAAGATTGAATCTTTGAATGAAAAATTCTCAATCAAGGTACCTATTATATCGCTAGACCTTTTAAAGTATAAAGATTGAGTCTTTGAAAGAAAATTAGAGTTTTGAGTTAAACTTATTCGAATTCCCTTTGACGTCCCGAAAAGTGTTTTAATGAGCAAATGTTGAATCTTTGAATGAAATTACTTCTAACAAGGTACCAATTATGTCTCTAGACCATTTTAATGTATGAAGATTGAATCTTTGAAAGAAAATGAGAGTTTTGAGTTCAACTTCTTCGAGTTCACTATGTAGTCGTGAATTGTGTTTTAGGGACAAAAGATTGAATCATTGAATGAAATTACTTCAATCAAGATACCAGTTATGTCACTAGACAATTTTAATCTACAAAGATTGAATCTTTGAACGAAAATGATAGTTTTGAGGAAAACTTGTTCAAGTTCCCTATGAAGTCGCGAAGTGTGTTTTAATGACTGCAGATTGAATCTTTGAATGAAAATACCTCAATTAAGGTACCAATTACGTCACAAGACTTTTTTAATGGGTAAAGATCGAGTCTTTAAAAGAAAGCGAGGGTTTTAAGTTAAACTTATTCGAGTTCCCTTTGACGTCTCTAAGAGTATTTAAAAGAGTAAGGATTGAATCTTTGAATGAGAATTCCTCAATCAAGCTACCAATGTAAAGATTGAATCTCTGAGTGAAATTAACACAATCAAGGTAACTACTATGCCACTAGACCTTATTAATGTATAGCGATTCAATCTTTGAAAGAAAACGACAATTTTAAGTTTAACTTGTTCGAATTCCTTATGAAGTGGCGAAGAGTGTTTTAAAGTCTAAAGATTGAATCTTTGAATGAAAATACCTTAATCAAGGTATTAATTATGTCACTAGACCTTTTTAATGTATAAAGAATAAATCTTAGAAAGAAAATGAGAGTTTTGAGTTAAACTTATTCGAGTTCCCTTTGACGTGACGGAGAGTGTTTTAATGTGTAAAGATTGAATCCTTGAATGAAATTACCTCAATCAAGGTACCTATTATGTCAATGGACCTTTTTAATGTATAAAGATTTAATCTTTGATTTAAAATGAGAATTTTGAGTTTAACCTATTCGAGTTCCCTAAGAAGTCGCGAAGAGTGTTTTAATGACCATAGATTGAATCCTTGAATGAAAATACCTCAATCAAGGTACTAATTTTGTCACTAGAACTTTTTAACGAATAAAGATTGAATTTTTAAAAGAAAATGAGAGTTTGGAGTTAAACTTATTCGAGTTCCCTTTTACGCGCCGAAGTGTGTTTAAATGAGTACAGATTGAATCTTTGAATGAAAATTCCTCACTCAAGGTACCTATTATGTCACTAGACCATTTTAATGTACAAAGATTAAATCTTTGAATGAAAATGAGAGTTTTGAGTTAAACTTATTCGAGTTCCCTTTAATATCACGAAGAGTGTTTTAATTAGTAAAGATTGAATATATGAAACAAATTACCTCAATCACGGTACCGATTATGCCACATGACCTTTTTAATGTATAAAGAATGAATCTTTGAAAGAAAAAGGGAGTTTCGAGTGTAACTTATTTGAGTTCCTAACGTAATCTCGTAGAATGCTTTAATGACTAAAGATTGAGTCCTTTAATGGAAATACCTCAATCAAGGTGCCTATTATGTCACTTGACCTTTTAAATGTATAAAGATTAAATCTTTGGAATAAAATGAGAGTTTTAAGTTAAACTTATAATAGTTCCCTTCGACGTCACGAAGAGTGTATTAATGAGTAAAGATTGAATCTTTGAGCGAAATTACCTCAATCACGATACCTATTATGTCACACGACCTTTTTAATGTATAACGGTTGAATCTTTGAAAGAAAATGAGAGTTTTGAGTTTAACTTATTCGAGTACCCTTTGAAGTCGCGAAGAGTGTTTTAATGACTAAAAATTGAATCTTTGAATGAAAATAGCTCAATCAAGGTACCTATTGTGTCATTAGAGCTTCTTAATGTATAAAGATTGAATCTTTGAAAGAAAATGAGAGTTTTGAGTTAAACTTATTCGAGGTCCCTTTGACGTCCCAAAGAGTATTTTAACGAGTAAAGATTGAATATTTGAATGTAAACACCTCAATCATGGTACCTATTATGTCACTAAACCATTTTAATGTATAAAGTTTAAATTTTTTAAAGAAAATGAGACTTTTCAGTTAAACTTATTCGAGTTTCCTTTGAGATCACGGAGAGTGTTCTAATGAGTAAAGATTGAATCAGTGAATAAAATTATCTCAATTAAGGTAGCTATTATGTCACTAGGCCATTTTAATGTATAAAGATTGAATCTTTGAAAGAAAATGAGAGTTTTGTGTTAAACTTATTCGACTTCCCTATGAAGTCGGGACGAGTGTTTTAATGACAAAAGACTGAATCTTTGAATAAGAGGTACAAAGATTGAATTTGTGAAAGAAAATGAGAGGTTTGAGTTTAACTTATTCGAGTTCCTTATGAAGTCGCGAAGAGTGTTTTAATAACTAAAGATTGAATCTTTGAATGAAAAGACCTCAATCAAGGTACCTATTATGTCACTAGTCCTTTTTTTTTGTACAAATATTTAATCTTTGAAAGAGAGAGAGATTTTTGAGTTAAACTTGTTTGAATTCCCTTGGACGTCCTAAAGAGTATTTTAATGAGAAAAGATTGAATCTTTGAATGAAAAATTCTCAATCAAGGTACCTATTATATCGCTAGACCTTTTAAAGTATAAAGATTGAGTCTTTGAAAGAAAATTAGAGTTTTGAGTTAAACTTATTCGAATTCCCTTTGACGTCCCGAAAAGTGTTTTAATGAGCAAAGGTTGAATCTTTGAATGAAATTACTTCTAACAAGGTACCAATTATGTCTCTAGACCATTTTAATGTATGAAGATTGAATCTTTGAAAGAAAATGAGAGTTTTGAGTTCAACTTCTTCGAGTTCACTATGTAGTCGTGAATTGTGTTTTAGGGACAAAAGATTGAATCATTGAATGAAATTACTTCAATCAAGATACCAGTTATGTCACTAGACAATTTTAATCTACAAAGATTGAATCTTTGAACGAAAATGATAGTTTTGAGGAAAACTTGTTCAAGTTCCCTATGAAGTCGCGAAGTGTGTTTTAATGACTGCAGATTGAATCTTTGAATGAAAATACCTCAATTAAGGTACCAATTACGTCACAAGACTTTTTTAATGGGTAAAGATCGAGTCTTTAAAAGAAAGCGAGGGTTTTAAGTTAAACTTATTCGAGTTCCCTTTGACGTCTCTAAGAGTATTTAAAAGAGTAAGGATTGAATCTTTGAATGAGAATTCCTCAATCAAGCTACCAATGTAAAGATTGAATCTCTGAGTGAAATTAACACAATCAAGGTAACTACTATGCCACTAGACCTTATTAATGTATAGCGATTCAATCTTTGAAAGAAAACGACAATTTTAAGTTTAACTTGTTCGAATTCCTTATGAAGTGGCGAAGAGTGTTTTAAAGTCTAAAGATTGAATCTTTGAATGAAAATACCTTAATCAAGGTATTAATTATGTCACTAGACCTTTTTAATGTATAAAGAATAAATCTTAGAAAGAAAATGAGAGTTTTGAGTTAAACTTATTCGAGTTCCCTTTGACGTGACGGAGAGTGTTTTAATGTGTAAAGATTGAATCCTTGAATGAAATTACCTCAATCAAGGTACCTATTATGTCAATGGACCTTTTTAATGTATAAAGATTTAATCTTTGATTTAAAATGAGAATTTTGAGTTTAACCTATTCGAGTTCCCTAAGAAGTCGCGAAGAGTGTTTTAATGACCATAGATTGAATCCTTGAATGAAAATACCTCAATCAAGGTACTAATTTTGTCACTAGAACTTTTTAACGAATAAAGATTGAATTTTTAAAAGAAAATGAGAGTTTGGAGTTAAACTTATTCGAGTTCCCTTTTACGCGCCGAAGTGTGTTTAAATGAGTACAGATTGAATCTTTGAATGAAAATTCCTCACTCAAGGTACCTATTATGTCACTAGACCATTTTAATGTACAAAGATTAAATCTTTGAATGAAAATGAGAGTTTTGAGTTAAACTTATTCGAGTTCCCTTTAATATCACGAAGAGTGTTTTAATTAGTAAAGATTGAATATATGAAACAAATTACCTCAATCACGGTACCGATTATGCCACATGACCTTTTTAATGTATAAAGAATGAATCTTTGAAAGAAAAAGGGAGTTTCGAGTGTAACTTATTTGAGTTCCTAACGTAATCTCGTAGAATGCTTTAATGACTAAAGATTGAATCCTTTAATGGAAATACCTCAATCAAGGTGCCTATTATGTCACTTGACCTTTTAAATGTATAAAGATTAAATCTTTGGAATAAAATGAGAGTTTTAAGTTAAACTTATAATAGTTCCCTTAAGGTACCAATTACGTCAATTAAGGTACCAATTACGTCACAAGACCTTTTTAATGGGTAAAGATCGAGTCTTTAAAAGAAAGCGAGGGTTTTAAGTTAAACTTATTCGAGTTCCCTTTGACGTCTCGAAGAGTGTTTAAAAGAGTAAGGATTGAATCTTTGAATGAGAATTCCTCAATCAAGCTACCAATGTAAAGATTGAATCTCTGAGTGAAATTAACACAATCAAGGTAACTACTATGTCACTAGACCTTATTAATGTATAGCGATTCAATCTTTGAAAGAAAACGACAATTTTAAGTTTAACTTGTTCGAATTCCTTATGAAGTGGCGAAGAGTGTTTTAAAGTCTAAAGATTGAATCTTTGAATGAAAATACCTTAATCAAGGTATTAATTATGTCACTAGACCTTTTTAATGTTTAAAGAATAAATCTTAGAAAGAAAATGAGAGTTTTGAGTTAAACTTATTCGAGTTCCCTTTGACGTGACGGAGAGTGTTTTAATGTGTAAAGATTGAATCCTTGAATGAAATTACCTCAATCAAGGTACCTATTATGTCAATGGACCTTTTTAATGTACAAAGATTTAATCTTTGATTTAAAATGAGAATTTTGAGTTTAACCTATTCGAGTTCCCTAAGAAGTCGCGAAGAGTGTTTTAATGACCATAGATTGAATCCTTGAATGAAAATACCTCAATCAAGGTACTAATTTTGTCACTAGAACTTTTTAATGAATAAAGATTGAATCTTTAAAAGAAAATGAAAGTTTGGAGTTAAACTTATTCGAGTTCCCTTTTACGCCGCGAAGTGTGTTTAAATGAGTACAGATTGAATCTTTGAATGAAAATTCCTCACTCAAGGTACCTATTATGTCACTAGACCATTTTAATGTACAAAGATTAAATCTTTGAACGAAAATGAGAGTTTTGAGTTAAACTTATTCGAGTTCCCTTTAATATCACGAAGAGTGTTTTAATTAGTAAAGATTGAATATATGAAACAAATTACCTCAATCACGGTACCGATTATGCCACATGACCTTTTTAATGTATAAAGAATGAATCTTTGAAAGAAAAAGGGAGTTTCGAGTGTAACTTATTTGAGTTCCTAACGTAATCTCGTAGAATGCTTTAATGACTAAAGATTGAATCCTTTAATGGAAATACCTCAATCAAGGTGCCTATTATGTCACTTGACCTTTTAAATGTATAAAGATTAAATCTTTGGAATAAAATGAGAGTTTTAAGTTAAACTTATAATAGTTCCCTTCGACGTCACGAAGAGTGTATTAATGAGTAAAGATTGAATCTTTGAGCGAAATTACCTCAATCACGATACCTATTATGTCACACGACCTTTTTAATGTATAACGGTTGAATCTTTGAAAGAAAATGAGAGTTTTGAGTTTAACTTATTCGAGTACCCTTTGAAGTCGCGAAGAGTGTTTTAATGACTAAAAATTGAATCTTTGAATGAAAATAGCTCAATCAAGGTACCTATTGTGTCATTAGAGCTTCTTAATGTATAAAGATTGAATCTTTGAAAGAAAATGAGAGTTTTGAGTTAAACTTATTCGAGGTCCCTTTGACGTCCCAAAGAGTATTTTAAAGAGTAAAGATTGAATATTTGAATGTAAACACCTCAATCATGGTACCTATTATGTCACTAAACCATTTTAATGTATAAAGATTAAATTTTTTAAAGAAAATGAGACTTTTGAGTTAAACTTATTCGAGTTTCCTTTGAGATCACGGAGAGTGTTCTAATGAGTAAAGATTGAATCAGTGAATAAAATTATCTCAATTAAGGTAGCTATTATGTCACTAGGCCATTTTAATGTATAAAGATTGAATCTTTGAAAGAAAATGAGAGTTTTGTGTTAAACTTATTCGACTTCCCTATGAAGTCGGGACGAGTGTTTTAATGACAAAAGACTGAATCTTTGAATAAGAGGTACAAAGATTGAATTTGTGAAAGAAAATGAGAGGTTTGAGTTTAACTTATTCGAGTTCCCTATGAAGTCGCGAAGAGTGTTTTAATAACTAAAGATTGAATCTTTGAATGAAAAGACCTCAATCAAGGTACCTATTATGTCACTAGTCCTTTTTTTTTGTACAAATATTTAATCTTTGAAAGAGAGAGAGATTTTTGAGTTAAACTTGTTTGAATTCCCTTGGACGTCCTAAAGAGTATTTTAATGAGAAAAGATTGAATCTTTGAATGAAAAATTCTCAATCAAGGTACATATTATATCGCTAGACCTTTTAAAGTATAAAGATTGAGTCTTTGAAAGAAAATTAGAGTTTTGAGTTAAACTTATTCGAATTCCCTTTGACGTCCCGAAAAGTGTTTTAATGAGCAAAGGTTGAATCTTTGAATGAAATTACTTCTAACAAGGTACCAATTATGTCTCTAGACCATTTTAATGTATGAAGATTGAATCTTTGAAAGAAAATGAGAGTTTTGAGTTCAACTTCTTCGAGTTCACTATGTAGTCGTGAATTGTGTTTTAGGGACAAAAGATTGAATCATTGAATGAAATTACTTCAATCAAGACACCAGTTATGTCACTAGACAATTTTAATCTACAAAGATTGAATCTTTGAACGAAAATGATAGTTTTGAGGAAAACTTGTTCAAGTTCCCTATGAAGTCGCGAAGTGTGTTTTAATGACTGCAGATTGAATCTTTGAATGAAAATACCTCAATTAAGGTACCAATTACGTCACAAGACTTTTTTAATGGGTAAAGATCGAGTCTTTAAAAGAAAGCGAGGGTTTTAAGTTAAACTTATTCGAGTTCCCTTTGACGTCTCGAAGAGTATTTAAAAGAGTAAGGATTGAATCTTTGAATGAGAATTCCTCAATCAAGCTACCAATGTAAAGATTGAATCTCTGAGTGAAATTAACACAATCAAGGTAACTACTATGCCACTAGACCTTATTAATGTATAGCGATTCAATCTTTGAAAGAAAACGACAATTTTAAGTTTAACTTGTTCGAATTCCTTATGAAGTGGCGAAGAGTGTTTTAAAGTCTAAAGATTGAATCTTTGAATGAAAATACCTTAATCAAGGTATTAATTATGTCACTAGACCTTTTTAATGTATAAAGAATAAATCTTAGAAAGAAAATGAGAGTTTTGAGTTAAACTTATTCGAGTTCCCTTTGACGTGACGGAGAGTGTTTTAATGTGTAAAGATTGAATCCTTGAATGAAATTACCTCAATCAAGGTACCTATTATGTCAATGGACCTTTTTAATGTATAAAGATTTAATCTTTGATTTAAAATGAGAATTTTGAGTTTAACCTATTCGAGTTCCCTAAGAAGTCGCGAAGAGTGTTTTAATGACCATAGATTGAATCCTTGAATGAAAATACCTCAATCAAGGTACTAATTTTGTCACTAGAACTTTTTAACGAATAAAGATTGAATCTTTAAAAGAAAATGAGAGTTTGGAGTTAAACTTATTCGAGTTCCCTTTTACGCACCGAAGTGTGTTTAAATGAGTACAGATTGAATCTTTGAATGAAAATTCCTCACTCAAGGTACCTATTATGTCACTAGACCATTTTAATGTACAAAGATTAAATCTTTGAATGAAAATGAGAGTTTTGAGTTAAACTTATTCGAGTTCCCTTTAATATCACGAAGAGTGTTTTAATTAGTAAAGATTGAATATATGAAACAAATTACCTCAATCACGGTACCGATTATGCCACATGACCTTTTTAATGTATAAAGAATGAATCTTTGAAAGAAAAAGGGAGTTTCGAGTGTAACTTATTTGAGTTCCTAACGTAATCTCGTAGAATGCTTTAATGACTAAAGATTGAATCCTTTAATGGAAATACCTCAATCAAGGTGCCTATTATGTCACTTGACCTTTTAAATGTATAAAGATTAAATCTTTGGAATAAAATGAGAGTTTTAAGTTAAACTTATAATAGTTCCCTTCGACGTCACGAAGAGTGTATTAATGAGTAAAGATTGAATCTTTGAGCGAAATTACCTCAATCACGATACCTATTATGTCACACGACCTTTTTAATGTATAACGGTTGAATCTTTGAAAGAAAATGAGAGTTTTGAGTTTAACTTATTCGAGTACCCTTTGAAGTCGCGAAGAGTGTTTTAATGACTAAAAATTGAATCTTTGAATGAAAATAGCTCAATCAAGGTACCTATTGTGTCATTAGAGCTTCTTAATGTATAAAGATTGAATCTTTGAAAGAAAATGAGAGTTTTGAGTTAAACTTATTCGAGGTCCCTTTGACGTCCCAAAGAGTATTTTAACGAGTAAAGATTGAATATTTGAATGTAAACACCTCAATCATGGTACCTATTATGTCACTAAACCATTTTAATGTATAAAGATTAAATTTTTTAAAGAAAATGAGACTTTTGAGTTAAACTTATTCGAGTTTCCTTTGAGATCACGGAGAGTGTTCTAATGAGTAAAGATTGAATCAGTGAATAAAATTATCTCAATTAAGGTAGCTATTATGTCACTAGGCCATTTTAATGTATAAAGATTGAATCTTTGAAAGAAAATGAGAGTTTTGTGTTAAACTTATTCGACTTCCCTATGAAGTCGGGACGAGTGTTTTAATGACAAAAGACTGAATCTTTGAATAAGAGGTACAAAGATTGAATTTGTGAAAGAAAATGAGAGGTTTGAGTTTAACTTATTCGAGTTCCCTATGAAGTCGCGAAGAGTGTTTTAATAACTAAAGATTGAATCTTTGAATGAAAAGACCTCAATCAAGGTACCTATTATGTCACTAGTCCTTTTTTTTTGTACAAATATTTAATCTTTGAAAGAGAGAGAGATTTTTGAGTTAAACTTGTTTGAATTCCCTTGGACGTCCTAAAGAGTATTTTAATGAGAAAAGATTGAATCTTTGAATGAAAAATTCTCAATCAAGGTACCTATTATATCGCTAGACCTTTTAAAGTATAAAGATTGAGTCTTTGAAAGAAAATTAGAGTTTTGAGTTAAACTTATTCGAATTCCCTTTGACGTCCCGAAAAGTGTTTTAATGAGCAAAGGTTGAATCTTTGAATGAAATTACTTCTAACAAGGTACCAATTATGTCTCTAGACCATTTTAATGTATGAAGATTGAATCTTTGAAAGAAAATGAGAGTTTTGAGTTCAACTTCTTCGAGTTCACTATGTAGTCGTGAATTGTGTTTTAGGGACAAAAGATTGAATCATTGAATGAAATTACTTCAATCAAGATACCAGTTATGTCACTAGACAATTTTAATCTACAAAGATTGAATCTTTGAACGAAAATGATAGTTTTGAGGAAAACTTGTTCAAGTTCCCTATGAAGTCGCGAAGTGTGTTTTAATGACTGCAGATTGAATCTTTGAATGAAAATACCTCAATTAAGGTACCAATTACGTCATAAGACTTTTTTAATGGGTAAAGATCGAGTCTTTAAAAGAAAGCGAGGGTTTTAAGTTAAACTTATTCGAGTTCCCTTTGACGTCTCGAAGAGTGTTTAAAAGAGTAAGGATTGAATCTTTGAATGAGAATTCCTCAATCAAGCTACCAATGTAAAGATTGAATCTCTGAGTGAAATTAACACAATCAAGGTAACTACTATGCCACTAGACCTTATTAATGTATAGCGATTCAATCTTTGAAAGAAAACGACAATTTTAAGTTTAACTTGTTCGAATTCCTTATGAAGTGGCGAAGAGTGTTTTAAAGTCTAAAGATTGAATCTTTGAATGAAAATACCTTAATCAAGGTATTAATTATGTCACTAGACCTTTTTAATGTATAAAGAATAAATCTTAGAAAGAAAATGAGAGTTTTGAGTTAAACTTATTCGAGTTCCCTTTGACGTGACGGAGAGTGTTTTAATGTGTAAAGATTGAATCCTTGAATGAAATTACCTCAATCAAGGTACCTATTATGTCAATGGACCTTTTTAATGTATAAAGATTTAATCTTTGATTTAAAATGAGAATTTTGAGTTTAACCTATTCGAGTTCCCTAAGAAGTCGCGAAGAGTGTTTTAATGACCATAGATTGAATCCTTGAATGAAAATACCTCAATCAAGGTACTAATTTTGTCACTAGAACTTTTTAATGAATAAAGATTGAATCTTTAAAAGAAAATGAGAGTTTGGAGTTAAACTTATTCGAGTTCCCTTTTACGCCCCGAAGTGTGTTTAAATGAGTACAGATTGAATCTTTGAATGAAAATTCCTCACTCAAGGTACTTATTATGTCACTAGACCATTTTAATGTACAAAGATTAAATCTTTGAACGAAAATGAGAGTTTTGAGTTAAACTTATTCGAGTTCCCTTTAATATCACGAAGAGTGTTTTAATTAGTAAAGATTGAATATATGAAACAAATTACCTCAATCACGGTACCGATTATGCCACATGACCTTTTTAATGTATAAAGAATGAATCTTTGAAAGAAAAAGGGAGTTTCGAGTGTAACTTATTTGAGTTCCTAACGTAATCTCGTAGAATGCTTTAATGACTAAAGATTGAATCCTTTAATGGAAATACCTCAATCAAGGTGCCTATTATGTCACTTGACCTTTTAAATGTATAAAGATTAAATCTTTGGAATAAAATGAGAGTTTTAAGTTAAACTTATAATAGTTCCCTTCGACGTCACGAAGAGTGTATTAATGAGTAAAGATTGAATCTTTGAGCGAAATTACCTCAATCACGATACCTATTATGTCACACGATCTTTTTAATGTATAACGGTTGAATCTTTGAAAGAAAATGAGAGTTTTGAGTTTAACTTATTCGAGTACCCTTTGAAGTCGCGAAGAGTGTTTTAATGACTAAAAATTGAATCTTTGAATGAAAATAGCTCAATCAAGGTACCTATTGTGTCATTAGAGCTTCTTAATGTATAAAGATTGAATCTTTGAAAGAAAATGAGAGTTTTGAGTTAAACTTATTCGAGGTCCCTTTGACGTCCCAAAGAGTATTTTAACGAGTAAAGATTGAATATTTGAATGTAAACACCTCAATCATGGTACCTATTATGTCACTAAACCATTTTAATGTATAAAGATTAAATTTTTTAAAGAAAATGAGACTTTTCAGTTAAACTTATTCGAGTTTCCTTTGAGATCACGGAGAGTGTTCTAATGAGTAAAGATTGAATCAGTGAATAAAATTATCTCAATTAAGGTAGCTATTATGTCACTAGGCCATTTTAATGTATAAAGATTGAATCTTTGAAAGAAAATGAGAGTTTTGTGTTAAACTTATTCGACTTCCCTATGAAGTCGGGACGAGTGTTTTAATGACAAAAGACTGAATCTTTGAATAAGAGGTACAAAGATTGAATTTGTGAAAGAAAATGAGAGGTTTGAGTTTAACTTATTCGAGTTCCCTATGAAGTCGCGAAGAGTGTTTTAATAACTAAAGATTGAATCTTTGAATGAAAAGACCTCAATCAAGGGACCTATTATGTCACTAGTCCTTTTTTTTTGTACAAATATTTAATCTTTGAAAGAGAGAGAGATTTTTGAGTTAAACTTGTTTGAATTCCCTTGGACGTCCTAAAGAGTATTTTAATGAGAAAAGATTGAACCTTTGAATGAAAAATTCTCAATCAAGGTACCTATTATATCGCTAGACCTTTTAAAGTATAAAGATTGAGTCTTTGAAAGAAAATTAGAGTTTTGAGTTAAACTTATTCGAATTCCCTTTGACGTCCCGAAAAGTGTTTTAATGAGCAAAGGTTGAATCTTTGAATGAAATTACTTCTAACAAGGTACCAATTATGTCTCTAGACCATTTTAATGTATGAAGATTGAATCTTTGAAAGAAAATGAGAGTTTTGAGTTCAACTTCTTCGAGTTCACTATGTAGTCGTGAATTGTGTTTTAGGGACAAAAGATTGAATCATTGAATGAAATTACTTCAATCAAGACACCAGTTATGTCACTAGACAATTTTAATCTACAAAGATTGAATCTTTGAACGAAAATGATAGTTTTGAGGAAAACTTGTTCAAGTTCCCTATGAAGTCGCGAAGTGTGTTTTAATGACTGCAGATTGAATCTTTGAATGAAAATACCTCAATTAAGGTACCAATTACGTCACAAGACTTTTTTAATGGGTAAAGATCGAGTCTTTAAAAGAAAGCGAGGGTTTTAAGTTAAACTTATTCGAGTTCCCTTTGACGTCTCGAAGAGTATTTAAAAGAGTAAGGATTGAATCTTTGAATGAGAATTCCTCAATCAAGCTACCAATGTAAAGATTGAATCTCTGAGTGAAATTAACACAATCAAGGTAACTACTATGCCACTAGACCTTATTAATGTATAGCGATTCAATCTTTGAAAGAAAACGACAATTTTAAGTTTAACTTGTTCGAATTCCTTATGAAGTGGCGAAGAGTGTTTTAAAGTCTAAAGATTGAATCTTTGAATGAAAATACCTTAATCAAGGTATTAATTATGTCACTAGACCTTTTTAATGTATAAAGAATAAATCTTAGAAAGAAAATGAGAGTTTTGAGTTAAACTTATTCGAGTTCCCTTTGACGTGACGGAGAGTGTTTTAATGTGTAAAGATTGAATCCTTGAATGAAATTACCTCAATCAAGGTACCTATTATGTCAATGGACCTTTTTAATGTATAAAGATTTAATCTTTGATTTAAAATGAGAATTTTGAGTTTAACCTATTCGAGTTCCCTAAGAAGTCGCGAAGAGTGTTTTAATGACCATAGATTGAATCCTTGAATGAAAATACCTCAATCAAGGTACTAATTTTGTCACTAGAACTTTTTAACGAATAAAGATTGAATCTTTAAAAGAAAATGAGAGTTTGGAGTTAAACTTATTCGAGTTCCCTTTTACGCGCCGAAGTGTGTTTAAATGAGTACAGATTGAATCTTTGAATGAAAATTCCTCACTCAAGGTACCTATTATGTCACTAGACCATTTTAATGTACAAAGATTAAATCTTTGAATGAAAATGAGAGTTTTGAGTTAAACTTATTCGAGTTCCCTTTAATATCACGAAGAGTGTTTTAATTAGTAAAGATTGAATATATGAAAGAAATTACCTCAATCACGGTACCGATTATGCCACATGACCTTTTTAATGTATAAAGAATGAATCTTTGAAAGAAAAAGGGAGTTTCGAGTGTAACTTATTTGAGTTCCTAACGTAATCTCGTAGAATGCTTTAATGACTAAAGATTGAATCCTTTAATGGAAATACCTCAATCAAGGTGCCTATTATGTCACTTGACCTTTTAAATGTATAAAGATTAAATCTTTGGAATAAAATGAGAGTTTTAAGTTAAACTTATAATAGTTCCCTTCGACGTCACGAAGAGTGTATTAATGAGTAAAGATTGAATCTTTAAGCGAAATTACCTCAATCACGATACCTATTATGTCACACGACCTTTTTAATGTATAACGGTTGAATCTTTGAAAGAAAATGAGAGTTTTGAGTTTAACTTATTCGAGTACCCTTTGAAGTCGCGAAGAGTGTTTTAATGACTAAAAATTGAATCTTTGAATGAAAATAGCTCAATCAAGGTACCTATTGTGTCATTAGAGCTTCTTAATGTATAAAGATTGAATCTTTGAAAGAAAATGAGAGTTTTGAGTTAAACTTATTCGAGGTCCCTTTGACGTCCCAAAGAGTATTTTAACGAGTAAAGATTGAATATTTGAATGTAAACACCTCAATCATGGTACCTATTATGTCACTAAACCATTTTAATGTATAAAGATTAAATTTTTTAAAGAAAATGAGACTTTTGAGTTAAACTTATTCGAGTTTCCTTTGAGATCACGGAGAGTGTTCTAATGAGTAAAGATTGAATCAGTGAATAAAATTATCTCAATTAAGGTAGCTATTATGTCACTAGGCCATTTTAATGTATAAAGATTGAATCTTTGAAAGAAAATGAGAGTTTTGTGTTAAACTTATTCGACTTCCCTATGAAGTCGGGACGAGTGTTTTAATGACAAAAGACTGAATCTTTGAATAAGAGGTACAAAGATTGAATTTGTGAAAGAAAATGAGAGGTTTGAGTTTAACTTATTCGAGTTCCCTATGAAGTCGTGAAGAGTGTTTTAATAACTAAAGATTGAATCTTTGAATGAAAAGACCTCAATCAAGGTACCTATTATGTCACTAGTCCTTTTTTTTTGTACAAATATTTAATCTTTGAAAGAGAGAGATTTTTGAGTTAAACTTGTTTGAATTCCCTTGGACGTCCTAAAGAGTATTTTAATGAGAAAAGATTGAATCTTTGAATGAAAAATTCTCAATCAAGGTACCTATTATATCGCTAGACCTTTTAAAGTATAAAGATTGAGTCTTTGAAAGAAAATTAGAGTTTTGAGTTAAACTTATTCGAATTCCCTTTGACGTCCCGAAAAGTGTTTTAATGAGCAAAGGTTGAATCTTTGAATGAAATTACTTCTAACAAGGTACCAATTATGTCTCTAGACCATTTTAATGTATGAAGATTGAATCTTTGAAAGAAAATGAGAGTTTTGAGTTCAACTTCTTCGAGTTCACTATGTAGTCGTGAATTGTGTTTTAGGGACAAAAGATTGAATCATTGAATGAAATTACTTCAATCAAGATACCAGTTATGTCACTAGACAATTTTAATCTACAAAGATTGAATCTTTGAACGAAAATGATAGTTTTGAGGAAAACTTGTTCAAGTTCCCTATGAAGTCGCGAAGTGTGTTTTAATGACTGCAGATTGAATCTTTGAATGAAAATACCTCAATTAAGGTACCAATTACGTCATAAGACTTTTTTAATGGGTAAAGATCGAGTCTTTAAAAGAAAGCGAGGGTTTTAAGTTAAACTTATTCGAGTTCCCTTTGACGTCTCGAAGAGTGTTTAAAAGAGTAAGGATTGAATCTTTGAATGAGAATTCCTCAATCAAGCTACCAATGTAAAGATTGAATCTCTGAGTGAAATTAACACAATCAAGGTAACTACTATGCCACTAGACCTTATTAATGTATAGCGATTCAATCTTTGAAAGAAAACGACAATTTTAAGTTTAACTTGTTCGAATTCCTTATGAAGTGGCGAAGAGTGTTTTAAAGTCTAAAGATTGAATCTTTGAATGAAAATACCTTAATCAAGGTATTAATTATGTCACTAGACCTTTTTAATGTATAAAGAATAAATCTTAGAAAGAAAATGAGAGTTTTGAGTTAAACTTATTCGAGTTCCCTTTGACGTGACGGAGAGTGTTTTAATGTGTAAAGATTGAATCCTTGAATGAAATTACCTCAATCAAGGTACCTATTATGTCAATGGACCTTTTTAATGTATAAAGATTTAATCTTTGATTTAAAATGAGAATTTTGAGTTTAACCTATTCGAGTTCCCTAAGAAGTCGCGAAGAGTGTTTTAATGACCATAGATTGAATCCTTGAATGAAAATACCTCAATCAAGGTACTAATTTTGTCACTAGAACTTTTTAATGAATAAAGATTGAATCTTTAAAAGAAAATGAGAGTTTGGAGTTAAACTTATTCGAGTTCCCTTTTACGCCCCGAAGTGTGTTTAAATGAGTACAGATTGAATCTTTGAATGAAAATTCCTCACTCAAGGTACTTATTATGTCACTAGACCATTTTAATGTACAAAGATTAAATCTTTGAACGAAAATGAGAGTTTTGAGTTAAACTTATTCGAGTTCCCTTTAATATCACGAAGAGTGTTTTAATTAGTAAAGATTGAATATATGAAACAAATTACCTCAATCACGGTACCGATTATGCCACATGACCTTTTTAATGTATAAAGAATGAATCTTTGAAAGAAAAAGGGAGTTTCGAGTGTAACTTATTTGAGTTCCTAACGTAATCTCGTAGAATGCTTTAATGACTAAAGATTGAATCCTTTAATGGAAATACCTCAATCAAGGTGCCTATTATGTCACTTGACCTTTTAAATGTATAAAGATTAAATCTTTGGAATAAAATGAGAGTTTTAAGTTAAACTTATAATAGTTCCCTTCGACGTCACGAAGAGTGTATTAATGAGTAAAGATTGAATCTTTGAGCGAAATTACCTCAATCACGATACCTATTATGTCACACGACCTTTTTAATGTATAACGGTTGAATCTTTGAAAGAAAATGAGAGTTTTGAGTTTAACTTATTCGAGTACCCTTTGAAGTCGCGAAGAGTGTTTTAATGACTAAAAATTGAATCTTTGAATGAAAATAGCTCAATCAAGGTACCTATTGTGTCATTAGAGCTTCTTAATGTATAAAGATTGAATCTTTGAAAGAAAATGAGAGTTTTGAGTTAAACTTATTCGAGGTCCCTTTGACGTCCCAAAGAGTATTTTAACGAGTAAAGATTGAATATTTGAATGTAAACACCTCAATCATGGTACCTATTATGTCACTAAACCATTTTAATGTATAAAGATTAAATTTTTTAAAGAAAATGAGACTTTTCAGTTAAACTTATTCGAGTTTCCTTTGAGATCACGGAGAGTGTTCTAATGAGTAAAGATTGAATCAGTGAATAAAATTATCTCAATTAAGGTAGCTATTATGTCACTAGGCCATTTTAATGTATAAAGATTGAATCTTTGAAAGAAAATGAGAGTTTTGTGTTAAACTTATTCGACTTCCCTATGAAGTCGGGACGAGTGTTTTAATGACAAAAGACTGAATCTTTGAATAAGAGGTACAAAGATTGAATTTGTGAAAGAAAATGAGAGGTTTGAGTTTAACTTATTCGAGTTCCCTATGAAGTCGCGAAGAGTGTTTTAATAACTAAAGATTGAATCTTTGAATGAAAAGACCTCAATCAAGGGACCTATTATGTCACTAGTCCTTTTTTTTTGTACAAATATTTAATCTTTGAAAGAGAGAGAGATTTTTGAGTTAAACTTGTTTGAATTCCCTTGGACGTCCTAAAGAGTATTTTAATGAGAAAAGATTGAACCTTTGAATGAAAAATTCTCAATCAAGGTACCTATTATATCGCTAGACCTTTTAAAGTATAAAGATTGAGTCTTTGAAAGAAAATTAGAGTTTTGAGTTAAACTTATTCGAATTCCCTTTGACGTCCCGAAAAGTGTTTTAATGAGCAAAGGTTGAATCTTTGAATGAAATTACTTCTAACAAGGTACCAATTATGTCTCTAGACCATTTTAATGTATGAAGATTGAATCTTTGAAAGAAAATGAGAGTTTTGAGTTCAACTTCTTCGAGTTCACTATGTAGTCGTGAATTGTGTTTTAGGGACAAAAGATTGAATCATTGAATGAAATTACTTCAATCAAGATACCAGTTATGTCACTAGACAATTTTAATCTACAAAGATTGAATCTTTGAACGAAAATGATAGTTTTGAGGAAAACTTGTTCAAGTTCCCTATGAAGTCGCGAAGTGTGTTTTAATGACTGCAGATTGAATCTTTGAATGAAAATACCTCAATTAAGGTACCAATTACGTCACAAGACCTTTTTAATGGGTAAAGATCGAGTCTTTAAAAGAAAGCGAGGGTTTTAAGTTAAACTTATTCGAGTTCCCTTTGACGTCTCGAAGAGTGTTTAAAAGAGTAAGGATTGAATCTTTGAATGAGAATTCCTCAATCAAGCTACCAATGTAAAGATTGAATCTCTGAGTGAAATTAACACAATCAAGGTAACTACTATGTCACTAGACCTTATTAATGTATAGCGATTCAATCTTTGAAAGAAAACGACAATTTTAAGTTTAACTTGTTCGAATTCCTTATGAAGTGGCGAAGAGTGTTTTAAAGTCTAAAGATTGAATCTTTGAATGAAAATACCTTAATCAAGGTATTAATTATGTCACTAGACCTTTTTAATGTATAAAGAATAAATCTTAGAAAGAAAATGAGAGTTTTGAGTTAAACTTATTCGAGTTCCCTTTGACGTGACGGAGAGTGTTTTAATGTGTAAAGATTGAATCCTTGAATGAAATTACCTCAATCAAGGTACCTATTATGTCAATGGACCTTTTTAATGTATAAAGATTTAATCTTTGATTTAAAATGAGAATTTTGAGTTTAACCTATTCGAGTTCCCTAAGAAGTCGCGAAGAGTGTTTTAATGACCATAGATTGAATCCTTGAATGAAAATACCTCAATCAAGGTACTAATTTTGTCACTAGAACTTTTTAATGAATAAAGATTGAATCTTTAAAAGAAAATGAGAGTTTGGAGTTAAACTTATTCGAGTTCCCTTTTACGCGCCGAAGTGTGTTTAAATGAGTACAGATTGAATCTTTGAATGAAAATTCCTCACTCAAGGTACCTATTATGTCACTAGACCATTTTAATGTACAAAGATTAAATCTTTGAACGAAAATGAGAGTTTTGAGTTAAACTTATTCGAGTTCCCTTTAATATCACGAAGAGTGTTTTAATTAGTAAAGATTGAATATATGAAAGAAATTACCTCAATCACGGTACCGATTATGCCACATGACCTTTTTAATGTATAAAGAATGAATCTTTGAAAGAAAAAGGGAGTTTCGAGTGTAACTTATTTGAGTTCCTAACGTAATCTCGTAGAATGCTTTAATGACTAAAGATTGAATCCTTTAATGGAAATACCTCAATCAAGGTGCCTATTATGTCACTTGACCTTTTAAATGTATAAAGATTAAATCTTTGGAATAAAATGAGAGTTTTAAGTTAAACTTATAATAGTTCCCTTCGACGTCACGAAGAGTGTATTAATGAGTAAAGATTGAATCTTTGAGCGAAATTACCTCAATCACGATACCTATTATGTCACACGACCTTTTTAATGTATAACGGTTGAATCTTTGAAAGAAAATGAGAGTTTTGAGTTTAACTTATTCGAGTACCCTTTGAAGTCGCGAAGAGTGTTTTAATGACTAAAAATTGAATCTTTGAATGAAAATAGCTCAATCAAGGTACCTATTGTGTCATTTGAGCTTCTTAATGTATAAAGATTGAATCTTTGAAAGAAAATGAGAGTTTTGAGTTAAACTTATTCGAGGTCCCTTTGACGTCCCAAAGAGTATTTTAACGAGTAAAGATTGAATATTTGAATGTAAACACCTCAATCATGGTACCTATTATGTCACTAAACCATTTTAATGTATAAAGATTAAATTTTTTAAGAAAATGAGACTTTTCAGTTAAACTTATTCGAGTTTCCTTTGAGATCACGGAGAGTGTTCTAATGAGTAAAGATTGAATCAGTGAATAAAATTATCTCAATTAAGGTAGCTATTATGTCACTAGGCCATTTTAATGTATAAAGATTGAATCTTTGAAAGAAAATGAGAGTTTTGTGTTAAACTTATTCGACTTCCCTATGAAGTCGGGACGAGTGTTTTAATGACAAAAGACTGAATCTTTGAATAAGAGGTACAAAGATTGAATTTGTGAAAGAAAATGAGAGGTTTGAGTTTAACTTATTCGAGTTCCCTATGAAGTCGCGAAGAGTGTTTTAATAACTAAAGATTGAATCTTTGAATGAAAAGACCTCAATCAAGGGACCTATTATGTCACTAGTCCTTTTTTTTTGTACAAATATTTAATCTTTGAAAGAGAGAGAGATTTTTGAGTTAAACTTGTTTGAATTCCCTTGGACGTCCTAAAGAGTATTTTAATGAGAAAAGATTGAACCTTTGAATGAAAAATTCTCAATCAAGGTACCTATTATATCGCTAGACCTTTTAAAGTATAAAGATTGAGTCTTTGAAAGAAAATTAGAGTTTTGAGTTAAACTTATTCGAATTCCCTTTGACGTCCCGAAAAGTGTTTTAATGAGCAAAGGTTGAATCTTTGAATGAAATTACTTCTAACAAGGTACCAATTATGTCTCTAGACCATTTTAATGTATGAAGATTGAATCTTTGAAAGAAAATGAGAGTTTTGAGTTCAACTTCTTCGAGTTCACTATGTAGTCGTGAATTGTGTTTTAGGGACAAAAGATTGAATCATTGAATGAAATTACTTCAATCAAGATACCAGTTATGTCACTAGACAATTTTAATCTACAAAGATTGAATCTTTGAACGAAAATGATAGTTTTGAGGAAAACTTGTTCAAGTTCCCTATGAAGTCGCGAAGTGTGTTTTAATGACTGCAGATTGAATCTTTGAATGAAAATACCTCAATTAAGGTACCAATTACGTCACAAGACCTTTTTAATGGGTAAAGATCGAGTCTTTAAAAGAAAGCGAGGGTTTTAAGTTAAACTTATTCGAGTTCCCTTTGACGTCTCGAAGAGTGTTTAAAAGAGTAAGGATTGAATCTTTGAATGAGAATTCCTCAATCAAGCTACCAATGTAAAGATTGAATCTCTGAGTGAAATTAACACAATCAAGGTAACTACTATGTCACTAGACCTTATTAATGTATAGCGATTCAATCTTTGAAAGAAAACGACAATTTTAAGTTTAACTTGTTCGAATTCCTTATGAAGTGGCGAAGAGTGTTTTAAAGTCTAAAGATTGAATCTTTGAATGAAAATACCTTAATCAAGGTATTAATTATGTCACTAGACCTTTTTAATGTTTAAAGAATAAATCTTAGAAAGAAAATGAGAGTTTTGAGTTAAACTTATTCGAGTTCCCTTTGACGTGACGGAGAGTGTTTTAATGTGTAAAGATTGAATCCTTGAATGAAATTACCTCAATCAAGGTACCTATTATGTCAATGGACCTTTTTAATGTATAAAGATTTAATCTTTGATTTAAAATGAGAATTTTGAGTTTAACCTATTCGAGTTCCCTAAGAAGTCGCGAAGAGTGTTTTAATGACCATAGATTGAATCCTTGAATGAAAATACCTCAATCAAGGTACTAATTTTGTCACTAGAACTTTTTAATGAATAAAGATTGAATCTTTAAAAGAAAATGAGAGTTTGGAGTTAAACTTATTCGAGTTCCCTTTTACGCCCCGAAGTGTGTTTAAATGAGTACAGATTGAATCTTTGAATGAAAATTCCTCACTCAAGGTACTTATTATGTCACTAGACCATTTTAATGTACAAAGATTAAATCTTTGAACGAAAATGAGAGTTTTGAGTTAAACTTATTCGAGTTCCCTTTAATATCACGAAGAGTGTTTTAATTAGTAAAGATTGAATATATGAAACAAATTACCTCAATCACGGTACCGATTATGCCACATGACCTTTTTAATGTATAAAGAATGAATCTTTGAAAGAAAAAGGGAGTTTCGAGTGTAACTTATTTGAGTTCCTAACGTAATCTCGTAGAATGCTTTAATGACTAAAGATTGAATCCTTTAATGGAAATACCTCAATCAAGGTGCCTATTATGTCACTTGACCTTTTAAATGTATAAAGATTAAATCTTTGGAATAAAATGAGAGTTTTAAGTTAAACTTATAATAGTTCCCTTCGACGTCACGAAGAGTGTATTAATGAGTAAAGATTGAATCTTTGAGCGAAATTACCTCAATCACGATACCTATTATGTCACACGACCTTTTTAATGTATAACGGTTGAATCTTTGAAAGAAAATGAGAGTTTTGAGTTTAACTTATTCGAGTACCCTTTGAAGTCGCGAAGAGTGTTTTAATGACTAAAAATTGAATCTTTGAATGAAAATAGCTCAATCAAGGTACCTATTGTGTCATTAGAGCTTCTTAATGTATAAAGATTGAATCTTTGAAAGAAAATGAGAGTTTTGAGTTAAACTTATTCGAGGTCCCTTTGACGTCCCAAAGAGTATTTTAACGAGTAAAGATTGAATATTTGAATGTAAACACCTCAATCATGGTACCTATTATGTCACTAAACCATTTTAATGTATAAAGATTAAATTTTTTAAAGAAAATGAGACTTTTCTGTTAAACTTATTCGAGTTTCCTTTGAGATCACGGAGAGTGTTCTAATGAGTAAAGATTGAATCAGTGAATAAAATTATCTCAATTAAGGTAGCTATTATGTCACTAGGCCATTTTAATGTATAAAGATTGAATCTTTGAAAGAAAATGAGA
The DNA here is from genome assembly GCF_030987335.1 of Cornus florida. Lineage (NCBI taxonomy): Eukaryota > Viridiplantae > Streptophyta > Magnoliopsida > Cornales > Cornaceae > Cornus > Cornus florida. Next base: position 452,712 of record NW_026775627.1, on the reverse strand, counting down.
GTTTTGTGTTAAACTTATTCGACTTCCCTATGAAGTCGGGACGAGTGTTTTAATGACAAAAGACTGAATCTTTGAATAAGAGGTACAAAGATTGAATTTGTGAAAGAAAATGAGAGGTTTGAGTTTAACTTATTCGAGTTCCCTATGAAGTCGCGAAGAGTGTTTTAATAACTAAAGATTGAATCTTTGAATGAAAAGACCTCAATCAAGGGACCTATTATGTCACTAGTCCTTTTTTTTTGTACAAATATTTAATCTTTGAAAGAGAGAGAGATTTTTGAGTTAAACTTGTTTGAATTCCCTTGGACGTCCTAAAGAGTATTTTAATGAGAAAAGATTGAACCTTTGAATGAAAAATTCTCAATCAAGGTACCTATTATATCGCTAGACCTTTTAAAGTATAAAGATTGAGTCTTTGAAAGAAAATTAGAGTTTTGAGTTAAACTTATTCGAATTCCCTTTGACGTCCCGAAAAGTGTTTTAATGAGCAAAGGTTGAATCTTTGAATGAAATTACTTCTAACAAGGTACCAATTATGTCTCTAGACCATTTTAATGTATGAAGATTGAATCTTTGAAAGAAAATGAGAGTTTTGAGTTCAACTTCTTCGAGTTCACTATGTAGTCGTGAATTGTGTTTTAGGGACAAAAGATTGAATCATTGAATGAAATTACTTCAATCAAGATACCAGTTATGTCACTAGACAATTTTAATCTACAAAGATTGAATCTTTGAACGAAAATGATAGTTTTGAGGAAAACTTGTTCAAGTTCCCTATGAAGTCGCGAAGTGTGTTTTAATGACTGCAGATTGAATCTTTGAATGAAAATACCTCAATTAAGGTACCAATTACGTCACAAGACCTTTTTAATGGGTAAAGATCGAGTCTTTAAAAGAAAGCGAGGGTTTTAAGTTAAACTTATTCGAGTTCCCTTTGACGTCTCGAAGAGTGTTTAAAAGAGTAAGGATTGAATCTTTGAATGAGAATTCCTCAATCAAGCTACCAATGTAAAGATTGAATCTCTGTGTGAAATTAACACAATCAAGGTAACTACTATGTCACTAGACCTTATTAATGTATAGCGATTCAATCTTTGAAAGAAAACGACAATTTTAAGTTTAACTTGTTCGAATTCCTTATGAAGTGGCGAAGAGTGTTTTAAAGTCTAAAGATTGAATCTTTGAATGAAAATACCTTAATCAAGGTATTAATTATGTCACTAGACCTTTTTAATGTTTAAAGAATAAATCTTAGAAAGAAAATGAGAGTTTTGAGTTAAACTTATTCGAGTTCCCTTTGACGTGACGGAGAGTGTTTTAATGTGTAAAGATTGAATCCTTGAATGAAATTACCTCAATCAAGGTACCTATTATGTCAATGGACCTTTTTAATGTATAAAGATTTAATCTTTGATTTAAAATGAGAATTTTGAGTTTAACCTATTCGAGTTCCCTAAGAAGTCGCGAAGAGTGTTTTAATGACCATAGATTGAATCCTTGAATGAAAATACCTCAATCAAGGTACTAATTTTGTCACTAGAACTTTTTAATGAATAAAGATTGAATCTTTAAAAGAAAATGAGAGTTTGGAGTTAAACTTATTCGAGTTCCCTTTTACGCCCCGAAGTGTGTTTAAATGAGTACAGATTGAATCTTTGAATGAAAATTCCTCACTCAAGGTACTTATTATGTCACTAGACCATTTTAATGTACAAAGATTAAATCTTTGAACGAAAATGAGAGTTTTGAGTTAAACTTATTCGAGTTCCCTTTAATATCACGAAGAGTGTTTTAATTAGTAAAGATTGAATATATGAAACAAATTACCTCAATCACGGTACCGATTATGCCACATGACCTTTTTAATGTATAAAGAATGAATCTTTGAAAGAAAAAGGGAGTTTCGAGTGTAACTTATTTGAGTTCCTAACGTAATCTCGTAGAATGCTTTAATGACTAAAGATTGAATCCTTTAATGGAAATACCTCAATCAAGGTGCCTATTATGTCACTTGACCTTTTAAATGTATAAAGATTAAATCTTTGGAATAAAATGAGAGTTTTAAGTTAAACTTATAATAGTTCCCTTCGACGTCACGAAGAGTGTATTAATGAGTAAAGATTGAATCTTTGAGCGAAATTACCTCAATCACGATACCTATTATGTCACACGACCTTTTTAATGTATAACGGTTGAATCTTTGAAAGAAAATGAGAGTTTTGAGTTTAACTTATTCGAGTACCCTTTGAAGTCGCGAAGAGTGTTTTAATGACTAAAAATTGAATCTTTGAATGAAAATAGCTCAATCAAGGTACCTATTGTGTCATTAGAGCTTCTTAATGTATAAAGATTGAATCTTTGAAAGAAAATGAGAGTTTTGAGTTAAACTTATTCGAGGTCCCTTTGACGTCCCAAAGAGTATTTTAACGAGTAAAGATTGAATATTTGAATGTAAACACCTCAATCATGGTACCTATTATGTCACTAAACCATTTTAATGTATAAAGATTAAATTTTTTAAAGAAAATGAGACTTTTCTGTTAAACTTATTCGAGTTTCCTTTGAGATCACGGAGAGTGTTCTAATGAGTAAAGATTGAATCAGTGAATAAAATTATCTCAATTAAGGTAGCTATTATGTCACTAGGCCATTTTAATGTATAAAGATTGAATCTTTGAAAGAAAATGAGAGTTTTGTGTTAAACTTATTCGACTTCCCTATGAAGTCGGGACGAGTGTTTTAATGACAAAAGACTGAATCTTTGAATAAGAGGTACAAAGATTGAATTTGTGAAAGAAAATGAGAGGTTTGAGTTTAACTTATTCGAGTTCCCTATGAAGTCGCGAAGAGTGTTTTAATAACTAAAGATTGAATCTTTGAATGAAAAGACCTCAATCAAGGGACCTATTATGTCACTAGTCCTTTTTTTTTGTACAAATATTTAATCTTTGAAAGAGAGAGAGATTTTTGAGTTAAACTTGTTTGAATTCCCTTGGACGTCCTAAAGAGTATTTTAATGAGAAAAGATTGAACCTTTGAATGAAAAATTCTCAATCAAGGTACCTATTATATCGCTAGACCTTTTAAAGTATAAAGATTGAGTCTTTGAAAGAAAATTAGAGTTTTGAGTTAAACTTATTCGAATTCCCTTTGACGTCCCGAAAAGTGTTTTAATGAGCAAAGGTTGAATCTTTGAATGAAATTACTTCTAACAAGGTACCAATTATGTCTCTAGACCATTTTAATGTATGAAGATTGAATCTTTGAAAGAAAATGAGAGTTTTGAGTTCAACTTCTTCGAGTTCACTATGTAGTCGTGAATTGTGTTTTAGGGACAAAAGATTGAATCATTGAATGAAATTACTTCAATCAAGATACCAGTTATGTCACTAGACAATTTTAATCTACAAAGATTGAATCTTTGAACGAAAATGATAGTTTTGAGGAAAACTTGTTCAAGTTCCCTATGAAGTCGCGAAGTGTGTTTTAATGACTGCAGATTGAATCTTTGAATGAAAATACCTCAATTAAGGTACCAATTACGTCACAAGACCTTTTTAATGGGTAAAGATCGAGTCTTTAAAAGAAAGCGAGGGTTTTAAGTTAAACTTATTCGAGTTCCCTTTGACGTCTCGAAGAGTGTTTAAAAGAGTAAGGATTGAATCTTTGAATGAGAATTCCTCAATCAAGCTACCAATGTAAAGATTGAATCTCTGTGTGAAATTAACACAATCAAGGTAACTACTATGTCACTAGACCTTATTAATGTATAGCGATTCAATCTTTGAAAGAAAACGACAATTTTAAGTTTAACTTGTTCGAATTCCTTATGAAGTGGCGAAGAGTGTTTTAAAGTCTAAAGATTGAATCTTTGAATGAAAATACCTTAATCAAGGTATTAATTATGTCACTAGACCTTTTTAATGTTTAAAGAATAAATCTTAGAAAGAAAATGAGAGTTTTGAGTTAAACTTATTCGAGTTCCCTTTGACGTGACGGAGAGTGTTTTAATGTGTAAAGATTGAATCCTTGAATGAAATTACCTCAATCAAGGTACCTATTATGTCAATGGACCTTTTTAATGTATAAAGATTTAATCTTTGATTTAAAATGAGAATTTTGAGTTTAACCTATTCGAGTTCCCTAAGAAGTCGCGAAGAGTGTTTTAATGACCATAGATTGAATCCTTGAATGAAAATACCTCAATTAAGGTACTAATTTTGTCACTAGAACTTTTTAATGAATAAAGATTGAATCTTTAAAAGAAAATGAGAGTTTGGAGTTAAACTTATTCGAGTTCCCTTTTACGCCCCGAAGTGTGTTTAAATGAGTACAGATTGAATCTTTGAATGAAAATTCCTCACTCAAGGTACCTATTATGTCACTAGACCATTTTAATGTACAAAGATTAAATCTTTGAACGAAAATGAGAGTTTTGAGTTAAACTTATTCGAGTTCCCTTTAATATCACGAAGAGTGTTTTAACTAGTAAAGATTGAATATAAGAAACAAATTACCTCAATCACGGTACCGATTATGCCACATGACCTTTTTAATGTATAAAGAATGAATCTTTGAAAGAAAAAGGGAGTTTCGAGTGTAACTTATTTGAGTTCCTAACGTAATCTCGTAGAATGCTTTAATGACTAAAGATTGAATCCTTTAATGGAAATACCTCAATCAAGGTGCCTATTATGTCACTTGACCTTTTAAATGTATAAAGATTAAATCTTTGGAATAAAATGAGAGTTTTAAGTTAAACTTATAATAGTTCCCTTCGACGTCACGAAGAGTGTATTAATGAGTAAAGATTGAATCTTTGAGCGAAATTACCTCAATCACGATACCTATTATGTCACACGACCTTTTTAATGTATAACGGTTGAATCTTTGAAAGAAAATGAGAGTTTTGAGTTTAACTTATTCGAGTACCCTTTGAAGTCGCGAAGAGTGTTTTAATGACTAAAAATTGAATCTTTGAATGAAAATAGCTCAATCAAGGTACCTATTGTGTCATTAGAGCTTCTTAATGTATAAAGATTGAATCTTTGAAAGAAAATGAGAGTTTTGAGTTAAACTTATTCGAGGTCCCTTTGACGTCCCAAAGAGTATTTTAACGAGTAAAGATTGAATATTTGAATGTAAACACCTCAATCATGGTACCTATTATGTCACTAAACCATTTTAATGTATAAAGATTAAATTTTTTAAAGAAAATGAGACTTTTGAGTTAAACTTATTCGAGTTTTCTTTGAGATCACGGAGAGTGTTCTAATGAGTAAAGATTGAATCAGTGAATAAAATTATCTCAATTAAGGTAGCTATTATGTCACTAGGCCATTTTAATGTATAAAGATTGAATCTTTGAAAGAAAATGAGAGTTTTGTGTTAAACTTATTCGACTTCCCTATGAAGTCGGGACGAGTGTTTTAATGACAAAAGACTGAATCTTTGAATAAGAGGTACAAAGATTGAATTTGTGAAAGAAAATGAGAGGTTTGAGTTTAACTTATTCGAGTTCCCTATGAAGTCGCGAAGAGTGTTTTAATAACTAAAGATTGAATCTTTGAATGAAAAGACCTCAATCAAGGTACCTATTATGTCACTAGTCCTTTTTTTTTGTACAAATATTTAATCTTTGAAAGAGAGAGAGATTTTTGAGTTAAACTTGTTTGAATTCCCTTGGACGTCCTAAAGAGTATTTTAATGAGAAAAGATTGAATCTTTGAATGAAAAATTCTCAATCAAGGTACCTATTATATCGCTAGACCTTTTAAAGTATAAAGATTGAGTCTTTGAAAGAAAATTAGAGTTTTGAGTTAAACTTATTCGAATTCCCTTTGACGTCCCGAAAAGTGTTTTAATGAGCAAAGGTTGAATCTTTGAATGAAATTACTTCTAACAAGGTACCAATTATGTCTCTAGACCATTTTAATGTATGAAGATTGAATCTTTGAAAGAAAATGAGAGTTTTGAGTTCAACTTCTTCGAGTTCACTATGTAGTCGTGAATTGTGTTTTAGGGACAAAAGATTGAATCATTGAATGAAATTACTTCAATCAAGATACCAGTTATGTCACTAGACAATTTTAATCTACAAAGATTGAATCTTTGAACGAAAATGATAGTTTTGAGGAAAACTTGTTCAAGTTCCCTATGAAGTCGCGAAGTGTGTTTTAATGACTGCAGATTGAATCTTTGAATGAAAATACCTCAATTAAGGTACCAATTACGTCACAAGACCTTTTTAATGGGTAAAGATCGAGTCTTTAAAAGAAAGCGAGGGTTTTAAGTTAAACTTATTCGAGTTCCCTTTGACGTCTCGAAGAGTGTTATTCGAGTTCCCTTTAATATCACGAAGAGTGTTTTAATTAGTAAAGATTGAATATATGAAAGAAATTACCTCAATCACGGTACCGATTATGCCACATGACCTTTTTAATGTATAAAGAATGAATCTTTGAAAGAAAAAGGGAGTTTCGAGTGTAACTTATTTGAGTTCCTAACGTAATCTCGTAGAATGCTTTAATGACTAAAGATTGAATCCTTTAATGGAAATACCTCAATCAAGGTGCCTATTATGTCACTTGACCTTTTAAATGTATAAAGATTAAATCTTTGGAATAAAATGAGAGTTTTAAGTTAAACTTATAATAGTTTCCTTCGACGTCACGAAGAGTGTATTAATGAGTAAAGATTGAATCTTTGAGCGAAATTACCTCAATCACGATACCTATTATGTCACAAGCCCTTTTTAATGTATAACGGTTGAATCTTTGAAAGAAAATGAGAGTTTTGAGTTTAACTTATTCGAGTACCCTTTGAAGTCGCGAAGAGTGTTTTAATGACTAAAAATTGAATCTTTGAATGGAAATAGCTCAACCAAGGTACCTATTGTGTCATTAGAGCTTCTTAATGTATAAAGATTGAATCTTTGAAAGAAAATGAGAGTTTTGAGTTAAACTTATTCGAGGTCCCTTTGACGTCCCAAAGAGTATTTTAACGAGTAAAGATTGAATATTTGAATGTAAACACCTCAATCATGGTACCTATTATGTCACTAAACCATTTTAATGTATAAAGATTAAATTTTTTAAAGAAAATGAGACTTTTGAGTTAAACTTATTCGAGTTTCCTTTGAGATCACGGAGAGTGTTCTAATGAGTAAAGATTGAATCAGTGAATAAAATTATCTCAATTAAGGTAGCTATTATGTCACTAGGCCATTTTAATGTATAAAGATTGAATCTTTGAAAGAAAATGAGAGTTTTGTGTTAAACTTATTCGACTTCCCTATGAAGTCGGGACGAGTGTTTTAATGACAAAAGACTGAATCTTTGAATAAGAGGTACAAAGATTGAATTTGTGAAAGAAAATGAGAGGTTTGAGTTTAACTTATTCGAGTTCCCTGCGAAGAGTGTTTTAATAACTAAAGATTGAATCTTTGAATGAAAAGACCTCAATCAAGGTACCTATTATGTCACTAGTCCTTTTTTTTGTACAAATATTTAATCTTTGAAAGAGAGAGAGATTTTTGAGTTAAACTTGTTTGAATTCCCTTGGACGTCCTAAAGAGTATTTTAATGAGAAAAGATTGAATCTTTGAATGAAAAATTCTCAATCAAGGTACCTATTATATCGCTAGACCTTTTAAAGTATAAAGATTGAGTCTTTGAAAGAAAATTAGGGTTTTGAGTTAAACTTATTCGAATTCCCTTTGACGTCCCGAAAAGTGTTTTAATGAGCAAAGGTTGAATCTTTGAATGAAATTACTTCTAACAAGGTACCAATTATGTCTCTAGACCATTTTAATGTATGAAGATTGAATCTTTGAAAGAAAATGAGAGTTTTGAGTTCAACTTCTTCGAGTTCACTATGTAGTCGTGAATTGTGTTTTAGGGACAAAAGATTGAATCATTGAATGAAATTACTTCAATCAAGATACCAGTTATGTCACTAGACAATTTTAATCTACAAAGATTGAATCTTTGAACGAAAATGATAGTTTTGAGGAAAACTTGTTCAAGTTCCCTATGAAGTCGCGAAGTGTGTTTTAATGACTGCAGATTGAATCTTTGAATGAAAATACCTCAATTAAGGTACCAATTACGTCACAAGACCTTTTTAATGGGTAAAGATCGAGTCTTTAAAAGAAAGCGAGGGTTTTAAGTTAAACTTATTCGAGTTCCCTTTGATGTCTCGAAGAGTGTTTAAAAGAGTAAGGATTGAATCTTTGAATGAGAATTCCTCAATCAAGCTACCAATGTAAAGATTGAATCTCTGAGTGAAATTAACACAATCAAGGTAACTACTATGTCACTAGACCTTATTAATGTATAGCGATTCAATCTTTGAAAGAAAACGACAATTTTAAGTTTAACTTGTTCGAATTCCTTATGAAGTGGCGAAGAGTGTTTTAAAGTCTAAAGATTGAATCTTTGAATGAAAATACCTTAATCAAGGTATTAATTATGTCACTAGACCTTTTCAATGTATAAAGAATAAATCTTAGAAAGAAAATGAGAGTTTTGAGTTAAACTTATTCGAGTTCCCTTTGACGTAACGGAGAGTGTTTTAATGTGTAAAGATTGAATCCTTGAATGAAATTACCTCAATCAAGGTACCTATTATGTCAATGGACCTTTTTAATGTATAAAGATTTAATCTTTGATTTAAAATGAGAATTTTGAGTTTAACCTATTCGAGTTCCCTAAGAAGTCGCGAAGAGTGTTTTAATGACCATAGATTGAATCCTTGAATGAAAATACCTCAATCAAGGTACTAATTTTGTCACTAGAACTTTTTAATGAATAAAGATTGAATCTTTAAAAGAAAATGAGAGTTTGGAGTTAAACTTATTCGAGTTCCCTTTTACGCCCCGAAGTGTGTTTAAATGAGTACAGATTGAATCTTTGAATGAAAATTCCTCACTCAAGGTACCTATTATGTCACTAGACCATTTTAATGTACAAAGATTAAATCTTTGAACGAAAATGAGAGTTTTGAGTTAAACTTATTCGAGTTCCCTTTAATATCACGAAGAGTGTTTTAATTAGTAAAGATTGAATATATGAAAGAAATTACCTCAATCACGGTACCGATTATGCCACATGACCTTTTTAATGTATAAAGAATGAATCTTTGAAAGAAAAAGGGAGTTTCGAGTGTAACTTATTTGAGTTCCTAACGTAATCTCGTAGAATGCTTTAATGACTAAAGATTGAATCCTTTAATGGAAATACCTCAATCAATGTGCCTATTATGTCACTTGACCTTTTAAATGTATAAAGATTAAATCTTTGGAATAAAATGAGAGTTTTAAGTTAAACTTATAATAGTTCCCTTCGACGTCACGAAGAGTGTATTAATGAGTAAAGATTGAATCTTTGAGCGAAATTACCTCAATCACGATACCTATTATGTCACAAGACCTTTTTAATGTATAACGGTTGAATCTTTGAAAGAAAATGAGAGTTTTGAGTTTAACTTATTCGAGTACCCTTTGAAGTCGCGAAGAGTGTTTTAATGACTAAAAATTGAATCTTTGAATGAAAATAGCTCAACCAAGGTACCTATTGTGTCATTAGAGCTTCTTAATGTATAAAGATTGAATCTTTGAAAGAAAATGAGAGTTTTGAGTTAAACTTATTCGAGGTCCCTTTGACGTCCCAAAGAGTATTTTAACGAGTAAAGATTGAATATTTGAATGTAAACACCTCAATCATGGTACCTATTATGTCACTAAACCATTTTAATGTATAAAGATTAAATTTTTTAAAGAAAATGAGACTTTTGAGTTAAACTTATTCGAGTTTCCTTTGAGATCACGGAGAGTGTTCTAATGAGTAAAGATTGAATCAGTGAATAAAATTATCTCAATTAAGGTAGCTATTATGTCACTAGGCCATTTTAATGTATAAAGATTGAATCTTTGAAAGAAAATGAGAGTTTTGTGTTAAACTTATTCGACTTCCCTATGAAGTCGGGACGAGTGTTTTAATGACAAAAGACTGAATCTTTGAATAAGAGGTACAAAGATTGAATTTGTGAAAGAAAATGAGAGGTTTGAGTTTAACTTATTCGAGTTCCCTGCGAAGAGTGTTTTAATAACTAAAGATTGAATCTTTGAATGAAAAGACCTCAATCAAGGTACCTATTATGTCACTAGTCCTTTTTTTTGTACAAATATTTAATCTTTGAAAGAGAGAGAGATTTTTGAGTTAAACTTGTTTGAATTCCCTTGGACGTCCTAAAGAGTATTTTAATGAGAAAAGATTGAATCTTTGAATGAAAAATTCTCAATCAAGGTACCTATTATATCGCTAGACCTTTTAAAGTATAAAGATTGAGTCTTTGAAAGAAAATTAGAGTTTTGAGTTAAACTTATTCGAATTCCCTTTGACGTCCCGAAAAGTGTTTTAATGAGCAAAGGTTGAATCTTTGAATGAAATTACTTCTAACAAGGTACCAATTATGTCTCTAGACCATTTTAATGTATGAAGATTGAATCTTTGAAAGAAAATGAGAGTTTTGAGTTCAACTTCTTCGAGTTCACTATGTAGTCGTGAATTGTGTTTTAGGGACAAAAGATTGAATCATTGAATGAAATTACTTCAATCAAGATACCAGTTATGTCACTAGACAATTTTAATCTACAAAGATTGAATCTTTGAACGAAAATGATAGTTTTGAGGAAAACTTGTTCAAGTTCCCTATGAAGTCGCGAAGTGTGTTTTAATGACTGCAGATTGAATCTTTGAATGAAAATACCTCAATTAAGGTACCAATTACGTCACAAGACCTTTTTAATGGGTAAAGATCGAGTCTTTAAAAGAAAGCGAGGGTTTTAAGTTAAACTTATTCGAGTTCCCTTTGACGTCTCGAAGAGTGTTTAAAAGAGTAAGGATTGAATCTTTGAATGAGAATTCCTCAATCAAGCTACCAATGTAAAGATTGAATCTCTGAGTGAAATTAACACAATCAAGGTAACTACTATGTCACTAGACCTTATTAATGTATAGCGATTCAATCTTTGAAAGAAAACGACAATTTTAAGTTTAACTTGTTCGAATTCCTTATGAAGTGGCGAAGAGTGTTTTAAAGTCTAAAGATTGAATCTTTGAATGAAAATACCTTAATCAAGGTATTAATTATGTCACTAGACCTTTTTAATGTATAAAGAATAAATCTTAGAAAGAAAATGAGAGTTTTGAGTTAAACTTATTCGAGTTCCCTTTGACGTAACGGAGAGTGTTTTAATGTGTAAAGATTGAATCCTTGAATGAAATTACCTCAATCAAGGTACCTATTATGTCAATGGACCTTTTTAATGTATAAAGATTTAATCTTTGATTTAAAATGAGAATTTTGAGTTTAACCTATTCGAGTTCCCTAAGAAGTCGCGAAGAGTGTTTTAATGACCATAGATTGAATCCTTGAATGAAAATACCTCAATCAAGGTACTAATTTTGTCACTAGAACTTTTTAATGAATAAAGATTGAATCTTTAAAAGAAAATGAGAGTTTGGAGTTAAACTTATTCGAGTTCCCTTTTACGCCCCGAAGTGTGTTTAAATGAGTACAGATTGAATCTTTGAATGAAAATTCCTCACTCAAGGTACCTATTATGTCACTAGACCATTTTAATGTACAAAGATTAAATCTTTGAACGAAAATGAGAGTTTTGAGTTAAACTTATTCGAGTTCCCTTTAATATCACGAAGAGTGTTTTAATTAGTAAAGATTGAATAAATGAAAGAAATTACCTCAATCACGGTACCGATTATGCCACATGACCTTTTTAATGTAAAAAGAATGAATCTTTGAAAGAAAAAGGGAGTTTCGAGTGTAACTTATTTGAGTTCCTAACGTAATCTCGTAGAATGCTTTAATGACTAAAGATTGAATCCTTTAATGGAAATACCTCAATCAAGGTGCCTATTATGTCACTTGACCTTTTAAATGTATAAAGATTAAATTTTTGGAATAAAATGAGAGTTTTAAGTTAAACTTATAATAGTTTCCTTCGACGTCACGAAGAGTGTATTAATGAGTAAAGATTGAATCTTTGAGCGAAATTACCTCAATCACGATACCTATTATGTCACAAGACCTTTTTAATGTATAACGGTTGAATCTTTGAAAGAAAATGAGAGTTTTGAGTTTAACTTATTCGAGTACCCTTTGAAGTCGCGAAGAGTGTTTTAATGACTAAAAATTGAATCTTTGAATGAAAATAGCTCAACCAAGGTACCTATTGTGTCATTAGAGCTTCTTAATGTATAAAGATTGAATCTTTGAAAGAAAATGAGAGTTTTGAGTTAAACTTATTCGAGGTCCCTTTGACGTTCCAAAGAGTATTTTAACGAGTAAAGATTGAATATTTGAATGTAAACACCTCAATCATGGTACCTATTATGTCACTAAACCATTTTAATGTATAAAGATTAAATTTTTTAAAGAAAATGAGACTTTTGAGTTAAACTTATTCGAGTTTCCTTTGAGATCACGGAGAGTGTTCTAATGAGTAAAGATTGAATCAGTGAATAAAATTATCTCAATTAAGGTAGCTATTATGTCACTAGGCCATTTTAATGTATAAAGATTGAATCTTTGAAAGAAAATGAGAGTTTTGTGTTAAACTTATTCGACTTCCCTATGAAGTCGGGACGAGTGTTTTAATGACAAAAGACTGAATCTTTGAATAAGAGGTACAAAGATTGAATTTGTGAAAGAAAATGAGAGGTTTGAGTTTAACTTATTCGAGTTCCCTGCGAAGAGTGTTTTAATAACTAAAGATTGAATCTTTGAATGAAAAGACCTCAATCAAGGTACCTATTATGTCACTAGTCCTTTTTTTTGTACAAATATTTAATCTTTGAAAGAGAGAGAGATTTTTGAGTTAGAATCTTTGAAAGAAAATGAGAGTTTTGAGTTCAACTTCTTCGAGTTCACTATGTAGTCGTGAATTGTGTTTTAGGGACAAAAGATTGAATCATTGAATGAAATTACTTCAATCAAGATACCAGTTATGTCACTAGACAATTTTAATCTACAAAGATTGAATCTTTGAACGAAAATGATAGTTTTGAGGAAAACTTGTTCAAGTTCCCTATGAAGTCGCGAAGTGTGTTTTAATGACTGCAGATTGAATCTTTGAATGAAAATACCTCAATTAAGGTACCAATTACGTCACAAGACCTTTTTAATGGGTAAAGATCGAGTCTTTAAAAGAAAGCGAGGGTTTTAAGTTAAACTTATTCGAGTTCCCTTTGACGTCTCGAAGAGTGTTTAAAAGAGTAAGGATTGAATCTTTGAATGAGAATTCCTCAATCAAGCTACCAATGTAAAGATTGAATCTCTGAGTGAAATTAACACAATCAAGGTAACTACTATGTCACTAGACCTTATTAATGTATAGCGATTCAATCTTTGAAAGAAAACGACAATTTTAAGTTTAACTTGTTCGAATTCCTTATGAAGTGGCGAAGAGTGTTTTAAAGTCTAAAGATTGAATCTTTGAATGAAAATACCTTAATCAAGGTATTAATTATGTCACTAGACCTTTTTAATGTTTAAAGAATAAATCTTAGAAAGAAAATGAGAGTTTTGAGTTAAACTTATTCGAGTTCCCTTTGACGTGACGGAGAGTGTTTTAATGTGTAAAGATTGAATCCTTGAATGAAATTACCTCAATCAAGGTACCTATTATGTCAATGGACCTTTTTAATGTACAAAGATTTAATCTTTGATTTATAATGAGAATTTTGAGTTTAACCTATTCGAGTTCCCTAAGAAGTCGCGAAGAGTGTTTTAATGACCATAGATTGAATCCTTGAATGAAAATACCTCAATCAAGGTACTAATTTTGTCACTAGAACTTTTTAATGAATAAAGATTGAATCTTTAAAAGAAAATGAGAGTTTGGAGTTAAACTTATTCGAGTTCCCTTTTACGCCCCGAAGTGTGTTTAAATGAGTACAGATTGAATCTTTGAATGAAAATTCCTCACTCAAGGTACCTATCATGTCACTAGACCATTTTAATGTACAAAGATTAAATCTTTGAACGAAAATGAGAGTTTTGAGTTAAACTTATTCGAGTTCCCTTTAATATCACGAAGAGTGTTTTAATTAGTAAAGATTGAATATATGAAACAAATTACCTCAATCACGGTACCGATTATGCCACATGACCTTTTTAATGTATAAAGAATGAATCTTTGAAAGAAAAAGGGAGTTTCGAGTGTAACTTATTTGAGTTCCTAACGTAATCTCGTAGAATGCTTTAATGACTAAAGATTGAATCCTTTAATGGAAATACCTCAATCAAGGTGCCTATTATGTCACTTGACCTTTTAAATGTATAAAGATTAAATCTTTGGAATAAAATGAGAGTTTTAAGTTAAACTTATAATAGTTCCCTTCGACGTCACGAAGAGTGTATTAATGAGTAAAGATTGAATCTTTGAGCGAAATTACCTCAATCACGATACCTATTATGTCACACGACCTTTTTAATGTATAACGGTTGAATCTTTGAAAGAAAATGAGAGTTTTGAGTTTAACTTATTCGAGTACCCTTTGAAGTCGCGAAGAGTGTTTTAATGACTAAAAATTGAATCTTTGAATGAAAATAGCTCAATCAAGGTACCTATTGTGTCATTAGAGCTTCTTAATGTATAAAGATTGAATCTTTGAAAGAAAATGAGAGTTTTGAGTTAAACTTATTCGAGGTCCCTTTGACGTCCCAAAGAGTATTTTAACGAGTAAAGATTGAATATTTGAATGTAAACACCTCAATCATGGTACCTATTATGTCACTAAACCATTTTAATGTATAAAGATTAAATTTTTTAAAGAAAATGAGACTTTTCAGTTAAACTTATTCGAGTTTCCTTTGAGATCACGGAGAGTGTTCTAATGAGTAAAGATTGAATCAGTGAATAAAATTATCTCAATTAAGGTAGCTATTATGTCACTAGGCTATTTTAATGTATAAAGATTGAATCTTTGAAAGAAAATGAGAGTTTTGTGTTAAACTTATTCGACTTCCCTATGAAGTCGGGACGAGTGTTTTAATGACAAAAGACTGAATCTTTGAATAAGAGGTACAAAGATTGAATTTGTGAAAGAAAATGAGAGGTTTGAGTTTAACTTATTCGAGTTCCCTATGAAGTCGCGAAGAGTGTTTTAATAACTAAAGATTGAATCTTTGAATGAAAAGACCTCAATCAAGGTACCTATTATGTCACTAGTCCTTTTTTTTTTGTACAAATATTTAATCTTTGAAAGAGAGAGAGATTTTTGAGTTAAACTTGTTTGAATTCCCTTGGACGTCCTAAAGAGTATTTTAATGAGAAAAGATTGAATCTTTGAATGAAAAATTCTCAATCAAGGTACCTATTATATCGCTAGACCTTTTAAAGTATAAAGATTGAGTCTTTGAAAGAAAATTAGAGTTTTGAGTTAAACTTATTCGAATTCCCTTTGACGTCCCGAAAAGTGTTTTAATGAGCAAAGGTTGAATCTTTGAATGAAATTACTTCTAACAAGGTACCAATTATGTCTCTAGACCATTTTAATGTATGAAGATTGAATCTTTGAAAGAAAATGAGAGTTTTGAGTTCAACTTCTTCGAGTTCACTATGTAGTCGTGAATTGTGTTTTAGGGACAAAAGATTGAATCATTGAATGAAATTACTTCAATCAAGATACCAGTTATGTCACTAGACAATTTTAATCTACAAAGATTGAATCTTTGAACGAAAATGATAGTTTTGAGGAAAACTTGTTCAAGTTCCCTATGAAGTCGCGAAGTGTGTTTTAATGACTGCAGATTGAATCTTTGAATGAAAATACCTCAATTAAGGTACCAATTACGTCACAAGACCTTTTTAATGGGTAAAGATCGAGTCTTTAAAAGAAAGCGAGGGTTTTAAGTTAAACTTATTCGAGTTCCCTTTGACGTCTCGAAGAGTGTTTAAAAGAGTAAGGATTGAATCTTTGAATGAGAATTCCTCAATCAAGCTACCAATGTAAAGATTGAATCTCTGAGTGAAATTAACACAATCAAGGTAACTACTATGTCACTAGACCTTATTAATGTATAGCGATTCAATCTTTGAAAGAAAACGACAATTTTAAGTTTAACTTGTTCGAATTCCTTATGAAGTGGCGAAGAGTGTTTTAAAGTCTAAAGATTGAATCTTTGAATGAAAATACCTTAATCAAGGTATTAATTATGTCACTAGACCTTTTTAATGTTTAAAGAATAAATCTTAGAAAGAAAATGAGAGTTTTGAGTTAAACTTATTCGAGTTCCCTTTGACGTGACGGAGAGTGTTTTAATGTGTAAAGATTGAATCCTTGAATGAAATTACCTCAATCAAGGTACCTATTATGTCAATGGACCTTTTTAATGTACAAAGATTTAATCTTTGATTTATAATGAGAATTTTGAGTTTAACCTATTCGAGTTCCCTAAGAAGTCGCGAAGAGTGTTTTAATGACCATAGATTGAATCCTTGAATGAAAATACCTCAATCAAGGTACTAATTTTGTCACTAGAACTTTTTAATGAATAAAGATTGAATCTTTAAAAGAAAATGAGAGTTTGGAGTTAAACTTATTCGAGTTCCCTTTTACGCCCCGAAGTGTGTTTAAATGAGTACAGATTGAATCTTTGAATGAAAATTCCTCACTCAAGGTACCTATCATGTCACTAGACCATTTTAATGTACAAAGATTAAATCTTTGAACGAAAATGAGAGTTTTGAGTTAAACTTATTCGAGTTCCCTTTAATATCACGAAGAGTGTTTTAATTAGTAAAGATTGAATATATGAAACAAATTACCTCAATCACGGTACCGATTATGCCACATGACCTTTTTAATGTATAAAGAATGAATCTTTGAAAGAAAAAGGGAGTTTCGAGTGTAACTTATTTGAGTTCCTAACGTAATCTCGTAGAATGCTTTAATGACTAAAGATTGAATCCTTTAATGGAAATACCTCAATCAAGGTGCCTATTATGTCACTTGACCTTTTAAATGTATAAAGATTAAATCTTTGGAATAAAATGAGAGTTTTAAGTTAAACTTATAATAGTTCCCTTCGACGTCACGAAGAGTGTATTAATGAGTAAAGATTGAATCTTTGAGCGAAATTACCTCAATCACGATACCTATTATGTCACACGACCTTTTTAATGTATAACGGTTGAATCTTTGAAAGAAAATGAGAGTTTTGAGTTTAACTTATTCGAGTACCCTTTGAAGTCGCGAAGAGTGTTTTAATGACTAAAAATTGAATCTTTGAATGAAAATAGCTCAATCAAGGTACCTATTGTGTCATTAGAGCTTCTTAATGTATAAAGATTGAATCTTTGAAAGAAAATGAGAGTTTTGAGTTAAACTTATTCGAGGTCCCTTTGACGTCCCAAAGAGTATTTTAACGAGTAAAGATTGAATATTTGAATGTAAACACCTCAATCATGGTACCTATTATGTCACTAAACCATTTTAATGTATAAAGATTAAATTTTTTAAAGAAAATGAGACTTTTCAGTTAAACTTATTCGAGTTTCCTTTGAGATCACGGAGAGTGTTCTAATGAGTAAAGATTGAATCAGTGAATAAAATTATCTCAATTAAGGTAGCTATTATGTCACTAGGCCATTTTAATGTATAAAGATTGAATCTTTGAAAGAAAATGAGAGTTTTGTGTTAAACTTATTCGACTTCCCTATGAAGTCGGGACGAGTGTTTTAATGACAAAAGACTGAATCTTTGAATAAGAGGTACAAAGATTGAATTTGTGAAAGAAAATGAGAGGTTTGAGTTTAACTTATTCGAGTTCCCTATGAAGTCGCGAAGAGTGTTTTAATAACTAAAGATTGAATCTTTGAATGAAAAGACCTCAATCAAGGTACCTATTATGTCACTAGTCCTTTTTTTTTTGTACAAATATTTAATCTTTGAAAGAGAGAGATTTTTGAGTTAAACTTGTTTGAATTCCCTTGGACGTCCTAAAGAGTATTTTAATGAGAAAAGATTGAATCTTTGAATGAAAAATTCTCAATCAAGGTACCTATTATATCGCTAGACCTTTTAAAATATAAAGATTGAGTCTTTGAAAGAAAATTAGAGTTTTGAGTTAAACTTATTCGAATTCCCTTTGACGTCCCGAAAAGTGTTTTAATGAGCAAAGGTTGAATCTTTGAATGAAATTACTTCTAACAAGGTACCAATTATGTCTCTAGACCATTTTAATGTATAAAGATTGAATCTTTGAAAGAAAATGAGAGTTTTGAGTTCAACTTCTTCGAGTTCACTATGTAGTCGTGAATTGTGTTTTAGGGACAAAAGATTGAATCATTGAATGAAATTACTTCAATCAAGATACCAGTTATGTCACTAGACAATTTTAATCTACAAAGATTGAATCTTTGAACGAAAATGATAGTTTTGAGGAAAACTTGTTCAAGTTCCCTATGAAGTCGCGAAGTGTGTTTTAATGACTGCAGATTGAATCTTTGAATGAAAATACCTCAATTAAGGTACCAATTACGTCACAAGACCTTTTTAATGGGTAAAGATCGAGTCTTTAAAAGAAAGCGAGGGTTTTAAGTTAAACTTATTCGAGTTCCCTTTGACGTCTCGAAGAGTGTTTAAAAGAGTAAGGATTGAATCTTTGAATGAGAATTCCTCAATCAAGCTACCAATGTAAAGATTGAATCTCTGAGTGAAATTAACACAATCAAGGTAACTACTATGTCACTAGACCTTATTAATGTATAGCGATTCAATCTTTGAAAGAAAACGACAATTTTAAGTTTAACTTGTTCGAATTCCTTATGAAGTGGCGAAGAGTGTTTTAAAGTCTAAAGATTGAATCTTTGAATGAAAATACCTTAATCAAGGTATTAATTATGTTACTAGACCTTTTTAATGTTTAAAGAATAAATCTTAGAAAGAAAATGAGAGTTTTGAGTTAAACTTATTCGAGTTCCCTTTGACGTGACGGAGAGTGTTTTAATGTGTAAAGATTGAATCCTTGAATGAAATTACCTCAATCAAGGTACCTATTATGTCAATGGACCTTTTTAATGTACAAAGATTTAATCTTTGATTTATAATGAGAATTTTGAGTTTAACCTATTCGAGTTCCCTAAGAAGTCGCGAAGAGTGTTTTAATGACCATAGATTGAATCCTTGAATGAAAATACCTCAATCAAGGTACTAATTTTGTCACTAGAACTTTTTAATGAATAAAGATTGAATCTTTAAAAGAAAATGAGAGTTTGGAGTTAAACTTATTCGAGTTCCCTTTTACGCCCCGAAGTGTGTTTAAATGAGTACAGATTGAATCTTTGAATGAAAATTCCTCACTCAAGGTACCTATCATGTCACTAGACCATTTTAATGTACAAAGATTAAATCTTTGAACGAAAATGAGAGTTTTGAGTTAAACTTATTCGAGTTCCCTTTAATATCACGAAGAGTGTTTTAATTAGTAAAGATTGAATATATGAAACAAATTACCTCAATCACGGTACCGATTATGCCACATGACCTTTTTAATGTATAAAGAATGAATCTTTGAAAGAAAAAGGGAGTTTCGAGTGTAACTTATTTGAGTTCCTAACGTAATCTCGTAGAATGCTTTAATGACTAAAGATTGAATCCTTTAATGGAAATACCTCAATCAAGGTGCCTATTATGTCACTTGACCTTTTAAATGTATAAAGATTAAATCTTTGGAATAAAATGAGAGTTTTAAGTTAAACTTATAATAGTTCCCTTCGACGTCACGAAGAGTGTATTAATGAGTAAAGATTGAATCTTTGAGCGAAATTACCTCAATCACGATACCTATTATGTCACACGACCTTTTTAATGTATAACGGTTGAATCTTTGAAAGAAAATGAGAGTTTTGAGTTTAACTTATTCGAGTACCCTTTGAAGTCGCGAAGAGTGTTTTAATGACTAAAAATTGAATCTTTGAATGAAAATAGCTCAATCAAGGTACCTATTGTGTCATTAGAGCTTCTTAATGTATAAAGATTGAATCTTTGAAAGAAAATGAGAGTTTTGAGTTAAACTTATTCGAGGTCCCTTTGACGTCCCAAAGAGTATTTTAACGAGTAAAGATTGAATATTTGAATGTAAACACCTCAATCATGGTACCTATTATGTCACTAAACCATTTTAATGTATAAAGATTAAATTTTTTAAAGAAAATGAGACTTTTCAGTTAAACTTATTCGAGTTTCCTTTGAGATCACGGAGAGTGTTCTAATGAGTAAAGATTGAATCAGTGAATAAAATTATCTCAATTAAGGTAGCTATTATGTCACTAGGCCATTTTAATGTATAAAGATTGAATCTTTGAAAGAAAATGAGAGTTTTGTGTTAAACTTATTCGACTTCCCTATGAAGTCGGGACGAGTGTTTTAATGACAAAAGACTGAATCTTTGAATAAGAGGTACAAAGATTGAATTTGTGAAAGAAAATGAGAGGTTTGAGTTTAACTTATTCGAGTTCCCTATGAAGTCGCGAAGAGTGTTTTAATAACTAAAGATTGAATCTTTGAATGAAAAGACCTCAATCAAGGTACCTATTATGTCACTAGTCCTTTTTTTTTTGTACAAATATTTAATCTTTGAAAGAGAGAGAGATTTTTGAGTTAAACTTGTTTGAATTCCCTTGGACGTCCTAAAGAGTATTTTAATGAGAAAAGATTGAATCTTTGAATGAAAAATTCTCAATCAAGGTACCTATTATATCGCTAGACCTTTTAAAGTATAAAGATTGAGTCTTTGAAAGAAAATTAGAGTTTTGAGTTAAACTTATTCGAATTCCCTTTGACGTCCCGAAAAGTGTTTTAATGAGCAAAGGTTGAATCTTTGAATGAAATTACTTCTAACAAGGTACCAATTATGTCTCTAGACCATTTTAATGTATGAAGATTGAATCTTTGAAAGAAAATGAGAGTTTTGAGTTCAACTTCTTCGAGTTCACTATGTAGTCGTGAATTGTGTTTTAGGGACAAAAGATTGAATCATTGAATGAAATTACTTCAATCAAGATACCAGTTATGTCACTAGACAATTTTAATCTACAAAGATTGAATCTTTGAACGAAAATGATAGTTTTGAGGAAAACTTGTTCAAGTTCCCTATGAAGTCGCGAAGTGTGTTTTAATGACTGCAGATTGAATCTTTGAATGAAAATACCTCAATTAAGGTACCAATTACGTCACAAGACCTTTTTAATGGGTAAAGATCGAGTCTTTAAAAGAAAGCGAGGGTTTTAAGTTAAACTTATTCGAGTTCCCTTTGACGTCTCGAAGAGTGTTTAAAAGAGTAAGGATTGAATCTTTGAATGAGAATTCCTCAATCAAGCTACCAATGTAAAGATTGAATCTCTGAGTGAAATTAACACAATCAAGGTAACTACTATGTCACTAGACCTTATTAATGTATAGCGATTCAATCTTTGAAAGAAAACGACAATTTTAAGTTTAACTTGTTCGAATTCCTTATGAAGTGGCGAAGAGTGTTTTAAAGTCTAAAGATTGAATCTTTGAATGAAAATACCTTAATCAAGGTATTAATTATGTCACTAGACCTTTTTAATGTTTAAAGAATAAATCTTAGAAAGAAAATGAGAGTTTTGAGTTAAACTTATTCGAGTTCCCTTTGACGTGACGGAGAGTGTTTTAATGTGTAAAGATTGAATCCTTGAATGAAATTACCTCAATCAAGGTACCTATTATGTCAATGGACCTTTTTAATGTACAAAGATTTAATCTTTGATTTATAATGAGAATTTTGAGTTTAACCTATTCGAGTTCCCTAAGAAGTCGCGAAGAGTGTTTTAATGACCATAGATTGAATCCTTGAATGAAAATACCTCAATCAAGGTACTAATTTTGTCACTAGAACTTTTTAATGAATAAAGATTGAATCTTTAAAAGAAAATGAGAGTTTGGAGTTAAACTTATTCGAGTTCCCTTTTACGCCCCGAAGTGTGTTTAAATGAGTACAGATTGAATCTTTGAATGAAAATTCCTCACTCAAGGTACCTATCATGTCACTAGACCATTTTAATGTACAAAGATTAAATCTTTGAACGAAAATGAGAGTTTTGAGTTAAACTTATTCGAGTTCCCTTTAATATCACGAAGAGTGTTTTAATTAGTAAAGATTGAATATATGAAACAAATTACCTCAATCACGGTACCGATTATGCCACATGACCTTTTTAATGTATAAAGAATGAATCTTTGAAAGAAAAAGGGAGTTTCGAGTGTAACTTATTTGAGTTCCTAACGTAAAATCTCGTAGAATGCTTTAATGACTAAAGATTGAATCCTTTAATGGAAATACCTCAATCAAGGTGCCTATTATGTCACTTGACCTTTTAAATGTATAAAGATTAAATCTTTGGAATAAAATGAGAGTTTTAAGTTAAACTTATAATAGTTCCCTTCGACGTCACGAAGAGTGTATTAATGAGTAAAGATTGAATCTTTGAGCGAAATTACCTCAATCACGATACCTATTATGTCACACGACCTTTTTAATGTATAACGGTTGAATCTTTGAAAGAAAATGAGAGTTTTGAGTTTAACTTATTCGAGTACCCTTTGAAGTCGCGAAGAGTGTTTTAATGACTAAAAATTGAATCTTTGAATGAAAATAGCTCAATCAAGGTACCTATTGTGTCATTAGAGCTTCTTAATGTATAAAGATTGAATCTTTGAAAGAAAATGAGAGTTTTGAGTTAAACTTATTCGAGGTCCCTTTGACGTCCCAAAGAGTATTTTAACGAGTAAAGATTGAATATTTGAATGTAAACACCTCAATCATGGTACCTATTATGTCACTAAACCATTTTAATGTATAAAGATTAAATTTTTTAAAGAAAATGAGACTTTTCAGTTAAACTTATTCGAGTTTCCTTTGAGATCACGGAGAGTGTTCTAATGAGTAAAGATTGAATCAGTGAATAAAATTATCTCAATTAAGGTAGCTATTATGTCACTAGGCCATTTTAATGTATAAAGATTGAATCTTTGAAAGAAAATGAGAGTTTTGTGTTAAACTTATTCGACTTCCCTATGAAGTCGGGACGAGTGTTTTAATGACAAAAGACTGAATCTTTGAATAAGAGGTACAAAGATTGAATTTGTGAAAGAAAATGAGAGGTTTGAGTTTAACTTATTCGAGTTCCCTATGAAGTCGCGAAGAGTGTTTTAATAACTAAAGATTGAATCTTTGAATGAAAAGACCTCAATCAAGGTACCTATTATGTCACTAGTCCTTTTTTTTTTGTACAAATATTTAATCTTTGAAAGAGAGAGAGATTTTTGAGTTAAACTTGTTTGAATTTCCTTGGACGTCCTAAAGAGTATTTTAATGAGAAAAGATTGAATCTTTGAATGAAAAATTCTCAATCAAGGTACCTATTATATCGCTAGACCTTTTAAAATATAAAGATTGAGTCTTTGAAAGAAAATTAGAGTTTTGAGTTAAACTTATTCGAATTCCCTTTGACGTCCCGAAAAGTGTTTTAATGAGCAAAGGTTGAATCTTTGAATGAAATTACTTCTAACAAGGTACCAATTATGTCTCTAGACCATTTTAATGTATGAAGATTGAATCTTTGAAAGAAAATGAGAGTTTTGAGTTCAACTTCTTCGAGTTCACTATGTAGTCGTGAATTGTGTTTTAGGGACAAAAGATTGAATCATTGAATGAAATTACTTCAATCAAGATACCAGTTATGTCACTAGACAATTTTAATCTACAAAGATTGAATCTTTGAACGAAAATGATAGTTTTGAGGAAAACTTGTTCAAGTTCCCTATGAAGTCGCGAAGTGTGTTTTAATGACTGCAGATTGAATCTTTGAATGAAAATACCTCAATTAAGGTACCAATTACGTCACAAGACCTTTTTAATGGGTAAAGATCGAGTCTTTAAAAGAAAGCGAGGGTTTTAAGTTAAACTTATTCGAGTTCCCTTTGACGTCTCGAAGAGTGTTTAAAAGAGTAAGGATTGAATCTTTGAATGAGAATTCCTCAATCAAGCTACCAATGTAAAGATTGAATCTCTGAGTGAAATTAACACAATCAAGGTAACTACTATGTCACTAGACCTTATTAATGTATAGCGATTCAATCTTTGAAAGAAAACGACAATTTTAAGTTTAACTTGTTCGAATTCCTTATGAAGTGGCGAAGAGTGTTTTAAAGTCTAAAGATTGAATCTTTGAATGAAAATACCTTAATCAAGGTATTAATTATGTCACTAGACCTTTTTAATGTTTAAAGAATAAATCTTAGAAAGAAAATGAGAGTTTTGAGTTAAACTTATTCGAGTTCCCTTTGACGTGACGGAGAGTGTTTTAATGTGTAAAGATTGAATCCTTGAATGAAATTACCTCAATCAAGGTACCTATTATGTCAATGGACCTTTTTAATGTACAAAGATTTAATCTTTGATTTATAATGAGAATTTTGAGTTTAACCTATTCGAGTTCCCTAAGAAGTCGCGAAGAGTGTTTTAATGACCATAGATTGAATCCTTGAATGAAAATACCTCAATCAAGGTACTAATTTTGTCACTAGAACTTTTTAATGAATAAAGATTGAATCTTTAAAAGAAAATGAGAGTTTGGAGTTAAACTTATTCGAGTTCCCTTTTACGCCCCGAAGTGTGTTTAAATGAGTACAGATTGAATCTTTGAATGAAAATTCCTCACTCAAGGTACCTATCATGTCACTAGACCATTTTAATGTACAAAGATTAAATCTTTGAACGAAAATGAGAGTTTTGAGTTAAACTTATTCGAGTTCCCTTTAATATCACGAAGAGTGTTTTAATTAGTAAAGATTGAATATATGAAAGAAATTACCTCAATCACGGTACCGATTATGCCACATGACCTTTTTAATGTATAAAGAATGAATCTTTGAAAGAAAAAGGGAGTTTCGAGTGTAACTTATTTGAGTTCCTAACGTAATCTCGTAGAATGCTTTAATGACTAAAGATTGAATCCTTTAATGGAAATACCTCAATCAAGGTGCCTATTATGTCACTTGACCTTTTAAATGTATAAAGATTAAATCTTTGGAATAAAATGAGAGTTTTAAGTTAAACTTATAATAGTTCCCTTCGACGTCACGAAGAGTGTATTAATGAGTAAAGATTGAATCTTTGAGCGAAATTACCTCAATCACGATACCTATTATGTCACACGACCTTTTTAATGTATAACGGTTGAATCTTTGAAAGAAAATGAGAGTTTTGAGTTTAACTTATTCGAGTACCCTTTGAAGTCGCGAAGAGTGTTTTAATGACTAAAAATTGAATCTTTGAATGAAAATAGCTCAATCAAGGTACCTATTGTGTCATTAGAGCTTCTTAATGTATAAAGATTGAATCTTTGAAAGAAAATGAGAGTTTTGAGTTAAACTTATTCGAGGTCCCTTTGACGTCCCAAAGAGTATTTTAACGAGTAAAGATTGAATATTTGAATGTAAACACCTCAATCATGGTACCTATTATGTCACTAAACCATTTTAATGTATAAAGATTAAATTTTTTAAAGAAAATGAGGCTTTTCAGTTAAACTTATTCGAGTTTCCTTTGAGATCACGGAGAGTGTTCTAATGAGTAAAGATTGAATCAGTGAATAAAATTATCTCAATTAAGGTAGCTATTATGTCACTAGGCCATTTTAATGTATAAAGATTGAATCTTTGAAAGAAAATGAGAGTTTTGTGTTAAACTTATTCGACTTCCCTATGAAGTCGGGACGAGTGTTTTAATGACAAAAGACTGAATCTTTGAATAAGAGGTACAAAGATTGAATTTGTGAAAGAAAATGAGAGGTTTGAGTTTAACTTATTCGAGTTCCCTATGAAGTCGCGAAGAGTGTTTTAATAACTAAAGATTGAATCTTTGAATGAAAAGACCTCAATCAAGGTACCTATTATGTCACTAGTCCTTTTTTTTTGTACAAATATTTAATCTTTGAAAGAGAGAGAGATTTTTGAGTTAAACTTGTTTGAATTCCCTTGGACGTCCTAAAGAGTATTTTAATGAGAAAAGATTGAATCTTTGAATGAAAAATTCTCAATCAAGGTACCTATTATATCGCTAGACCTTTTAAAGTATAAAGATTGAGTCTTTGAAAGAAAATTAGAGTTTTGAGTTAAACTTATTCGAATTCCCTTTGACGTCCCGAAAAGTGTTTTAATGAGCAAAGGTTGAATCTTTGAATGAAATTACTTCTAACAAGGTACCAATTATGTCTCTAGACCATTTTAATGTATGAAGATTGAATCTTTGAAAGAAAATGAGAGTTTTGAGTTCAACTTCTTCGAGTTCACTATGTAGTCGTGAATTGTGTTTTAGGGACAAAAGATTGAATCATTGAATGAAATTACTTCAATCAAGATACCAGTTATGTCACTAGACAATCTTAATCTACAAAGATTGAATCTTTGAACGAAAATGATAGTTTTGAGGAAAACTTGTTCAAGTTCCCTATGAAGTCGCGAAGTGTGTTTTAATGACCGCAGATTGAATCTTTGAATGAAAATACCTCAATTAAGGTACCAATTACGTCACAAGACCTTTTTAATGGGTAAAGATCGAGTCTTTAAAAGAAAGCGAGGGTTTTAAGTTAAACTTATTCGAGTTCCCTTTGACGTCTCAAAGAGTGTTTAAAAGAGTAAGGATTGAATCTTTGAATGAGAATTCCTCAATCAAGCTACCAATGTAAAGATTGAATCTCTGAGTGAAATTAACACAATCAAGGTAACTACTATGTCACTAGACCTTATTAATGTATAGCGATTCAATCTTTGAAAGAAAACGACAATTTTAAGTTTAACTTGTTCGAATTCCTTATGAAGTGGCGAAGAGTGTTTTAAAGTCTAAAGATTGAATCTTTGAATGAAAATACCTTAATCAAGGTATTAATTATGTCACTAGACCTTTTTAATGTTTAAAGAATAAATCTTAGAAAGAAAATGAGAGTTTTGAGTTAAACTTATTCGAGTTCCCTTTGACGTGACGGAGAGTGTTTTAATGTGTAAAGATTGAATCCTTGAATGAAATTACCTCAATCAAGGTACCTATTATGTCAATGGACCTTTTTAATGTACAAAGATTTAATCTTTGATTTAAAATGAGAATTTTGAGTTTAACCTATTCGAGTTCCCTAAGAAGTCGCGAAGAGTGTTTTAATGACCATAGATTGAATCCTTGAATGAAAATACCTCAATCAAGGTACTAATTTTGTCACTAGAACTTTTTAATGAATAAAGATTGAATCTTTAAAAGAAAATGAAAGTTTGGAGTTAAACTTATTCGAGTTCCCTTTTACGCCGCGAAGTGTGTTTAAATGAGTACAGATTGAATCTTTGAATGAAAATTCCTCACTCAAGGTACCTATTATGTCACTAGACCATTTTAATGTACAAAGATTAAATCTTTGAACGAAAATGCTTTTGAGTTAAACTTATTCGAGTTCCCTTTAATATCACGAAGAGTGTTTTAATTAGTAAAGATTGAATATATGAAACAAATTACCTCAATCACGGTACCGATTATGCCACATGACCTTTTTAATGTATAAAGAATGAATCTTTGAAAGAAAAAGGGAGTTTCGAGTGTAACTTATTTGAGTTCCTAACGTAATCTCGTAGAATGCTTTAATGACTAAAGATTGAATCCTTTAATGGAAATACCTCAATCAAGGTGCCTATTATGTCACTTGACCTTTTAAATGTATAAAGATTAAATCTTTGGAATAAAATGAGAGTTTTAAGTTAAACTTATAATAGTTCCCTTCGACGTCACGAAGAGTGTATTAATGAGTAAAGATTGAATCTTTGAGCGAAATTACCTCAATCACGATACCTATTATGTCACACGACCTTTTTAATGTATAACGGTTGAATCTTTGAAAGAAAATGAGAGTTTTGAGTTTAACTTATTCGAGTACCCTTTGAAGTCGCGAAGAGTGTTTTAATGACTAAAAATTGAATCTTTGAATGAAAATAGCTCAATCAAGGTACCTATTGTGTCATTAGAGCTTCTTAATGTATAAAGATTGAATCTTTGAAAGAAAATGAGAGTTTTGAGTTAAACTTATTCGAGGTCCCTTTGACGTCCCAAAGAGTATTTTAACGAGTAAAGATTGAATATTTGAATGTAAACACCTCAATCATGGTACCTATTATGTCACTAAACCATTTTAATGTATAAAGATTAAATTTTTTAAAGAAAATGAGACTTTTGAGTTAAACTTATTCGAGTTTCCTTTGAGATCACGGAGAGTGTTCTAATGAGTAAAGATTGAATCAGTGAATAAAATTATCTCAATTAAGGTAGCTATTATGTCACTAGGCCATTTTAATGTATAAAGATTGAATCTTTGAAAGAAAATGAGAGTTTTGTGTTAAACTTATTCGACTTCCCTATGAAGTCGGGACGAGTGTTTTAATGACAAAAGACTGAATCTTTGAATAAGAGGTACAAAGATTGAATTTGTGAAAGAAAATGAGAGGTTTGAGTTTAACTTATTCGAGTTCCCTATGAAGTCGCGAAGAGTGTTTTAATAACTAAAGATTGAATCTTTGAATGAAAAGACCTCAATCAAGGTACCTATTATGTCACTAGTCCTTTTTTTTTGTACAAATATTTAATCTTTGAAAGAGAGAGAGATTTTTGAGTTAAACTTGTTTGAATTCCCTTGGACGTCCTAAAGAGTATTTTAATGAGAAAAGATTGAATCTTTGAATGAAAAATTCTCAATCAAGGTACCTATTATATCGCTAGACCTTTTAAAGTATAAAGATTGAGTCTTTGAAAGAAAATTAGAGTTTTGAGTTAAACTTATTCGAATTCCCTTTGACGTCCCGAAAAGTGTTTTAATGAGCAAAGGTTGAATCTTTGAATGAAATTACTTCTAACAAGGTACCAATTATGTCTCTAGACCATTTTAATGTATGAAGATTGAATCTTTGAAAGAAAATGAGAGTTTTGAGTTCAACTTCTTCGAGTTCACTATGTAGTCGTGAATTGTGTTTTAGGGACAAAAGATTGAATCATTGAATGAAATTACTTCAATCAAGATACCAGTTATGTCACTAGACAATTTTAATCTACAAAGATTGAATCTTTGAACGAAAATGATAGTTTTGAGGAAAACTTGTTCAAGTTCCCTATGAAGTCGCGAAGTGTGTTTTAATGACTGCAGATTGAATCTTTGAATGAAAATACCTCAATTAAGGTACCAATTACGTCACAAGACCTTTTTAATGGGTAAAGATCGAGTCTTTAAAAGAAAGCGAGGGTTTTAAGTTAAACTTATTCGAGTTCCCTTTGACGTCTCGAAGAGTGTTTAAAAGAGTAAGGATTGAATCTTTGAATGAGAATTCCTCAATCAAGCTACCAATGTAAAGATTGAATCTCTGAGTGAAATTAACACAATCAAGGTAACTACTATGTCACTAGACCTTATTAATGTATAGCGATTCAATCTTTGAAAGAAAACGACAATTTTAAGTTTAACTTGTTCGAATTCCTTATGAAGTGGCGAAGAGTGTTTTAAAGTCTAAAGATTGAATCTTTGAATGAAAATACCTTAATCAAGGTATTAATTATGTCACTAGACCTTTTTAATGTTTAAAGAATAAATCTTAGAAAGAAAATGAGAGTTTTGAGTTAAACTTATTCGAGTTCCCTTTGACGTGACGGAGAGTGTTTTAATGTGTAAAGATTGAATCCTTGAATGAAATTACCTCAATCAAGGTACCTATTATGTCAATGGACCTTTTTAATGTACAAAGATTTAATCTTTGATTTAAAATGAGAATTTTGAGTTTAACCTATTCGAGTTCCCTAAGAAGTCGCGAAGAGTGTTTTAATGACCATAGATTGAATCCTTGAATGAAAATACCTCAATCAAGGTACTAATTTTGTCACTAGAACTTTTTAATGAATAAAGATTGAATCTTTAAAAGAAAATGAAAGTTTGGAGTTAAACTTATTCGAGTTCCCTTTTACGCCGCGAAGTGTGTTTAAATGAGTACAGATTGAATCTTTGAATGAAAATTCCTCACTCAAGGTACCTATTATGTCACTAGACCATTTTAATGTACAAAGATTAAATCTTTGAACGAAAATGAGAGTTTTGAGTTAAACTTATTCGAGTTCCCTTTAATATCACGAAGAGTGTTTTAATTAGTAAAGATTGAATATATGAAACAAATTACCTCAATCACGGTACCGATTATGCCACATGACCTTTTTAATGTATAAAGAATGAATCTTTGAAAGAAAAAGGGAGTTTCGAGTGTAACTTATTTGAGTTCCTAACGTAATCTCGTAGAATGCTTTAATGACTAAAGATTGAATCCTTTAATGGAAATACCTCAATCAAGGTGCCTATTATGTCACTTGACCTTTTAAATGTATAAAGATTAAATCTTTGGAATAAAATGAGAGTTTTAAGTTAAACTTATAATAGTTCCCTTCGACGTCACGAAGAGTGTATTAATGAGTAAAGATTGAATCTTTGAGCGAAATTACCTCAATCACGATACCTATTATGTCACACGACCTTTTTAATGTATAACGGTTGAATCTTTGAAAGAAAATGAGAGTTTTGAGTTTAACTTATTCGAGTACCCTTTGAAGTCGCGAAGAGTGTTTTAATGACTAAAAATTGAATCTTTGAATGAAAATAGCTCAATCAAGGTACCTATTGTGTCATTAGAGCTTCTTAATGTATAAAGATTGAATCTTTGAAAGAAAATGAGAGTTTTGAGTTAAACTTATTCGAGGTCCCTTTGACGTCCCAAAGAGTATTTTAAAGAGTAAAGATTGAATATTTGAATGTAAACACCTCAATCATGGTACCTATTATGTCACTAAACCATTTTAATGTATAAAGATTAAATTTTTTAAAGAAAATGAGACTTTTGAGTTAAACTTATTCGAGTTTCCTTTGAGATCACGGAGAGTGTTCTAATGAGTAAAGATTGAATCAGTGAATAAAATTATCTCAATTAAGGTAGCTATTATGTCACTAGGCCATTTTAATGTATAAAGATTGAATCTTTGAAAGAAAATGAGAGTTTTGTGTTAAACTTATTCGACTTCCCTATGAAGTCGGGACGAGTGTTTTAATGACAAAAGACTGAATCTTTGAATAAGAGGTACAAAGATTGAATTTGTGAAAGAAAATGAGAGGTTTGAGTTTAACTTATTCGAGTTCCCTATGAAGTCGCGAAGAGTGTTTTAATAACTAAAGATTGAATCTTTGAATGAAAAGACCTCAATCAAGGTACCTATTATGTCACTAGTCCTTTTTTTTTGTACAAATATTTAATCTTTGAAAGAGAGAGAGATTTTTGAGTTAAACTTGTTTGAATTCCCTTGGACGTCCTAAAGAGTATTTTAATGAGAAAAGATTGAATCTTTGAATGAAAAATTCTCAATCAAGGTACATATTATATCGCTAGACCTTTTAAAGTATAAAGATTGAGTCTTTGAAAGAAAATTAGAGTTTTGAGTTAAACTTATTCGAATTCCCTTTGACGTCCCGAAAAGTGTTTTAATGAGCAAAGGTTGAATCTTTGAATGAAATTACTTCTAACAAGGTACCAATTATGTCTCTAGACCATTTTAATGTATGAAGATTGAATCTTTGAAAGAAAATGAGAGTTTTGAGTTCAACTTCTTCGAGTTCACTATGTAGTCGTGAATTGTGTTTTAGGGACAAAAGATTGAATCATTGAATGAAATTACTTCAATCAAGACACCAGTTATGTCACTAGACAATTTTAATCTACAAAGATTGAATCTTTGAACGAAAATGATAGTTTTGAGGAAAACTTGTTCAAGTTCCCTATGAAGTCGCGAAGTGTGTTTTAATGACTGCAGATTGAATCTTTGAATGAAAATACCTCAATTAAGGTACCAATTACGTCACAAGACTTTTTTAATGGGTAAAGATCGAGTCTTTAAAAGAAAGCGAGGGTTTTAAGTTAAACTTATTCGAGTTCCCTTTGACGTCTCGAAGAGTATTTAAAAGAGTAAGGATTGAATCTTTGAATGAGAATTCCTCAATCAAGCTACCAATGTAAAGATTGAATCTCTGAGTGAAATTAACACAATCAAGGTAACTACTATGCCACTAGACCTTATTAATGTATAGCGATTCAATCTTTGAAAGAAAACGACAATTTTAAGTTTAACTTGTTCGAATTCCTTATGAAGTGGCGAAGAGTGTTTTAAAGTCTAAAGATTGAATCTTTGAATGAAAATACCTTAATCAAGGTATTAATTATGTCACTAGACCTTTTTAATGTATAAAGAATAAATCTTAGAAAGAAAATGAGAGTTTTGAGTTAAACTTATTCGAGTTCCCTTTGACGTGACGGAGAGTGTTTTAATGTGTAAAGATTGAATCCTTGAATGAAATTACCTCAATCAAGGTACCTATTATGTCAATGGACCTTTTTAATGTATAAAGATTTAATCTTTGATTTAAAATGAGAATTTTGAGTTTAACCTATTCGAGTTCCCTAAGAAGTCGCGAAGAGTGTTTTAATGACCATAGATTGAATCCTTGAATGAAAATACCTCAATCAAGGTACTAATTTTGTCACTAGAACTTTTTAACGAATAAAGATTGAATCTTTAAAAGAAAATGAGAGTTTGGAGTTAAACTTATTCGAGTTCCCTTTTACGCACCGAAGTGTGTTTAAATGAGTACAGATTGAATCTTTGAATGAAAATTCCTCACTCAAGGTACCTATTATGTCACTAGACCATTTTAATGTACAAAGATTAAATCTTTGAATGAAAATGAGAGTTTTGAGTTAAACTTATTCGAGTTCCCTTTAATATCACGAAGAGTGTTTTAATTAGTAAAGATTGAATATATGAAACAAATTACCTCAATCACGGTACCGATTATGCCACATGACCTTTTTAATGTATAAAGAATGAATCTTTGAAAGAAAAAGGGAGTTTCGAGTGTAACTTATTTGAGTTCCTAACGTAATCTCGTAGAATGCTTTAATGACTAAAGATTGAATCCTTTAATGGAAATACCTCAATCAAGGTGCCTATTATGTCACTTGACCTTTTAAATGTATAAAGATTAAATCTTTGGAATAAAATGAGAGTTTTAAGTTAAACTTATAATAGTTCCCTTCGACGTCACGAAGAGTGTATTAATGAGTAAAGATTGAATCTTTGAGCGAAATTACCTCAATCACGATACCTATTATGTCACACGACCTTTTTAATGTATAACGGTTGAATCTTTGAAAGAAAATGAGAGTTTTGAGTTTAACTTATTCGAGTACCCTTTGAAGTCGCGAAGAGTGTTTTAATGACTAAAAATTGAATCTTTGAATGAAAATAGCTCAATCAAGGTACCTATTGTGTCATTAGAGCTTCTTAATGTATAAAGATTGAATCTTTGAAAGAAAATGAGAGTTTTGAGTTAAACTTATTCGAGGTCCCTTTGACGTCCCAAAGAGTATTTTAACGAGTAAAGATTGAATATTTGAATGTAAACACCTCAATCATGGTACCTATTATGTCACTAAACCATTTTAATGTATAAAGATTAAATTTTTTAAAGAAAATGAGACTTTTGAGTTAAACTTATTCGAGTTTCCTTTGAGATCACGGAGAGTGTTCTAATGAGTAAAGATTGAATCAGTGAATAAAATTATCTCAATTAAGGTAGCTATTATGTCACTAGGCCATTTTAATGTATAAAGATTGAATCTTTGAAAGAAAATGAGAGTTTTGTGTTAAACTTATTCGACTTCCCTATGAAGTCGGGACGAGTGTTTTAATGACAAAAGACTGAATCTTTGAATAAGAGGTACAAAGATTGAATTTGTGAAAGAAAATGAGAGGTTTGAGTTTAACTTATTCGAGTTCCCTATGAAGTCGCGAAGAGTGTTTTAATAACTAAAGATTGAATCTTTGAATGAAAAGACCTCAATCAAGGTACCTATTATGTCACTAGTCCTTTTTTTTTGTACAAATATTTAATCTTTGAAAGAGAGAGAGATTTTTGAGTTAAACTTGTTTGAATTCCCTTGGACGTCCTAAAGAGTATTTTAATGAGAAAAGATTGAATCTTTGAATGAAAAATTCTCAATCAAGGTACCTATTATATCGCTAGACCTTTTAAAGTATAAAGATTGAGTCTTTGAAAGAAAATTAGAGTTTTGAGTTAAACTTATTCGAATTCCCTTTGACGTCCCGAAAAGTGTTTTAATGAGCAAAGGTTGAATCTTTGAATGAAATTACTTCTAACAAGGTACCAATTATGTCTCTAGACCATTTTAATGTATGAAGATTGAATCTTTGAAAGAAAATGAGAGTTTTGAGTTCAACTTCTTCGAGTTCACTATGTAGTCGTGAATTGTGTTTTAGGGACAAAAGATTGAATCATTGAATGAAATTACTTCAATCAAGATACCAGTTATGTCACTAGACAATTTTAATCTACAAAGATTGAATCTTTGAACGAAAATGATAGTTTTGAGGAAAACTTGTTCAAGTTCCCTATGAAGTCGCGAAGTGTGTTTTAATGACTGCAGATTGAATCTTTGAATGAAAATACCTCAATTAAGGTACCAATTACGTCATAAGACTTTTTTAATGGGTAAAGATCGAGTCTTTAAAAGAAAGCGAGGGTTTTAAGTTAAACTTATTCGAGTTCCCTTTGACGTCTCGAAGTGTGTTTAAAAGAGTAAGGATTGAATCTTTGAATGAGAATTCCTCAATCAAGCTACCAATGTAAAGATTGAATCTCTGAGTGAAATTAACACAATCAAGGTAACTACTATGCCACTAGACCTTATTAATGTATAGCGATTCAATCTTTGAAAGAAAACGACAATTTTAAGTTTAACTTGTTCGAATTCCTTATGAAGTGGCGAAGAGTGTTTTAAAGTCTAAAGATTGAATCTTTGAATGAAAATACCTTAATCAAGGTATTAATTATGTCACTAGACCTTTTTAATGTATAAAGAATAAATCTTAGAAAGAAAATGAGAGTTTTGAGTTAAACTTATTCGAGTTCCCTTTGACGTGACGGAGAGTGTTTTAATGTGTAAAGATTGAATCCTTGAATGAAATTACCTCAATCAAGGTACCTATTATGTCAATGGACCTTTTTAATGTATAAAGATTTAATCTTTGATTTAAAATGAGAATTTTGAGTTTAACCTATTCGAGTTCCCTAAGAAGTCGCGAAGAGTGTTTTAATGACCATAGATTGAATCCTTGAATGAAAATACCTCAATCAAGGTACTAATTTTGTCACTAGAACTTTTTAATGAATAAAGATTGAATCTTTAAAAGAAAATGAGAGTTTGGAGTTAAACTTATTCGAGTTCCCTTTTACGCCCCGAAGTGTGTTTAAATGAGTACAGATTGAATCTTTGAATGAAAATTCCTCACTCAAGGTACTTATTATGTCACTAGACCATTTTAATGTACAAAGATTAAATCTTTGAACGAAAATGAGAGTTTTGAGTTAAACTTATTCGAGTTCCCTTTAATATCACGAAGAGTGTTTTAATTAGTAAAGATTGAATATATGAAACAAATTACCTCAATCACGGTACCGATTATGCCACATGACCTTTTTAATGTATAAAGAATGAATCTTTGAAAGAAAAAGGGAGTTTCGAGTGTAACTTATTTGAGTTCCTAACGTAATCTCGTAGAATGCTTTAATGACTAAAGATTGAATCCTTTAATGGAAATACCTCAATCAAGGTGCCTATTATGTCACTTGACCTTTTAAATGTATAAAGATTAAATCTTTGGAATAAAATGAGAGTTTTAAGTTAAACTTATAATAGTTCCCTTCGACGTCACGAAGAGTGTATTAATGAGTAAAGATTGAATCTTTGAGCGAAATTACCTCAATCACGATACCTATTATGTCACACGACCTTTTTAATGTATAACGGTTGAATCTTTGAAAGAAAATGAGAGTTTTGAGTTTAACTTATTCGAGTACCCTTTGAAGTCGCGAAGAGTGTTTTAATGACTAAAAATTGAATCTTTGAATGAAAATAGCTCAATCAAGGTACCTATTGTGTCATTAGAGCTTCTTAATGTATAAAGATTGAATCTTTGAAAGAAAATGAGAGTTTTGAGTTAAACTTATTCGAGGTCCCTTTGACGTCCCAAAGAGTATTTTAACGAGTAAAGATTGAATATTTGAATGTAAACACCTCAATCATGGTACCTATTATGTCACTAAACCATTTTAATGTATAAAGATTAAATTTTTTAAAGAAAATGAGACTTTTCAGTTAAACTTATTCGAGTTTCCTTTGAGATCACGGAGAGTGTTCTAATGAGTAAAGATTGAATCAGTGAATAAAATTATCTCAATTAAGGTAGCTATTATGTCACTAGGCCATTTTAATGTATAAAGATTGAATCTTTGAAAGAAAATGAGAGTTTTGTGTTAAACTTATTCGACTTCCCTATGAAGTCGGGACGAGTGTTTTAATGACAAAAGACTGAATCTTTGAATAAGAGGTACAAAGATTGAATTTGTGAAAGAAAATGAGAGGTTTGAGTTTAACTTATTCGAGTTCCCTATGAAGTCGCGAAGAGTGTTTTAATAACTAAAGATTGAATCTTTGAATGAAAAGACCTCAATCAAGGGACCTATTATGTCACTAGTCCTTTTTTTTTGTACAAATATTTAATCTTTGAAAGAGAGAGAGATTTTTGAGTTAAACTTGTTTGAATTCCCTTGGACGTCCTAAAGAGTATTTTAATGAGAAAAGATTGAACCTTTGAATGAAAAATTCTCAATCAAGGTACCTATTATATCGCTAGACCTTTTAAAGTATAAAGATTGAGTCTTTGAAAGAAAATTAGAGTTTTGAGTTAAACTTATTCGAATTCCCTTTGACGTCCCGAAAAGTGTTTTAATGAGCAAAGGTTGAATCTTTGAATGAAATTACTTCTAACAAGGTACCAATTATGTCTCTAGACCATTTTAATGTATGAAGATTGAATCTTTGAAAGAAAATGAGAGTTTTGAGTTCAACTTCTTCGAGTTCACTATGTAGTCGTGAATTGTGTTTTAGGGACAAAAGATTGAATCATTGAATGAAATTACTTCAATCAAGATACCAGTTATGTCACTAGACAATTTTAATCTACAAAGATTGAATCTTTGAACGAAAATGATAGTTTTGAGGAAAACTTGTTCAAGTTCCCTATGAAGTCGCGAAGTGTGTTTTAATGACTGCAGATTGAATCTTTGAATGAAAATACCTCAATTAAGGTACCAATTACGTCACAAGACCTTTTTAATGGGTAAAGATCGAGTCTTTAAAAGAAAGCGAGGGTTTTAAGTTAAACTTATTCGAGTTCCCTTTGACGTCTCGAAGAGTGTTTAAAAGAGTAAGGATTGAATCTTTGAATGAGAATTCCTCAATCAAGCTACCAATGTAAAGATTGAATCTCTGAGTGAAATTAACACAATCAAGGTAACTACTATGTCACTAGACCTTATTAATGTATAGCGATTCAATCTTTGAAAGAAAACGACAATTTTAAGTTTAACTTGTTCGAATTCCTTATGAAGTGGCGAAGAGTGTTTTAAAGTCTAAAGATTGAATCTTTGAATGAAAATACCTTAATCAAGGTATTAATTATGTCACTAGACCTTTTTAATGTATAAAGAATAAATCTTAGAAAGAAAATGAGAGTTTTGAGTTAAACTTATTCGAGTTCCCTTTGACGTGACGGAGAGTGTTTTAATGTGTAAAGATTGAATCCTTGAATGAAATTACCTCAATCAAGGTACCTATTATGTCAATGGACCTTTTTAATGTATAAAGATTTAATCTTTGATTTAAAATGAGAATTTTGAGTTTAACCTATTCGAGTTCCCTAAGAAGTCGCGAAGAGTGTTTTAATGACCATAGATTGAATCCTTGAATGAAAATACCTCAATCAAGGTACTAATTTTGTCACTAGAACTTTTTAATGAATAAAGATTGAATCTTTAAAAGAAAATGAGAGTTTGGAGTTAAACTTATTCGAGTTCCCTTTTACGCGCCGAAGTGTGTTTAAATGAGTACAGATTGAATCTTTGAATGAAAATTCCTCACTCAAGGTACCTATTATGTCACTAGACCATTTTAATGTACAAAGATTAAATCTTTGAACGAAAATGAGAGTTTTGAGTTAAACTTATTCGAGTTCCCTTTAATATCACGAAGAGTGTTTTAATTAGTAAAGATTGAATATATGAAAGAAATTACCTCAATCACGGTACCGATTATGCCACATGACCTTTTTAATGTATAAAGAATGAATCTTTGAAAGAAAAAGGGAGTTTCGAGTGTAACTTATTTGAGTTCCTAACGTAATCTCGTAGAATGCTTTAATGACTAAAGATTGAATCCTTTAATGGAAATACCTCAATCAAGGTGCCTATTATGTCACTTGACCTTTTAAATGTATAAAGATTAAATCTTTGGAATAAAATGAGAGTTTTAAGTTAAACTTATAATAGTTCCCTTCGACGTCACGAAGAGTGTATTAATGAGTAAAGATTGAATCTTTGAGCGAAATTACCTCAATCACGATACCTATTATGTCACACGACCTTTTTAATGTATAACGGTTGAATCTTTGAAAGAAAATGAGAGTTTTGAGTTTAACTTATTCGAGTACCCTTTGAAGTCGCGAAGAGTGTTTTAATGACTAAAAATTGAATCTTTGAATGAAAATAGCTCAATCAAGGTACCTATTGTGTCATTTGAGCTTCTTAATGTATAAAGATTGAATCTTTGAAAGAAAATGAGAGTTTTGAGTTAAACTTATTCGAGGTCCCTTTGACGTCCCAAAGAGTATTTTAACGAGTAAAGATTGAATATTTGAATGTAAACACCTCAATCATGGTACCTATTATGTCACTAAACCATTTTAATGTATAAAGATTAAATTTTTTAAGAAAATGAGACTTTTCAGTTAAACTTATTCGAGTTTCCTTTGAGATCACGGAGAGTGTTCTAATGAGTAAAGATTGAATCAGTGAATAAAATTATCTCAATTAAGGTAGCTATTATGTCACTAGGCCATTTTAATGTATAAAGATTGAATCTTTGAAAGAAAATGAGAGTTTTGTGTTAAACTTATTCGACTTCCCTATGAAGTCGGGACGAGTGTTTTAATGACAAAAGACTGAATCTTTGAATAAGAGGTACAAAGATTGAATTTGTGAAAGAAAATGAGAGGTTTGAGTTTAACTTATTCGAGTTCCCTATGAAGTCGCGAAGAGTGTTTTAATAACTAAAGATTGAATCTTTGAATGAAAAGACCTCAATCAAGGGACCTATTATGTCACTAGTCCTTTTTTTTTGTACAAATATTTAATCTTTGAAAGAGAGAGAGATTTTTGAGTTAAACTTGTTTGAATTCCCTTGGACGTCCTAAAGAGTATTTTAATGAGAAAAGATTGAACCTTTGAATGAAAAATTCTCAATCAAGGTACCTATTATATCGCTAGACCTTTTAAAGTATAAAGATTGAGTCTTTGAAAGAAAATTAGAGTTTTGAGTTAAACTTATTCGAATTCCCTTTGACGTCCCGAAAAGTGTTTTAATGAGCAAAGGTTGAATCTTTGAATGAAATTACTTCTAACAAGGTACCAATTATGTCTCTAGACCATTTTAATGTATGAAGATTGAATCTTTGAAAGAAAATGAGAGTTTTGAGTTCAACTTCTTCGAGTTCACTATGTAGTCGTGAATTGTGTTTTAGGGACAAAAGATTGAATCATTGAATGAAATTACTTCAATCAAGATACCAGTTATGTCACTAGACAATTTTAATCTACAAAGATTGAAT
The DNA here is from genome assembly GCF_030987335.1 of Cornus florida. Taxonomy (NCBI): domain Eukaryota; kingdom Viridiplantae; phylum Streptophyta; class Magnoliopsida; order Cornales; family Cornaceae; genus Cornus; species Cornus florida. The sequence goes on along the minus strand of NW_026775627.1, from coordinate 412,746 downwards.
CTTTGAACGAAAATGATAGTTTTGAGGAAAACTTGTTCAAGTTCCCTATGAAGTCGCGAAGTGTGTTTTAATGACTGCAGATTGAATCTTTGAATGAAAATACCTCAATTAAGGTACCAATTACGTCACAAGACCTTTTTAATGGGTAAAGATCGAGTCTTTAAAAGAAAGCGAGGGTTTTAAGTTAAACTTATTCGAGTTCCCTTTGACGTCTCGAAGAGTGTTTAAAAGAGTAAGGATTGAATCTTTGAATGAGAATTCCTCAATCAAGCTACCAATGTAAAGATTGAATCTCTGAGTGAAATTAACACAATCAAGGTAACTACTATGTCACTAGACCTTATTAATGTATAGCGATTCAATCTTTGAAAGAAAACGACAATTTTAAGTTTAACTTGTTCGAATTCCTTATGAAGTGGCGAAGAGTGTTTTAAAGTCTAAAGATTGAATCTTTGAATGAAAATACCTTAATCAAGGTATTAATTATGTCACTAGACCTTTTTAATGTTTAAAGAATAAATCTTAGAAAGAAAATGAGAGTTTTGAGTTAAACTTATTCGAGTTCCCTTTGACGTGACGGAGAGTGTTTTAATGTGTAAAGATTGAATCCTTGAATGAAATTACCTCAATCAAGGTACCTATTATGTCAATGGACCTTTTTAATGTATAAAGATTTAATCTTTGATTTAAAATGAGAATTTTGAGTTTAACCTATTCGAGTTCCCTAAGAAGTCGCGAAGAGTGTTTTAATGACCATAGATTGAATCCTTGAATGAAAATACCTCAATCAAGGTACTAATTTTGTCACTAGAACTTTTTAATGAATAAAGATTGAATCTTTAAAAGAAAATGAGAGTTTGGAGTTAAACTTATTCGAGTTCCCTTTTACGCCCCGAAGTGTGTTTAAATGAGTACAGATTGAATCTTTGAATGAAAATTCCTCACTCAAGGTACTTATTATGTCACTAGACCATTTTAATGTACAAAGATTAAATCTTTGAACGAAAATGAGAGTTTTGAGTTAAACTTATTCGAGTTCCCTTTAATATCACGAAGAGTGTTTTAATTAGTAAAGATTGAATATATGAAACAAATTACCTCAATCACGGTACCGATTATGCCACATGACCTTTTTAATGTATAAAGAATGAATCTTTGAAAGAAAAAGGGAGTTTCGAGTGTAACTTATTTGAGTTCCTAACGTAATCTCGTAGAATGCTTTAATGACTAAAGATTGAATCCTTTAATGGAAATACCTCAATCAAGGTGCCTATTATGTCACTTGACCTTTTAAATGTATAAAGATTAAATCTTTGGAATAAAATGAGAGTTTTAAGTTAAACTTATAATAGTTCCCTTCGACGTCACGAAGAGTGTATTAATGAGTAAAGATTGAATCTTTGAGCGAAATTACCTCAATCACGATACCTATTATGTCACACGACCTTTTTAATGTATAACGGTTGAATCTTTGAAAGAAAATGAGAGTTTTGAGTTTAACTTATTCGAGTACCCTTTGAAGTCGCGAAGAGTGTTTTAATGACTAAAAATTGAATCTTTGAATGAAAATAGCTCAATCAAGGTACCTATTGTGTCATTAGAGCTTCTTAATGTATAAAGATTGAATCTTTGAAAGAAAATGAGAGTTTTGAGTTAAACTTATTCGAGGTCCCTTTGACGTCCCAAAGAGTATTTTAACGAGTAAAGATTGAATATTTGAATGTAAACACCTCAATCATGGTACCTATTATGTCACTAAACCATTTTAATGTATAAAGATTAAATTTTTTAAAGAAAATGAGACTTTTCTGTTAAACTTATTCGAGTTTCCTTTGAGATCACGGAGAGTGTTCTAATGAGTAAAGATTGAATCAGTGAATAAAATTATCTCAATTAAGGTAGCTATTATGTCACTAGGCCATTTTAATGTATAAAGATTGAATCTTTGAAAGAAAATGAGAGTTTTGTGTTAAACTTATTCGACTTCCCTATGAAGTCGGGACGAGTGTTTTAATGACAAAAGACTGAATCTTTGAATAAGAGGTACAAAGATTGAATTTGTGAAAGAAAATGAGAGGTTTGAGTTTAACTTATTCGAGTTCCCTATGAAGTCGCGAAGAGTGTTTTAATAACTAAAGATTGAATCTTTGAATGAAAAGACCTCAATCAAGGGACCTATTATGTCACTAGTCCTTTTTTTTTGTACAAATATTTAATCTTTGAAAGAGAGAGAGATTTTTGAGTTAAACTTGTTTGAATTCCCTTGGACGTCCTAAAGAGTATTTTAATGAGAAAAGATTGAACCTTTGAATGAAAAATTCTCAATCAAGGTACCTATTATATCGCTAGACCTTTTAAAGTATAAAGATTGAGTCTTTGAAAGAAAATTAGAGTTTTGAGTTAAACTTATTCGAATTCCCTTTGACGTCCCGAAAAGTGTTTTAATGAGCAAAGGTTGAATCTTTGAATGAAATTACTTCTAACAAGGTACCAATTATGTCTCTAGACCATTTTAATGTATGAAGATTGAATCTTTGAAAGAAAATGAGAGTTTTGAGTTCAACTTCTTCGAGTTCACTATGTAGTCGTGAATTGTGTTTTAGGGACAAAAGATTGAATCATTGAATGAAATTACTTCAATCAAGATACCAGTTATGTCACTAGACAATTTTAATCTACAAAGATTGAATCTTTGAACGAAAATGATAGTTTTGAGGAAAACTTGTTCAAGTTCCCTATGAAGTCGCGAAGTGTGTTTTAATGACTGCAGATTGAATCTTTGAATGAAAATACCTCAATTAAGGTACCAATTACGTCACAAGACCTTTTTAATGGGTAAAGATCGAGTCTTTAAAAGAAAGCGAGGGTTTTAAGTTAAACTTATTCGAGTTCCCTTTGACGTCTCGAAGAGTGTTTAAAAGAGTAAGGATTGAATCTTTGAATGAGAATTCCTCAATCAAGCTACCAATGTAAAGATTGAATCTCTGTGTGAAATTAACACAATCAAGGTAACTACTATGTCACTAGACCTTATTAATGTATAGCGATTCAATCTTTGAAAGAAAACGACAATTTTAAGTTTAACTTGTTCGAATTCCTTATGAAGTGGCGAAGAGTGTTTTAAAGTCTAAAGATTGAATCTTTGAATGAAAATACCTTAATCAAGGTATTAATTATGTCACTAGACCTTTTTAATGTTTAAAGAATAAATCTTAGAAAGAAAATGAGAGTTTTGAGTTAAACTTATTCGAGTTCCCTTTGACGTGACGGAGAGTGTTTTAATGTGTAAAGATTGAATCCTTGAATGAAATTACCTCAATCAAGGTACCTATTATGTCAATGGACCTTTTTAATGTATAAAGATTTAATCTTTGATTTAAAATGAGAATTTTGAGTTTAACCTATTCGAGTTCCCTAAGAAGTCGCGAAGAGTGTTTTAATGACCATAGATTGAATCCTTGAATGAAAATACCTCAATCAAGGTACTAATTTTGTCACTAGAACTTTTTAATGAATAAAGATTGAATCTTTAAAAGAAAATGAGAGTTTGGAGTTAAACTTATTCGAGTTCCCTTTTACGCCCCGAAGTGTGTTTAAATGAGTACAGATTGAATCTTTGAATGAAAATTCCTCACTCAAGGTACTTATTATGTCACTAGACCATTTTAATGTACAAAGATTAAATCTTTGAACGAAAATGAGAGTTTTGAGTTAAACTTATTCGAGTTCCCTTTAATATCACGAAGAGTGTTTTAATTAGTAAAGATTGAATATATGAAACAAATTACCTCAATCACGGTACCGATTATGCCACATGACCTTTTTAATGTATAAAGAATGAATCTTTGAAAGAAAAAGGGAGTTTCGAGTGTAACTTATTTGAGTTCCTAACGTAATCTCGTAGAATGCTTTAATGACTAAAGATTGAATCCTTTAATGGAAATACCTCAATCAAGGTGCCTATTATGTCACTTGACCTTTTAAATGTATAAAGATTAAATCTTTGGAATAAAATGAGAGTTTTAAGTTAAACTTATAATAGTTCCCTTCGACGTCACGAAGAGTGTATTAATGAGTAAAGATTGAATCTTTGAGCGAAATTACCTCAATCACGATACCTATTATGTCACACGACCTTTTTAATGTATAACGGTTGAATCTTTGAAAGAAAATGAGAGTTTTGAGTTTAACTTATTCGAGTACCCTTTGAAGTCGCGAAGAGTGTTTTAATGACTAAAAATTGAATCTTTGAATGAAAATAGCTCAATCAAGGTACCTATTGTGTCATTAGAGCTTCTTAATGTATAAAGATTGAATCTTTGAAAGAAAATGAGAGTTTTGAGTTAAACTTATTCGAGGTCCCTTTGACGTCCCAAAGAGTATTTTAACGAGTAAAGATTGAATATTTGAATGTAAACACCTCAATCATGGTACCTATTATGTCACTAAACCATTTTAATGTATAAAGATTAAATTTTTTAAAGAAAATGAGACTTTTCTGTTAAACTTATTCGAGTTTCCTTTGAGATCACGGAGAGTGTTCTAATGAGTAAAGATTGAATCAGTGAATAAAATTATCTCAATTAAGGTAGCTATTATGTCACTAGGCCATTTTAATGTATAAAGATTGAATCTTTGAAAGAAAATGAGAGTTTTGTGTTAAACTTATTCGACTTCCCTATGAAGTCGGGACGAGTGTTTTAATGACAAAAGACTGAATCTTTGAATAAGAGGTACAAAGATTGAATTTGTGAAAGAAAATGAGAGGTTTGAGTTTAACTTATTCGAGTTCCCTATGAAGTCGCGAAGAGTGTTTTAATAACTAAAGATTGAATCTTTGAATGAAAAGACCTCAATCAAGGGACCTATTATGTCACTAGTCCTTTTTTTTTGTACAAATATTTAATCTTTGAAAGAGAGAGAGATTTTTGAGTTAAACTTGTTTGAATTCCCTTGGACGTCCTAAAGAGTATTTTAATGAGAAAAGATTGAACCTTTGAATGAAAAATTCTCAATCAAGGTACCTATTATATCGCTAGACCTTTTAAAGTATAAAGATTGAGTCTTTGAAAGAAAATTAGAGTTTTGAGTTAAACTTATTCGAATTCCCTTTGACGTCCCGAAAAGTGTTTTAATGAGCAAAGGTTGAATCTTTGAATGAAATTACTTCTAACAAGGTACCAATTATGTCTCTAGACCATTTTAATGTATGAAGATTGAATCTTTGAAAGAAAATGAGAGTTTTGAGTTCAACTTCTTCGAGTTCACTATGTAGTCGTGAATTGTGTTTTAGGGACAAAAGATTGAATCATTGAATGAAATTACTTCAATCAAGATACCAGTTATGTCACTAGACAATTTTAATCTACAAAGATTGAATCTTTGAACGAAAATGATAGTTTTGAGGAAAACTTGTTCAAGTTCCCTATGAAGTCGCGAAGTGTGTTTTAATGACTGCAGATTGAATCTTTGAATGAAAATACCTCAATTAAGGTACCAATTACGTCACAAGACCTTTTTAATGGGTAAAGATCGAGTCTTTAAAAGAAAGCGAGGGTTTTAAGTTAAACTTATTCGAGTTCCCTTTGACGTCTCGAAGAGTGTTTAAAAGAGTAAGGATTGAATCTTTGAATGAGAATTCCTCAATCAAGCTACCAATGTAAAGATTGAATCTCTGTGTGAAATTAACACAATCAAGGTAACTACTATGTCACTAGACCTTATTAATGTATAGCGATTCAATCTTTGAAAGAAAACGACAATTTTAAGTTTAACTTGTTCGAATTCCTTATGAAGTGGCGAAGAGTGTTTTAAAGTCTAAAGATTGAATCTTTGAATGAAAATACCTTAATCAAGGTATTAATTATGTCACTAGACCTTTTTAATGTTTAAAGAATAAATCTTAGAAAGAAAATGAGAGTTTTGAGTTAAACTTATTCGAGTTCCCTTTGACGTGACGGAGAGTGTTTTAATGTGTAAAGATTGAATCCTTGAATGAAATTACCTCAATCAAGGTACCTATTATGTCAATGGACCTTTTTAATGTATAAAGATTTAATCTTTGATTTAAAATGAGAATTTTGAGTTTAACCTATTCGAGTTCCCTAAGAAGTCGCGAAGAGTGTTTTAATGACCATAGATTGAATCCTTGAATGAAAATACCTCAATTAAGGTACTAATTTTGTCACTAGAACTTTTTAATGAATAAAGATTGAATCTTTAAAAGAAAATGAGAGTTTGGAGTTAAACTTATTCGAGTTCCCTTTTACGCCCCGAAGTGTGTTTAAATGAGTACAGATTGAATCTTTGAATGAAAATTCCTCACTCAAGGTACCTATTATGTCACTAGACCATTTTAATGTACAAAGATTAAATCTTTGAACGAAAATGAGAGTTTTGAGTTAAACTTATTCGAGTTCCCTTTAATATCACGAAGAGTGTTTTAACTAGTAAAGATTGAATATAAGAAACAAATTACCTCAATCACGGTACCGATTATGCCACATGACCTTTTTAATGTATAAAGAATGAATCTTTGAAAGAAAAAGGGAGTTTCGAGTGTAACTTATTTGAGTTCCTAACGTAATCTCGTAGAATGCTTTAATGACTAAAGATTGAATCCTTTAATGGAAATACCTCAATCAAGGTGCCTATTATGTCACTTGACCTTTTAAATGTATAAAGATTAAATCTTTGGAATAAAATGAGAGTTTTAAGTTAAACTTATAATAGTTCCCTTCGACGTCACGAAGAGTGTATTAATGAGTAAAGATTGAATCTTTGAGCGAAATTACCTCAATCACGATACCTATTATGTCACACGACCTTTTTAATGTATAACGGTTGAATCTTTGAAAGAAAATGAGAGTTTTGAGTTTAACTTATTCGAGTACCCTTTGAAGTCGCGAAGAGTGTTTTAATGACTAAAAATTGAATCTTTGAATGAAAATAGCTCAATCAAGGTACCTATTGTGTCATTAGAGCTTCTTAATGTATAAAGATTGAATCTTTGAAAGAAAATGAGAGTTTTGAGTTAAACTTATTCGAGGTCCCTTTGACGTCCCAAAGAGTATTTTAACGAGTAAAGATTGAATATTTGAATGTAAACACCTCAATCATGGTACCTATTATGTCACTAAACCATTTTAATGTATAAAGATTAAATTTTTTAAAGAAAATGAGACTTTTGAGTTAAACTTATTCGAGTTTTCTTTGAGATCACGGAGAGTGTTCTAATGAGTAAAGATTGAATCAGTGAATAAAATTATCTCAATTAAGGTAGCTATTATGTCACTAGGCCATTTTAATGTATAAAGATTGAATCTTTGAAAGAAAATGAGAGTTTTGTGTTAAACTTATTCGACTTCCCTATGAAGTCGGGACGAGTGTTTTAATGACAAAAGACTGAATCTTTGAATAAGAGGTACAAAGATTGAATTTGTGAAAGAAAATGAGAGGTTTGAGTTTAACTTATTCGAGTTCCCTATGAAGTCGCGAAGAGTGTTTTAATAACTAAAGATTGAATCTTTGAATGAAAAGACCTCAATCAAGGTACCTATTATGTCACTAGTCCTTTTTTTTTGTACAAATATTTAATCTTTGAAAGAGAGAGAGATTTTTGAGTTAAACTTGTTTGAATTCCCTTGGACGTCCTAAAGAGTATTTTAATGAGAAAAGATTGAATCTTTGAATGAAAAATTCTCAATCAAGGTACCTATTATATCGCTAGACCTTTTAAAGTATAAAGATTGAGTCTTTGAAAGAAAATTAGAGTTTTGAGTTAAACTTATTCGAATTCCCTTTGACGTCCCGAAAAGTGTTTTAATGAGCAAAGGTTGAATCTTTGAATGAAATTACTTCTAACAAGGTACCAATTATGTCTCTAGACCATTTTAATGTATGAAGATTGAATCTTTGAAAGAAAATGAGAGTTTTGAGTTCAACTTCTTCGAGTTCACTATGTAGTCGTGAATTGTGTTTTAGGGACAAAAGATTGAATCATTGAATGAAATTACTTCAATCAAGATACCAGTTATGTCACTAGACAATTTTAATCTACAAAGATTGAATCTTTGAACGAAAATGATAGTTTTGAGGAAAACTTGTTCAAGTTCCCTATGAAGTCGCGAAGTGTGTTTTAATGACTGCAGATTGAATCTTTGAATGAAAATACCTCAATTAAGGTACCAATTACGTCACAAGACCTTTTTAATGGGTAAAGATCGAGTCTTTAAAAGAAAGCGAGGGTTTTAAGTTAAACTTATTCGAGTTCCCTTTGACGTCTCGAAGAGTGTTATTCGAGTTCCCTTTAATATCACGAAGAGTGTTTTAATTAGTAAAGATTGAATATATGAAAGAAATTACCTCAATCACGGTACCGATTATGCCACATGACCTTTTTAATGTATAAAGAATGAATCTTTGAAAGAAAAAGGGAGTTTCGAGTGTAACTTATTTGAGTTCCTAACGTAATCTCGTAGAATGCTTTAATGACTAAAGATTGAATCCTTTAATGGAAATACCTCAATCAAGGTGCCTATTATGTCACTTGACCTTTTAAATGTATAAAGATTAAATCTTTGGAATAAAATGAGAGTTTTAAGTTAAACTTATAATAGTTTCCTTCGACGTCACGAAGAGTGTATTAATGAGTAAAGATTGAATCTTTGAGCGAAATTACCTCAATCACGATACCTATTATGTCACAAGCCCTTTTTAATGTATAACGGTTGAATCTTTGAAAGAAAATGAGAGTTTTGAGTTTAACTTATTCGAGTACCCTTTGAAGTCGCGAAGAGTGTTTTAATGACTAAAAATTGAATCTTTGAATGGAAATAGCTCAACCAAGGTACCTATTGTGTCATTAGAGCTTCTTAATGTATAAAGATTGAATCTTTGAAAGAAAATGAGAGTTTTGAGTTAAACTTATTCGAGGTCCCTTTGACGTCCCAAAGAGTATTTTAACGAGTAAAGATTGAATATTTGAATGTAAACACCTCAATCATGGTACCTATTATGTCACTAAACCATTTTAATGTATAAAGATTAAATTTTTTAAAGAAAATGAGACTTTTGAGTTAAACTTATTCGAGTTTCCTTTGAGATCACGGAGAGTGTTCTAATGAGTAAAGATTGAATCAGTGAATAAAATTATCTCAATTAAGGTAGCTATTATGTCACTAGGCCATTTTAATGTATAAAGATTGAATCTTTGAAAGAAAATGAGAGTTTTGTGTTAAACTTATTCGACTTCCCTATGAAGTCGGGACGAGTGTTTTAATGACAAAAGACTGAATCTTTGAATAAGAGGTACAAAGATTGAATTTGTGAAAGAAAATGAGAGGTTTGAGTTTAACTTATTCGAGTTCCCTGCGAAGAGTGTTTTAATAACTAAAGATTGAATCTTTGAATGAAAAGACCTCAATCAAGGTACCTATTATGTCACTAGTCCTTTTTTTTGTACAAATATTTAATCTTTGAAAGAGAGAGAGATTTTTGAGTTAAACTTGTTTGAATTCCCTTGGACGTCCTAAAGAGTATTTTAATGAGAAAAGATTGAATCTTTGAATGAAAAATTCTCAATCAAGGTACCTATTATATCGCTAGACCTTTTAAAGTATAAAGATTGAGTCTTTGAAAGAAAATTAGGGTTTTGAGTTAAACTTATTCGAATTCCCTTTGACGTCCCGAAAAGTGTTTTAATGAGCAAAGGTTGAATCTTTGAATGAAATTACTTCTAACAAGGTACCAATTATGTCTCTAGACCATTTTAATGTATGAAGATTGAATCTTTGAAAGAAAATGAGAGTTTTGAGTTCAACTTCTTCGAGTTCACTATGTAGTCGTGAATTGTGTTTTAGGGACAAAAGATTGAATCATTGAATGAAATTACTTCAATCAAGATACCAGTTATGTCACTAGACAATTTTAATCTACAAAGATTGAATCTTTGAACGAAAATGATAGTTTTGAGGAAAACTTGTTCAAGTTCCCTATGAAGTCGCGAAGTGTGTTTTAATGACTGCAGATTGAATCTTTGAATGAAAATACCTCAATTAAGGTACCAATTACGTCACAAGACCTTTTTAATGGGTAAAGATCGAGTCTTTAAAAGAAAGCGAGGGTTTTAAGTTAAACTTATTCGAGTTCCCTTTGACGTCTCGAAGAGTGTTTAAAAGAGTAAGGATTGAATCTTTGAATGAGAATTCCTCAATCAAGCTACCAATGTAAAGATTGAATCTCTGAGTGAAATTAACACAATCAAGGTAACTACTATGTCACTAGACCTTATTAATGTATAGCGATTCAATCTTTGAAAGAAAACGACAATTTTAAGTTTAACTTGTTCGAATTCCTTATGAAGTGGCGAAGAGTGTTTTAAAGTCTAAAGATTGAATCTTTGAATGAAAATACCTTAATCAAGGTATTAATTATGTCACTAGACCTTTTCAATGTATAAAGAATAAATCTTAGAAAGAAAATGAGAGTTTTGAGTTAAACTTATTCGAGTTCCCTTTGACGTAACGGAGAGTGTTTTAATGTGTAAAGATTGAATCCTTGAATGAAATTACCTCAATCAAGGTACCTATTATGTCAATGGACCTTTTTAATGTATAAAGATTTAATCTTTGATTTAAAATGAGAATTTTGAGTTTAACCTATTCGAGTTCCCTAAGAAGTCGCGAAGAGTGTTTTAATGACCATAGATTGAATCCTTGAATGAAAATACCTCAATCAAGGTACTAATTTTGTCACTAGAACTTTTTAATGAATAAAGATTGAATCTTTAAAAGAAAATGAGAGTTTGGAGTTAAACTTATTCGAGTTCCCTTTTACGCCCCGAAGTGTGTTTAAATGAGTACAGATTGAATCTTTGAATGAAAATTCCTCACTCAAGGTACCTATTATGTCACTAGACCATTTTAATGTACAAAGATTAAATCTTTGAACGAAAATGAGAGTTTTGAGTTAAACTTATTCGAGTTCCCTTTAATATCACGAAGAGTGTTTTAATTAGTAAAGATTGAATATATGAAAGAAATTACCTCAATCACGGTACCGATTATGCCACATGACCTTTTTAATGTATAAAGAATGAATCTTTGAAAGAAAAAGGGAGTTTCGAGTGTAACTTATTTGAGTTCCTAACGTAATCTCGTAGAATGCTTTAATGACTAAAGATTGAATCCTTTAATGGAAATACCTCAATCAATGTGCCTATTATGTCACTTGACCTTTTAAATGTATAAAGATTAAATCTTTGGAATAAAATGAGAGTTTTAAGTTAAACTTATAATAGTTCCCTTCGACGTCACGAAGAGTGTATTAATGAGTAAAGATTGAATCTTTGAGCGAAATTACCTCAATCACGATACCTATTATGTCACAAGACCTTTTTAATGTATAACGGTTGAATCTTTGAAAGAAAATGAGAGTTTTGAGTTTAACTTATTCGAGTACCCTTTGAAGTCGCGAAGAGTGTTTTAATGACTAAAAATTGAATCTTTGAATGAAAATAGCTCAACCAAGGTACCTATTGTGTCATTAGAGCTTCTTAATGTATAAAGATTGAATCTTTGAAAGAAAATGAGAGTTTTGAGTTAAACTTATTCGAGGTCCCTTTGACGTCCCAAAGAGTATTTTAACGAGTAAAGATTGAATATTTGAATGTAAACACCTCAATCATGGTACCTATTATGTCACTAAACCATTTTAATGTATAAAGATTAAATTTTTTAAAGAAAATGAGACTTTTGAGTTAAACTTATTCGAGTTTCCTTTGAGATCACGGAGAGTGTTCTAATGAGTAAAGATTGAATCAGTGAATAAAATTATCTCAATTAAGGTAGCTATTATGTCACTAGGCCATTTTAATGTATAAAGATTGAATCTTTGAAAGAAAATGAGAGTTTTGTGTTAAACTTATTCGACTTCCCTATGAAGTCGGGACGAGTGTTTTAATGACAAAAGACTGAATCTTTGAATAAGAGGTACAAAGATTGAATTTGTGAAAGAAAATGAGAGGTTTGAGTTTAACTTATTCGAGTTCCCTGCGAAGAGTGTTTTAATAACTAAAGATTGAATCTTTGAATGAAAAGACCTCAATCAAGGTACCTATTATGTCACTAGTCCTTTTTTTTGTACAAATATTTAATCTTTGAAAGAGAGAGAGATTTTTGAGTTAAACTTGTTTGAATTCCCTTGGACGTCCTAAAGAGTATTTTAATGAGAAAAGATTGAATCTTTGAATGAAAAATTCTCAATCAAGGTACCTATTATATCGCTAGACCTTTTAAAGTATAAAGATTGAGTCTTTGAAAGAAAATTAGAGTTTTGAGTTAAACTTATTCGAATTCCCTTTGACGTCCCGAAAAGTGTTTTAATGAGCAAAGGTTGAATCTTTGAATGAAATTACTTCTAACAAGGTACCAATTATGTCTCTAGACCATTTTAATGTATGAAGATTGAATCTTTGAAAGAAAATGAGAGTTTTGAGTTCAACTTCTTCGAGTTCACTATGTAGTCGTGAATTGTGTTTTAGGGACAAAAGATTGAATCATTGAATGAAATTACTTCAATCAAGATACCAGTTATGTCACTAGACAATTTTAATCTACAAAGATTGAATCTTTGAACGAAAATGATAGTTTTGAGGAAAACTTGTTCAAGTTCCCTATGAAGTCGCGAAGTGTGTTTTAATGACTGCAGATTGAATCTTTGAATGAAAATACCTCAATTAAGGTACCAATTACGTCACAAGACCTTTTTAATGGGTAAAGATCGAGTCTTTAAAAGAAAGCGAGGGTTTTAAGTTAAACTTATTCGAGTTCCCTTTGACGTCTCGAAGAGTGTTTAAAAGAGTAAGGATTGAATCTTTGAATGAGAATTCCTCAATCAAGCTACCAATGTAAAGATTGAATCTCTGAGTGAAATTAACACAATCAAGGTAACTACTATGTCACTAGACCTTATTAATGTATAGCGATTCAATCTTTGAAAGAAAACGACAATTTTAAGTTTAACTTGTTCGAATTCCTTATGAAGTGGCGAAGAGTGTTTTAAAGTCTAAAGATTGAATCTTTGAATGAAAATACCTTAATCAAGGTATTAATTATGTCACTAGACCTTTTTAATGTATAAAGAATAAATCTTAGAAAGAAAATGAGAGTTTTGAGTTAAACTTATTCGAGTTCCCTTTGACGTAACGGAGAGTGTTTTAATGTGTAAAGATTGAATCCTTGAATGAAATTACCTCAATCAAGGTACCTATTATGTCAATGGACCTTTTTAATGTATAAAGATTTAATCTTTGATTTAAAATGAGAATTTTGAGTTTAACCTATTCGAGTTCCCTAAGAAGTCGCGAAGAGTGTTTTAATGACCATAGATTGAATCCTTGAATGAAAATACCTCAATCAAGGTACTAATTTTGTCACTAGAACTTTTTAATGAATAAAGATTGAATCTTTAAAAGAAAATGAGAGTTTGGAGTTAAACTTATTCGAGTTCCCTTTTACGCCCCGAAGTGTGTTTAAATGAGTACAGATTGAATCTTTGAATGAAAATTCCTCACTCAAGGTACCTATTATGTCACTAGACCATTTTAATGTACAAAGATTAAATCTTTGAACGAAAATGAGAGTTTTGAGTTAAACTTATTCGAGTTCCCTTTAATATCACGAAGAGTGTTTTAATTAGTAAAGATTGAATATATGAAAGAAATTACCTCAATCACGGTACCGATTATGCCACATGACCTTTTTAATGTATAAAGAATGAATCTTTGAAAGAAAAAGGGAGTTTCGAGTGTAACTTATTTGAGTTCCTAACGTAATCTCGTAGAATGCTTTAATGACTAAAGATTGAATCCTTTAATGGAAATACCTCAATCAAGGTGCCTATTATGTCACTTGACCTTTTAAATGTATAAAGATTAAATCTTTGGAATAAAATGAGAGTTTTAAGTTAAACTTATAATAGTTCCCTTCGACGTCACGAAGAGTGTATTAATGAGTAAAGATTGAATCTTTGAGCGAAATTACCTCAATCACGATACCTATTATGTCACAAGACCTTTTTAATGTATAACGGTTGAATCTTTGAAAGAAAATGAGAGTTTTGAGTTTAACTTATTCGAGTACCCTTTGAAGTCGCGAAGAGTGTTTTAATGACTAAAAATTGAATCTTTGAATGAAAATAGCTCAACCAAGGTACCTATTGTGTCATTAGAGCTTCTTAATGTATAAAGATTGAATCTTTGAAAGAAAATGAGAGTTTTGAGTTAAACTTATTCGAGGTCCCTTTGACGTCCCAAAGAGTATTTTAACGAGTAAAGATTGAATATTTGAATGTAAACACCTCAATCATGGTACCTATTATGTCACTAAACCATTTTAATGTATAAAGATTAAATTTTTTAAAGAAAATGAGACTTTTGAGTTAAACTTATTCGAGTTTCCTTTGAGATCACGGAGAGTGTTCTAATGAGTAAAGATTGAATCAGTGAATAAAATTATCTCAATTAAGGTAGCTATTATGTCACTAGGCCATTTTAATGTATAAAGATTGAATCTTTGAAAGAAAATGAGAGTTTTGTGTTAAACTTATTCGACTTCCCTATGAAGTCGGGACGAGTGTTTTAATGACAAAAGACTGAATCTTTGAATAAGAGGTACAAAGATTGAATTTGTGAAAGAAAATGAGAGGTTTGAGTTTAACTTATTCGAGTTCCCTGCGAAGAGTGTTTTAATAACTAAAGATTGAATCTTTGAATGAAAAGACCTCAATCAAGGTACCTATTATGTCACTAGTCCTTTTTTTTGTACAAATATTTAATCTTTGAAAGAGAGAGAGATTTTTGAGTTAAACTTGTTTGAATTCCCTTGGACGTCCTAAAGAGTATTTTAATGAGAAAAGATTGAATCTTTGAATGAAAAATTCTCAATCAAGGTACCTATTATATCGCTAGACCTTTTAAAGTATAAAGATTGAGTCTTTGAAAGAAAATTAGAGTTTTGAGTTAAACTTATTCGAATTCCCTTTGACGTCCCGAAAAGTGTTTTAATGAGCAAAGGTTGAATCTTTGAATGAAATTACTTCTAACAAGGTACCAATTATGTCTCTAGACCATTTTAATGTATGAAGATTGAATCTTTGAAAGAAAATGAGAGTTTTGAGTTCAACTTCTTCGAGTTCACTATGTAGTCGTGAATTGTGTTTTAGGGACAAAAGATTGAATCATTGAATGAAATTACTTCAATCAAGATACCAGTTATGTCACTAGACAATTTTAATCTACAAAGATTGAATCTTTGAACGAAAATGATAGTTTTGAGGAAAACTTGTTCAAGTTCCCTATGAAGTCGCGAAGTGTGTTTTAATGACTGCAGATTGAATCTTTGAATGAAAATACCTCAATTAAGGTACCAATTACGTCACAAGACCTTTTTAATGGGTAAAGATCGAGTCTTTAAAAGAAAGCGAGGGTTTTAAGTTAAACTTATTCGAGTTCCCTTTGACGTCTCGAAGAGTGTTTAAAAGAGTAAGGATTGAATCTTTGAATGAGAATTCCTCAATCAAGCTACCAATGTAAAGATTGAATCTCTGAGTGAAATTAACACAATCAAGGTAACTACTATGTCACTAGACCTTATTAATGTATAGCGATTCAATCTTTGAAAGAAAACGACAATTTTAAGTTTAACTTGTTCGAATTCCTTATGAAGTGGCGAAGAGTGTTTTAAAGTCTAAAGATTGAATCTTTGAATGAAAATACCTTAATCAAGGTATTAATTATGTCACTAGACCTTTTTAATGTATAAAGAATAAATCTTAGAAAGAAAATGAGAGTTTTGAGTTAAACTTATTCGAGTTCCCTTTGACGTAACGGAGAGTGTTTTAATGTGTAAAGATTGAATCCTTGAATGAAATTACCTCAATCAAGGTACCTATTATGTCAATGGACCTTTTTAATGTATAAAGATTTAATCTTTGATTTAAAATGAGAATTTTGAGTTTAACCTATTCGAGTTCCCTAAGAAGTCGCGAAGAGTGTTTTAATGACCATAGATTGAATCCTTGAATGAAAATACCTCAATCAAGGTACTAATTTTGTCACTAGAACATTTTAATGAATAAAGATTGAATCTTTAAAAGAAAATGAGAGTTTGGAGTTAAACTTATTCGAGTTCCCTTTTACGCCCCGAAGTGTGTTTAAATGAGTACAGATTGAATCTTTGAATGAAAATTCCTCACTCAAGGTACCTATTATGTCACTAGACCATTTTAATGTACAAAGATTAAATCTTTGAACGAAAATGAGAGTTTTGAGTTAAACTTATTCGAGTTCCCTTTAATATCACGAAGAGTGTTTTAATTAGTAAAGATTGAATATATGAAAGAAATTACCTCAATCACGGTACCGATTATGCCACATGACCTTTTTAATGTATAAAGAATGAATCTTTGAAAGAAAAAGGGAGTTTCGAGTGTAACTTATTTGAGTTCCTAACGTAATCTCGTAGAATGCTTTAATGACTAAAGATTGAATCCTTGAATGGAAATACCTCAATCAAGGTGCCTATTATGTCACTTGACCTTTTAAATGTATAAAGATTAAATCTTTGGAATAAAATGAGAGTTTTAAGTTAAACTTATAATAGTTCCCTTCGACGTCACGAAGAGTGTATTAATGAGTAAAGATTGAATCTTTGAGCGAAATTACCTCAATCACGATACCTATTATGTCACAAGACCTTTTTAATGTATAACGGTTGAATCTTTGAAAGAAAATGAGAGTTTTGAGTTTAACTTATTCGAGTACCCTTTGAAGTCGCGAAGAGTGTTTTAATGACTAAAAATTGAATCTTTGAATGAAAATAGCTCAACCAAGGTACCTATTGTGTCATTAGAGCTTCTTAATGTATAAAGATTGAATCTTTGAAAGAAAATGAGAGTTTTGAGTTAAACTTATTCGAGGTCCCTTTGACGTCCCAAAGAGTATTTTAACGAGTAAAGATTGAATATTTGAATGTAAACACCTCAATCATGGTACCTATTATGTCACTAAACCATTTTAATGTATAAAGATTAAATTTTTTAAAGAAAATGAGACTTTTGAGTTAAACTTATTCGAGTTTCCTTTGAGATCACGGAGAGTGTTCTAATGAGTAAAGATTGAATCAGTGAATAAAATTATCTCAATTAAGGTAGCTATTATGTCACTAGGCCATTTTAATGTATAAAGATTGAATCTTTGAAAGAAAATGAGAGTTTTGTGTTAAACTTATTCGACTTCCCTATGAAGTCGGGACGAGTGTTTTAATGACAAAAGACTGAATCTTTGAATAAGAGGTACAAAGATTGAATTTGTGAAAGAAAATGAGAGGTTTGAGTTTAACTTATTCGAGTTCCCTGCGAAGAGTGTTTTAATAACTAAAGATTGAATCTTTGAATGAAAAGACCTCAATCAAGGTACCTATTATGTCACTAGTCCTTTTTTTTGTACAAATATTTAATCTTTGAAAGAGAGAGAGATTTTTGAGTTAAACTTGTTTGAATTCCCTTGGACGTCCTAAAGAGTATTTTAATGAGAAAAGATTGAATCTTTGAATGAAAAATTCTCAATCAAGGTACCTATTATATCGCTAGACCTTTTAAAGTATAAAGATTGAGTCTTTGAAAGAAAATTAGAGTTTTGAGTTAAACTTATTCGAATTCCCTTTGACGTCCCGAAAAGTGTTTTAATGAGCAAAGGTTGAATCTTTGAATGAAATTACTTCTAACAAGGTACCAATTATGTCTCTAGACCATTTTAATGTATGAAGATTGAATCCTTGAAAGAAAATGAGAGTTTTGAGTTCAACTTCTTCGAGTTCACTATGTAGTCGTGAATTGTGTTTTAGGGACAAAAGATTGAATCATTGAATGAAATTACTTCAATCAAGATACCAGTTATGTCACTAGACAATTTTAATCTACAAAGATTGAATCTTTGAACGAAAATGATAGTTTTGAGGAAAACTTGTTCAAGTTCCCTATGAAGTCGCGAAGTGTGTTTTAATGACTGCAGATTGAATCTTTGAATGAAAATACCTCAATTAAGGTACCAATTACGTCACAAGACCTTTTTAATGGGTAAAGATCGAGTCTTTAAAAGAAAGCGAGTTCACTATGTAGTCGTGAATTGTGTTTTAGGGACAAAAGATTGAATCATTGAATGAAATTACTTCAATCAAGAAACCAGTTATGTCACTAGACAATTTTAATCTACGAAGATTGAATCTTTGAACGAAAATGATAGTTTTGAGGAAAACTTGTTCAAGTTCCCTATGAAGTCGCGAAGTGTGTTTTAATGACTGCAGATTGAATCTTTGAATGAAAATACCTCAATTAAGGTTCCAATTACGTCACAAGACCTTTTTAATGGGTAAAGATCGAGTCTTTAAAAGAAAGCGAGGGTTTTAAGTTAAACTTATTCGAGTTCCCTTTGACGTCTCGAAGAGTGTTTAAAAGAGTAAGGATTGAATCTTTGAATGAGAATTCCTCAATCAAGCTACCAATGTAAAGATTGAATCTCTGAGTGAAATTAACACAATCAAGGTAACTACTATGTCACTAGACCTTATTAATGTATAGCGATTCAATCTTTGAAAGAAAACGACAATTTTAAGTTTAACTTGTTCGAATTCCTTATGAAGTGGCGAAGAGTGTTTTAAAGTCTAAAGATTGAATCTTTGAATGAAAATACCTTAATCAAGGTATTAATTATGTCACTAGACCTTTTTAATGTTTAAAGAATAAATCTTAGAAAGAAAATGAGAGTTTTGAGTTAAACTTATTCGAGTTCCCTTTGACGTGACGGAGAGTGTTTTAATGTGTAAAGATTGAATCCTTGAATGAAATTACCTCAATCAAGGTACCTATTACGTCAATGGACCTTTTTAATGTATAAAGATTTAATCTTTGATTTAAAATGAGAATTTTGAGTTTAACCTATTCGAGTTCCCTAAGAAGTCGCGAAGAGTGTTTTAATGACCATAGATTGAATCCTTGAATGAAAATACCTCAATCAAGGTACTAATTTTGTCACTAGAACTTTTTAATGAATAAAGATTGAATCTTTAAAAGAAAATGAGAGTTTGGAGTTAAACTTATTCGAGTTCCCTTTTACGCCCCGAAGTGTGTTTAAATGAGTACAGATTGAATCTTTGAATGAAAATTCCTCACTCAAGGTACCTATCATGTCACTAGACCATTTTAATGTACAAAGATTAAATCTTTGAACGAAAATGAGAGTTTTGAGTTAAACTTATTCGAGTTCCCTTTAATATCACGAAGAGTGTTTTAATTAGTAAAGATTGAATATATGAAACAAATTACCTCAATCACGGTACCGATTATGCCACATGACCTTTTTAATGTATAAAGAATGAATCTTTGAAAGAAAAAGGGAGTTTCGAGTGTAACTTATTTGAGTTCCTAACGTAATCTCGTAGAATGCTTTAATGACTAAAGATTGAATCCTTTAATGGAAATACCTCAATCAAGGTGCCTATTATGTCACTTGACCTTTTAAATGTATAAAGATTAAATCTTTGGAATAAAATGAGAGTTTTAAGTTAAACTTATAATAGTTCCCTTCGACGTCACGAAGAGTGTATTAATGAGTAAAGATTGAATCTTTGAGCGAAATTACCTCAATCACGATACCTATTATGTCACACGACCTTTTTAATGTATAACGGTTGAATCTTTGAAAGAAAATGAGAGTTTTGAGTTTAACTTATTCGAGTACCCTTTGAAGTCGCGAAGAGTGTTTTAATGACTAAAAATTGAATCTTTGAATGAAAATAGCTCAATCAAGGTACCTATTGTGTCATTAGAGCTTCTTAATGTATAAAGATTGAATCTTTGAAAGAAAATGAGAGTTTTGAGTTAAACTTATTCGAGGTCCCTTTGACGTCCCAAAGAGTATTTTAACGAGTAAAGATTGAATATTTGAATGTAAACACCTCAATCATGGTACCTATTATGTCACTAAACCATTTTAATGTATAAAGATTAAATTTTTTAAAGAAAATGAGACTTTTCAGTTAAACTTATTCGAGTTTCCTTTGAGATCACGGAGAGTGTTCTAATGAGTAAAGATTGAATCGGTGAATAAAATTATCTCAATTAAGGTAGCTATTATGTCACTAGGCCACTTTAATGTATAAAGATTGAATCTTTGAAAGAAAATGAGAGTTTTGTGTTAAACTTATTCGACTTCCCTATGAAGTCGGGACGAGTGTTTTAATGACAAAAGACTGAATCTTTGAATAAGAGGTACAAAGATTGAATTTGTGAAAGAAAATGAGAGGTTTGAGTTTAACTTATTCGAGTTCCCTATGAAGTCGCGAAGAGTGTTTTAATAACTAAAGATTGAATCTTTGAATGAAAAGACCTCAATCAAGGTACCTATTATGTCACTAGTCCTTTTTTTTTGTACAAATATTTAATCTTTGAAAGAGAGAGAGATTTTTGAGTTAAACTTGTTTGAATTCCCTAGGACGTCCTAAAGAGTATTTTAATGAGAAAAGATTGAATCTTTGAATGAAAAATTCTCAATCAAGGTACCTATTATATCGCTAGACCTTTTAAAGTATAAAGATTGAGTCTTTGAAAGAAAATTAGAGTTTTGAGTTAAACTTATTCGAATTCCCTTTGACGTCCCGAAAAGTGTTTTAATGAGCAAAGGTTGAATCTTTGAATGAAATTACTTCTAACAAGGTACCAATTATGTCTCTAGACCATTTTAATGTATGAAGATTGAATCTTTGAAAGAAAATGAGAGTTTTGAGTTCAACTTCTTCGAGTTCACTATGTAGTCGTGAATTGTGTTTTAGGGACAAAAGATTGAATCATTGAATGAAATTACTTCAATCAAGAAACCAGTTATGTCACTAGACAATTTTAATCTACAAAGATTGAATCTTTGAACGAAAATGATAGTTTTGAGGAAAACTTGTTCAAGTTCCCTATGAAGTCGCGAAGTGTGTTTTAATGACTGCAGATTGAATCTTTGAATGAAAATACCTCAATTAAGGTACCAATTACGTCACAAGACCTTTTTAATGGGTAAAGATCGAGTCTTTAAAAGAAAGCGAGGGTTTTAAGTTAAACTTATTCGAGTTCCCTTTGACGTCTCGAAGAGTGTTTAAAAGAGTAAGGATTGAATCTTTGAATGAGAATTCCTCAATCAAGCTACCAATGTAAAGATTGAATCTCTGAGTGAAATTAACACAATCAAGGTAACTACTATGTCACTAGACCTTATTAATGTATAGCGATTCAATCTTTGAAAGAAAACGACAATTTTAAGTTTAACTTGTTCGAATTCCTTATGAAGTGGCGAAGAGTGTTTTAAAGTCTAAAGATTGAATCTTTGAATGAAAATACCTTAATCAAGGTATTAATTATGTCACTAGACCTTTTTAATGTTTAAAGAATAAATCTTAGAAAGAAAATGAGAGTTTTGAGTTAAACTTATTCGAGTTCCCTTTGACGTGACGGAGAGTGTTTTAATGTGTAAAGATTGAATCCTTGAATGAAATTACCTCAATCAAGGTACCTATTACGTCAATGGACCTTTTTAATGTATAAAGATTTAATCTTTGATTTAAAATGAGAATTTTGAGTTTAACCTATTCGAGTTCCCTAAGAAGTCGCGAAGAGTGTTTTAATGACCATAGATTGAATCCTTGAATGAAAATACCTCAATCAAGGTACTAATTTTGTCACTAGAACTTTTTAATGAATAAAGATTGAATCTTTAAAAGAAAATGAGAGTTTGGAGTTAAACTTATTCGAGTTCCCTTTTACGCCCCGAAGTGTGTTTAAATGAGTACAGATTGAATCTTTGAATGAAAATTCCTCACTCAAGGTACCTATCATGTCACTAGACCATTTTAATGTACAAAGATTAAATCTTTGAACGAAAATGAGAGTTTTGAGTTAAACTTATTCGAGTTCCCTTTAATATCACGAAGAGTGTTTTAATTAGTAAAGATTGAATATATGAAACAAATTACCTCAATCACGGTACCGATTATGCCACATGACCTTTTTAATGTATAAAGAATGAATCTTTGAAAGAAAAAGGGAGTTTCGAGTGTAACTTATTTGAGTTCCTAACGTAATCTCGTAGAATGCTTTAATGACTAAAGATTGAATCCTTTAATGGAAATACCTCAATCAAGGTGCCTATTATGTCACTTGACCTTTTAAATGTATAAAGATTAAATCTTTGGAATAAAATGAGAGTTTTAAGTTAAACTTATAATAGTTCCCTTCGACGTCACGAAGAGTGTATTAATGAGTAAAGATTGAATCTTTGAGCGAAATTACCTCAATCACGATACCTATTATGTCACACGACCTTTTTAATGTATAACGGTTGAATCTTTGAAAGAAAATGAGAGTTTTGAGTTTAACTTATTCGAGTACCCTTTGAAGTCGCGAAGAGTGTTTTAATGACTAAAAATTGAATCTTTGAATGAAAATAGCTCAATCAAGGTACCTATTGTGTCATTAGAGCTTCTTAATGTATAAAGATTGAATCTTTGAAAGAAAATGAGAGTTTTGAGTTAAACTTATTCGAGGTCCCTTTGACGTCCCAAAGAGTATTTTAACGAGTAAAGATTGAATATTTGAATGTAAACACCTCAATCATGGTACCTATTATGTCACTAAACCATTTTAATGTATAAAGATTAAATTTTTTAAAGAAAATGAGACTTTTCAGTTAAACTTATTCGAGTTTCCTTTGAGATCACGGAGAGTGTTCTAATGAGTAAAGATTGAATCGGTGAATAAAATTATCTCAATTAAGGTAGCTATTATGTCACTAGGCCACTTTAATGTATAAAGATTGAATCTTTGAAAGAAAATGAGAGTTTTGTGTTAAACTTATTCGACTTCCCTATGAAGTCGGGACGAGTGTTTTAATGACAAAAGACTGAATCTTTGAATAAGAGGTACAAAGATTGAATTTGTGAAAGAAAATGAGAGGTTTGAGTTTAACTTATTCGAGTTCCCTATGAAGTCGCGAAGAGTGTTTTAATAACTAAAGATTGAATCTTTGAATGAAAAGACCTCAATCAAGGTACCTATTATGTCACTAGTCCTTTTTTTTTGTACAAATATTTAATCTTTGAAAGAGAGAGAGATTTTTGAGTTAAACTTGTTTGAATTCCCTAGGACGTCCTAAAGAGTATTTTAATGAGAAAAGATTGAATCTTTGAATGAAAAATTCTCAATCAAGGTACCTATTATATCGCTAGACCTTTTAAAGTATAAAGATTGAGTCTTTGAAAGAAAATTAGAGTTTTGAGTTAAACTTATTCGAATTCCCTTTGACGTCCCGAAAAGTGTTTTAATGAGCAAAGGTTGAATCTTTGAATGAAATTACTTCTAACAAGGTACCAATTATGTCTCTAGACCATTTTAATGTATGAAGATTGAATCTTTGAAAGAAAATGAGAGTTTTGAGTTCAACTTCTTCGAGTTCACTATGTAGTCGTGAATTGTGTTTTAGGGACAAAAGATTGAATCATTGAATGAAATTACTTCAATCAAGAAACCAGTTATGTCACTAGACAATTTTAATCTACAAAGATTGAATCTTTGAACGAAAATGATAGTTTTGAGGAAAACTTGTTCAAGTTCCCTATGAAGTCGCGAAGTGTGTTTTAATGACTGCAGATTGAATCTTTGAATGAAAATACCTCAATTAAGGTACCAATTACGTCACAAGACCTTTTTAATGGGTAAAGATCGAGTCTTTAAAAGAAAGCGAGGGTTTTAAGTTAAACTTATTCGAGTTCCCTTTGACGTCTCGAAGAGTGTTTAAAAGAGTAAGGATTGAATCTTTGAATGAGAATTCCTCAATCAAGCTACCAATGTAAAGATTGAATCTCTGAGTGAAATTAACACAATCAAGGTAACTACTATGTCACTAGACCTTATTAATGTATAGCGATTCAATCTTTGAAAGAAAACGACAATTTTAAGTTTAACTTGTTCGAATTCCTTATGAAGTGGCGAAGAGTGTTTTAAAGTCTAAAGATTGAATCTTTGAATGAAAATACCTTAATCAAGGTATTAATTATGTCACTAGACCTTTTTAATGTTTAAAGAATAAATCTTAGAAAGAAAATGAGAGTTTTGAGTTAAACTTATTCGAGTTCCCTTTGACGTGACGGAGAGTGTTTTAATGTGTAAAGATTGAATCCTTGAATGAAATTACCTCAATCAAGGTACCTATTACGTCAATGGACCTTTTTAATGTATAAAGATTTAATCTTTGATTTAAAATGAGAATTTTGAGTTTAACCTATTCGAGTTCCCTAAGAAGTCGCGAAGAGTGTTTTAATGACCATCGATTGAATCCTTGAATGAAAATACCTCAATCAAGGTACTAATTTTGTCACTAGAACTTTTTAATGAATAAAGATTGAATCTTTAAAAGAAAATGAGAGTTTGGAGTTAAACTTATTCGAGTTCCCTTTTACGCCCCGAAGTGTGTTTAAATGAGTACAGATTGAATCTTTGAATGAAAATTCCTCACTCAAGGTACCTATCATGTCACTAGACCATTTTAATGTACAAAGATTAAATCTTTGAACGAAAATGAGAGTTTTGAGTTAAACTTATTCGAGTTCCCTTTAATATCACGAAGAGTGTTTTAATTAGTAAAGATTGAATATATGAAACAAATTACCTCAATCACGGTACCGATTATGCCACATGACCTTTTTAATGTATAAAGAATGAATCTTTGAAAGAAAAAGGGAGTTTCGAGTGTAACTTATTTGAGTTCCTAACGTAATCTCGTAGAATGCTTTAATGACTAAAGATTGAATCCTTTAATGGAAATACCTCAATCAAGGTGCCTATTATATCACTTGACCTTTTAAATGTATAAAGATTAAATCTTTGGAATAAAATGAGAGTTTTAAGTTAAACTTATAATAGTTCCCTTCGACGTCACGAAGAGTGTATTAATGAGTAAAGATTGAATCTTTGAGCGAAATTACCTCAATCACGATACCTATTATGTCACACGACCTTTTTAATGTATAACGGTTGAATCTTTGAAAGAAAATGAGAGTTTTGAGTTTAACTTATTCGAGTACCCTTTGAAGTCGCGAAGAGTGTTTTAATGACTAAAAATTGAATCTTTGAATGAAAATAGCTCAATCAAGGTACCTATTGTGTCATTAGAGCTTCTTAATGTATAAAGATTGAATCTTTGAAAGAAAATGAGAGTTTTGAGTTAAACTTATTCGAGGTCCCTTTGACGTCCCAAAGAGTATTTTAACGAGTAAAGATTGAATATTTGAATGTAAACACCTCAATCATGGTACCTATTATGTCACTAAACCATTTTAATGTATAAAGATTAAATTTTTTAAAGAAAATGAGACTTTTCAGTTAAACTTATTCGAGTTTCCTTTGAGATCACGGAGAGTGTTCTAATGAGTAAAGATTGAATCGGTGAATAAAATTATCTCAATTAAGGTAGCTATTATGTCACTAGGCCACTTTAATGTATAAAGATTGAATCTTTGAAAGAAAATGAGAGTTTTGTGTTAAACTTATTCGACTTCCCTATGAAGTCGGGACGAGTGTTTTAATGACAAAAGACTGAATCTTTGAATAAGAGGTACAAAGATTGAATTTGTGAAAGAAAATGAGAGGTTTGAGTTTAACTTATTCGAGTTCCCTATGAAGTCGCGAAGAGTGTTTTAATAACTAAAGATTGAATCTTTGAATGAAAAGACCTCAATCAAGGTACCTATTATGTCACTAGTCCTTTTTTTTTGTACAAATATTTAATCTTTGAAAGAGAGAGAGATTTTTGAGTTAAACTTGTTTGAATTCCCTAGGACGTCCTAAAGAGTATTTTAATGAGAAAAGATTGAATCTTTGAATGAAAAATTCTCAATCAAGGTACCTATTATATCGCTAGACCTTTTAAAGTATAAAGATTGAGTCTTTGAAAGAAAATTAGAGTTTTGAGTTAAACTTATTCGAATTCCCTTTGACGTCCCGAAAAGTGTTTTAATGAGCAAAGGTTGAATCTTTGAATGAAATTACTTCTAACAAGGTACCAATTATGTCTCTAGACCATTTTAATGTATGAAGATTGAATCTTTGAAAGAAAATGAGAGTTTTGAGTTCAACTTCTTCGAGTTCACTATGTAGTCGTGAATTGTGTTTTAGGGACAAAAGATTGAATCATTGAATGAAATTACTTCAATCAAGAAACCAGTTATGTCACTAGACAATTTTAATCTACAAAGATTGAATCTTTGAATGAAAATGATAGTTTTGAGGAAAACTTGTTCAAGTTCCCTATGAAGTCGCGAAGTGTGTTTTAATGACTGCAGATTGAATCTTTGAATGAAAATACCTCAATTAAGGTACCAATTACGTCACAAGACCTTTTTAATGGGTAAAGATCGAGTCTTTAAAAGAAAGCGAGGGTTTTAAGTTAAACTTATTCGAGTTCCCTTTGACGTCTCGAAGAGTGTTTAAAAGAGTAAGGATTGAATCTTTGAATGAGAATTCCTCAATCAAGCTACCAATGTAAAGATTGAATCTCTGAGTGAAATTAACACAATCAAGGTAACTACTATGTCACTAGACCTTATTAATGTATAGCGATTCAATCTTTGAAAGAAAACGACAATTTTAAGTTTAACTTGTTCGAATTCCTTATGAAGTGGCGAAGAGTGTTTTAAAGTCTAAAGATTGAATCTTTGAATGAAAATACCTTAATCAAGGTATTAATTATGTCACTAGACCTTTTTAATGTTTAAAGAATAAATCTTAGAAAGAAAATGAGAGTTTTGAGTTAAACTTATTCGAGTTCCCTTTGACGTGACGGAGAGTGTTTTAATGTGTAAAGATTGAATCCTTGAATGAAATTACCTCAATCAAGGTACCTATTATGTCAATGGACCTTTTTAATGTACAAAGATTTAATCTTTGATTTATAATGAGAATTTTGAGTTTAACCTATTCGAGTTCCCTAAGAAGTCGCGAAGAGTGTTTTAATGACCATAGATTGAATCCTTGAATGAAAATACCTCAATCAAGGTACTAATTTTGTCACTAGAACTTTTTAATGAATAAAGATTGAATCTTTAAAAGAAAATGAGAGTTTGGAGTTAAACTTATTCGAGTTCCCTTTTACGCCCCGAAGTGTGTTTAAATGAGTACAGATTGAATCTTTGAATGAAAATTCCTCACTCAAGGTACCTATCATGTCACTAGACCATTTTAATGTACAAAGATTAAATCTTTGAACGAAAATGAGAGTTTTGAGTTAAACTTATTCGAGTTCCCTTTAATATCACGAAGAGTGTTTTAATTAGTAAAGATTGAATATATGAAACAAATTACCTCAATCACGGTACCGATTATGCCACATGACCTTTTTAATGTATAAAGAATGAATCTTTGAAAGAAAAAGGGAGTTTCGAGTGTAACTTATTTGAGTTCCTAACGTAATCTCGTAGAATGCTTTAATGACTAAAGATTGAATCCTTTAATGGAAATACCTCAATCAAGGTGCCTATTATATCACTTGACCTTTTAAATGTATAAAGATTAAATCTTTGGAATAAAATGAGAGTTTTAAGTTAAACTTATAATAGTTCCCTTCGACGTCACGAAGAGTGTATTAATGAGTAAAGATTGAATCTTTGAGCGAAATTACCTCAATCACGATACCTATTATGTCACACGACCTTTTTAATGTATAACGGTTGAATCTTTGAAAGAAAATGAGAGTTTTGAGTTTAACTTATTCGAGTACCCTTTGAAGTCGCGAAGAGTGTTTTAATGACTAAAAATTGAATCTTTGAATGAAAATAGCTCAATCAAGGTACCTATTGTGTCATTAGAGCTTCTTAATGTATAAAGATTGAATCTTTGAAAGAAAATGAGAGTTTTGAGTTAAACTTATTCGAGGTCCCTTTGACGTCCCAAAGAGTATTTTAACGAGTAAAGATTGAATATTTGAATGTAAACACCTCAATCATGGTACCTATTATGTCACTAAACCATTTTAATGTATAAAGATTAAATTTTTTAAAGAAAATGAGACTTTTCAGTTAAACTTATTCGAGTTTCCTTTGAGATCACGGAGAGTGTTCTAATGAGTAAAGATTGAATCGGTGAATAAAATTATCTCAATTAAGGTAGCTATTATGTCACTAGGCCACTTTAATGTATAAAGATTGAATCTTTGAAAGAAAATGAGAGTTTTGTGTTAAACTTATTCGACTTCCCTATGAAGTCGGGACGAGTGTTTTAATGACAAAAGACTGAATCTTTGAATAAGAGGTACAAAGATTGAATTTGTGAAAGAAAATGAGAGGTTTGAGTTTAACTTATTCGAGTTCCCTATGAAGTCGCGAAGAGTGTTTTAATAACTAAAGATTGAATCTTTGAATGAAAAGACCTCAATCAAGGTACCTATTATGTCACTAGTCCTTTTTTTTTGTACAAATATTTAATCTTTGAAAGAGAGAGAGATTTTTGAGTTAAACTTGTTTGAATTCCCTTGGACGTCCTAAAGAGTATTTTAATGAGAAAAGATTGAATCTTTGAATGAAAAATTCTCAATCAAGGTACCTATTATATCGCTAGACCTTTTAAAGTATAAAGATTGAGTCTTTGAAAGAAAATTAGAGTTTTGAGTTAAACTTATTCGAATTCCCTTTGACGTCCCGAAAAGTGTTTTAATGAGCAAAGGTTGAATCTTTGAATGAAATTACTTCTAACAAGGTACCAATTATGTCTCTAGACCATTTTAATGTATGAAGATTGAATCTTTGAAAGAAAATGAGAGTTTTGAGTTCAACTTCTTCGAGTTCACTATGTAGTCGTGAATTGTGTTTTAGGGACAAAAGATTGAATCATTGAATGAAATTACTTCAATCAAGAAACCAGTTATGTCACTAGACAATTTTAATCTACAAAGATTGAATCTTTGAACGAAAATGATAGTTTTGAGGAAAACTTGTTCAAGTTCCCTATGAAGTCGCGAAGTGTGTTTTAATGACTGCAGATTGAATCTTTGAATGAAAATACCTCAATTAAGGTACCAATTACGTCACAAGACCTTTTTAATGGGTAAAGATCGAGTCTTTAAAAGAAAGCGAGGGTTTTAAGTTAAACTTATTCGAGTTCCCTTTGACGTCTCGAAGAGTGTTTAAAAGAGTAAGGATTGAATCTTTGAATGAGAATTCCTCAATCAAGCTACCAATGTAAAGATTGAATCTCTGAGTGAAATTAACACAATCAAGGTAACTACTATGTCACTAGACCTTATTAATGTATAGCGATTCAATCTTTGAAAGAAAACGACAATTTTAAGTTTAACTTGTTCGAATTCCTTATGAAGTGGCGAAGAGTGTTTTAAAGTCTAAAGATTGAATCTTTGAATGAAAATACCTTAATCAAGGTATTAATTATGTCACTAGACCTTTTTAATGTTTAAAGAATAAATCTTAGAAAGAAAATGAGAGTTTTGAGTTAAACTTATTCGAGTTCCCTTTGACGTGACGGAGAGTGTTTTAATGTGTAAAGATTGAATCCTTGAATGAAATTACCTCAATCAAGGTACCTATTATGTCAATGGACCTTTTTAATGTACAAAGATTTAATCTTTGATTTATAATGAGAATTTTGAGTTTAACCTATTCGAGTTCCCTAAGAAGTCGCGAAGAGTGTTTTAATGACCATAGATTGAATCCTTGAATGAAAATACCTCAATCAAGGTACTAATTTTGTCACTAGAACTTTTTAATGAATAAAGATTGAATCTTTAAAAGAAAATGAGAGTTTGGAGTTAAACTTATTCGAGTTCCCTTTTACGCCCCGAAGTGTGTTTAAATGAGTACAGATTGAATCTTTGAATGAAAATTCCTCACTCAAGGTACCTATCATGTCACTAGACCATTTTAATGTACAAAGATTAAATCTTTGAACGAAAATGAGAGTTTTGAGTTAAACTTATTCGAGTTCCCTTTAATATCACGAAGAGTGTTTTAATTAGTAAAGATTGAATATATGAAACAAATTACCTCAATCACGGTACCGATTATGCCACATGACCTTTTTAATGTATAAAGAATGAATCTTTGAAAGAAAAAGGGAGTTTCGAGTGTAACTTATTTGAGTTCCTAACGTAATCTCGTAGAATGCTTTAATGACTAAAGATTGAATCCTTTAATGGAAATACCTCAATCAAGGTGCCTATTATGTCACTTGACCTTTTAAATGTATAAAGATTAAATCTTTGGAATAAAATGAGAGTTTTAAGTTAAACTTATAATAGTTCCCTTCGACGTCACGAAGAGTGTATTAATGAGTAAAGATTGAATCTTTGAGCGAAATTACCTCAATCACGATACCTATTATGTCACACGACCTTTTTAATGTATAACGGTTGAATCTTTGAAAGAAAATGAGAGTTTTGAGTTTAACTTATTCGAGTACCCTTTGAAGTCGCGAAGAGTGTTTTAATGACTAAAAATTGAATCTTTGAATGAAAATAGCTCAATCAAGGTACCTATTGTGTCATTAGAGCTTCTTAATGTATAAAGATTGAATCTTTGAAAGAAAATGAGAGTTTTGAGTTAAACTTATTCGAGGTCCCTTTGACGTCCCAAAGAGTATTTTAACGAGTAAAGATTGAATATTTGAATGTAAACACCTCAATCATGGTACCTATTATGTCACTAAACCATTTTAATGTATAAAGATTAAATTTTTTAAAGAAAATGAGACTTTTCAGTTAAACTTATTCGAGTTTCCTTTGAGATCACGGAGAGTGTTCTAATGAGTAAAGATTGAATCAGTGAATAAAATTATCTCAATTAAGGTAGCTATTATGTCACTAGGCCATTTTAATGTATAAAGATTGAATCTTTGAAAGAAAATGAGAGTTTTGTGTTAAACTTATTCGACTTCCCTATGAAGTCGGGACGAGTGTTTTAATGACAAAAGACTGAATCTTTGAATAAGAGGTACAAAGATTGAATTTGTGAAAGAAAATGAGAGGTTTGAGTTTAACTTATTCGAGTTCCCTATGAAGTCGCGAAGAGTGTTTTAATAACTAAAGATTGAATCTTTGAATGAAAAGACCTCAATCAAGGTACCTATTATGTCACTAGTCCTTTTTTTTTTGTACAAATATTTAATCTTTGAAAGAGAGAGAGATTTTTGAGTTAAACTTGTTTGAATTCCCTTGGACGTCCTAAAGAGTATTTTAATGAGAAAAGATTGAATCTTTGAATGAAAAATTCTCAATCAAGGTACCTATTATATCGCTAGACCTTTTAAAGTATAAAGATTGAGTCTTTGAAAGAAAATTAGAGTTTTGAGTTAAACTTATTCGAATTCCCTTTGACGTCCCGAAAAGTGTTTTAATGAGCAAAGGTTGAATCTTTGAATGAAATTACTTCTAACAAGGTACCAATTATGTCTCTAGACCATTTTAATGTATGAAGATTGAATCTTTGAAAGAAAATGAGAGTTTTGAGTTCAACTTCTTCGAGTTCACTATGTAGTCGTGAATTGTGTTTTAGGGACAAAAGATTGAATCATTGAATGAAATTACTTCAATCAAGATACCAGTTATGTCACTAGACAATTTTAATCTACAAAGATTGAATCTTTGAACGAAAATGATAGTTTTGAGGAAAACTTGTTCAAGTTCCCTATGAAGTCGCGAAGTGTGTTTTAATGACTGCAGATTGAATCTTTGAATGAAAATACCTCAATTAAGGTACCAATTACGTCACAAGACCTTTTTAATGGGTAAAGATCGAGTCTTTAAAAGAAAGCGAGGGTTTTAAGTTAAACTTATTCGAGTTCCCTTTGACGTCTCGAAGAGTGTTTAAAAGAGTAAGGATTGAATCTTTGAATGAGAATTCCTCAATCAAGCTACCAATGTAAAGATTGAATCTCTGAGTGAAATTAACACAATCAAGGTAACTACTATGTCACTAGACCTTATTAATGTATAGCGATTCAATCTTTGAAAGAAAACGACAATTTTAAGTTTAACTTGTTCGAATTCCTTATGAAGTGGCGAAGAGTGTTTTAAAGTCTAAAGATTGAATCTTTGAATGAAAATACCTTAATCAAGGTATTAATTATGTCACTAGACCTTTTTAATGTTTAAAGAATAAATCTTAGAAAGAAAATGAGAGTTTTGAGTTAAACTTATTCGAGTTCCCTTTGACGTGACGGAGAGTGTTTTAATGTGTAAAGATTGAATCCTTGAATGAAATTACCTCAATCAAGGTACCTATTATGTCAATGGACCTTTTTAATGTACAAAGATTTAATCTTTGATTTATAATGAGAATTTTGAGTTTAACCTATTCGAGTTCCCTAAGAAGTCGCGAAGAGTGTTTTAATGACCATAGATTGAATCCTTGAATGAAAATACCTCAATCAAGGTACTAATTTTGTCACTAGAACTTTTTAATGAATAAAGATTGAATCTTTAAAAGAAAATGAGAGTTTGGAGTTAAACTTATTCGAGTTCCCTTTTACGCCCCGAAGTGTGTTTAAATGAGTACAGATTGAATCTTTGAATGAAAATTCCTCACTCAAGGTACCTATCATGTCACTAGACCATTTTAATGTACAAAGATTAAATCTTTGAACGAAAATGAGAGTTTTGAGTTAAACTTATTCGAGTTCCCTTTAATATCACGAAGAGTGTTTTAATTAGTAAAGATTGAATATATGAAACAAATTACCTCAATCACGGTACCGATTATGCCACATGACCTTTTTAATGTATAAAGAATGAATCTTTGAAAGAAAAAGGGAGTTTCGAGTGTAACTTATTTGAGTTCCTAACGTAATCTCGTAGAATGCTTTAATGACTAAAGATTGAATCCTTTAATGGAAATACCTCAATCAAGGTGCCTATTATATCACTTGACCTTTTAAATGTATAAAGATTAAATCTTTGGAATAAAATGAGAGTTTTAAGTTAAACTTATAATAGTTCCCTTCGACGTCACGAAGAGTGTATTAATGAGTAAAGATTGAATCTTTGAGCGAAATTACCTCAATCACGATACCTATTATGTCACACGACCTTTTTAATGTATAACGGTTGAATCTTTGAAAGAAAATGAGAGTTTTGAGTTTAACTTATTCGAGTACCCTTTGAAGTCGCGAAGAGTGTTTTAATGACTAAAAATTGAATCTTTGAATGAAAATAGCTCAATCAAGGTACCTATTGTGTCATTAGAGCTTCTTAATGTATAAAGATTGAATCTTTGAAAGAAAATGAGAGTTTTGAGTTAAACTTATTCGAGGTCCCTTTGACGTCCCAAAGAGTATTTTAACGAGTAAAGATTGAATATTTGAATGTAAACACCTCAATCATGGTACCTATTATGTCACTAAACCATTTTAATGTATAAAGATTAAATTTTTTAAAGAAAATGAGACTTTTCAGTTAAACTTATTCGAGTTTCCTTTGAGATCACGGAGAGTGTTCTAATGAGTAAAGATTGAATCGGTGAATAAAATTATCTCAATTAAGGTAGCTATTATGTCACTAGGCCACTTTAATGTATAAAGATTGAATCTTTGAAAGAAAATGAGAGTTTTGTGTTAAACTTATTCGACTTCCCTATGAAGTCGGGACGAGTGTTTTAATGACAAAAGACTGAATCTTTGAATAAGAGGTACAAAGATTGAATTTGTGAAAGAAAATGAGAGGTTTGAGTTTAACTTATTCGAGTTCCCTATGAAGTCGCGAAGAGTGTTTTAATAACTAAAGATTGAATCTTTGAATGAAAAGACCTCAATCAAGGTACCTATTATGTCACTAGTCCTTTTTTTTTGTACAAATATTTAATCTTTGAAAGAGAGAGATTTTTGAGTTAAACTTGTTTGAATTCCCTAGGACGTCCTAAAGAGTATTTTAATGAGAAAAGATTGAATCTTTGAATGAAAAATTCTCAATCAAGGTACCTATTATATCGCTAGACCTTTTAAAGTATAAAGATTGAGTCTTTGAAAGAAAATTAGAGTTTTGAGTTAAACTTATTCGAATTCCCTTTGACGTCCCGAAAAGTGTTTTAATGAGCAAAGGTTGAATCTTTGAATGAAATTACTTCTAACAAGGTACCAATTATGTCTCTAGACCATTTTAATGTATGAAGATTGAATCTTTGAAAGAAAATGAGAGTTTTGAGTTCAACTTCTTCGAGTTCACTATGTAGTCGTGAATTGTGTTTTAGGGACAAAAGATTGAATCATTGAATGAAATTACTTCAATCAAGAAACCAGTTATGTCACTAGACAATTTTAATCTACAAAGATTGAATCTTTGAATGAAAATGATAGTTTTGAGGAAAACTTGTTCAAGTTCCCTATGAAGTCGCGAAGTGTGTTTTAATGACTGCAGATTGAATCTTTGAATGAAAATACCTCAATTAAGGTACCAATTACGTCACAAGACCTTTTTAATGGGTAAAGATCGAGTCTTTAAAAGAAAGCGAGGGTTTTAAGTTAAACTTATTCGAGTTCCCTTTGACGTCTCGAAGAGTGTTTAAAAGAGTAAGGATTGAATCTTTGAATGAGAATTCCTCAATCAAGCTACCAATGTAAAGATTGAATCTCTGAGTGAAATTAACACAATCAAGGTAACTACTATGTCACTAGACCTTATTAATGTATAGCGATTCAATCTTTGAAAGAAAACGACAATTTTAAGTTTAACTTGTTCGAATTCCTTATGAAGTGGCGAAGAGTGTTTTAAAGTCTAAAGATTGAATCTTTGAATGAAAATACCTTAATCAAGGTATTAATTATGTCACTAGACCTTTTTAATGTTTAAAGAATAAATCTTAGAAAGAAAATGAGAGTTTTGAGTTAAACTTATTCGAGTTCCCTTTGACGTGACGGAGAGTGTTTTAATGTGTAAAGATTGAATCCTTGAATGAAATTACCTCAATCAAGGTACCTATTATGTCAATGGACCTTTTTAATGTACAAAGATTTAATCTTTGATTTATAATGAGAATTTTGAGTTTAACCTATTCGAGTTCCCTAAGAAGTCGCGAAGAGTGTTTTAATGACCATAGATTGAATCCTTGAATGAAAATACCTCAATCAAGGTACTAATTTTGTCACTAGAACTTTTTAATGAATAAAGATTGAATCTTTAAAAGAAAATGAGAGTTTGGAGTTAAACTTATTCGAGTTCCCTTTTACGCCCCGAAGTGTGTTTAAATGAGTACAGATTGAATCTTTGAATGAAAATTCCTCACTCAAGGTACCTATCATGTCACTAGACCATTTTAATGTACAAAGATTAAATCTTTGAACGAAAATGAGAGTTTTGAGTTAAACTTATTCGAGTTCCCTTTAATATCACGAAGAGTGTTTTAATTAGTAAAGATTGAATATATGAAACAAATTACCTCAATCACGGTACCGATTATGCCACATGACCTTTTTAATGTATAAAGAATGAATCTTTGAAAGAAAAAGGGAGTTTCGAGTGTAACTTATTTGAGTTCCTAACGTAATCTCGTAGAATGCTTTAATGACTAAAGATTGAATCCTTTAATGGAAATACCTCAATCAAGGTGCCTATTATGTCACTTGACCTTTTAAATGTATAAAGATTAAATCTTTGGAATAAAATGAGAGTTTTAAGTTAAACTTATAATAGTTCCCTTCGACGTCACGAAGAGTGTATTAATGAGTAAAGATTGAATCTTTGAGCGAAATTACCTCAATCACGATACCTATTATGTCACACGACCTTTTTAATGTATAACGGTTGAATCTTTGAAAGAAAATGAGAGTTTTGAGTTTAACTTATTCGAGTACCCTTTGAAGTCGCGAAGAGTGTTTTAATGACTAAAAATTGAATCTTTGAATGAAAATAGCTCAATCAAGGTACCTATTGTGTCATTAGAGCTTCTTAATGTATAAAGATTGAATCTTTGAAAGAAAATGAGAGTTTTGAGTTAAACTTATTCGAGGTCCCTTTGACGTCCCAAAGAGTATTTTAACGAGTAAAGATTGAATATTTGAATGTAAACACCTCAATCATGGTACCTATTATGTCACTAAACCATTTTAATGTATAAAGATTAAATTTTTTAAAGAAAATGAGACTTTTGAGTTAAACTTATTCGAGTTTCCTTTGAGATCACGGAGAGTGTTCTAATGAGTAAAGATTGAATCAGTGAATAAAATTATCTCAATTAAGGTAGCTATTATGTCACTAGGCCATTTTAATGTATAAAGATTGAATCTTTGAAAGAAAATGAGAGTTTTGTGTTAAACTTATTCGACTTCCCTATGAAGTCGGGACGAGTGTTTTAATGACAAAAGACTGAATCTTTGAATAAGAGGTACAAAGATTGAATTTGTGAAAGAAAATGAGAGGTTTGAGTTTAACTTATTCGAGTTCCCTATGAAGTCGCGAAGAGTGTTTTAATAACTAAAGATTGAATCTTTGAATGAAAAGACCTCAATCAAGGTACCTATTATGTCACTAGTCCTTTTTTTTTTGTACAAATATTTAATCTTTGAAAGAGAGAGAGATTTTTGAGTTAAACTTGTTTGAATTCCCTTGGACGTCCTAAAGAGTATTTTAATGAGAAAAGATTGAATCTTTGAATGAAAAATTCTCAATCAAGGTACCTATTATATCGCTAGACCTTTTAAAGTATAAAGATTGAGTCTTTGAAAGAAAATTAGAGTTTTGAGTTAAACTTATTCGAATTCCCTTTGACGTCCCGAAAAGTGTTTTAATGAGCAAAGGTTGAATCTTTGAATGAAATTACTTCTAACAAGGTACCAATTATGTCTCTAGACCATTTTAATGTATGAAGATTGAATCTTTGAAAGAAAATGAGAGTTTTGAGTTCAACTTCTTCGAGTTCACTATGTAGTCGTGAATTGTGTTTTAGGGACAAAAGATTGAATCATTGAATGAAATTACTTCAATCAAGATACCAGTTATGTCACTAGACAATTTTAATCTACAAAGATTGAATCTTTGAACGAAAATGATAGTTTTGAGGAAAACTTGTTCAAGTTCCCTATGAAGTCGCGAAGTGTGTTTTAATGACTGCAGATTGAATCTTTGAATGAAAATACCTCAATTAAGGTACCAATTACGTCACAAGACCTTTTTAATGGGTAAAGATCGAGTCTTTAAAAGAAAGCGAGGGTTTTAAGTTAAACTTATTCGAGTTCCCTTTGACGTCTCGAAGAGTGTTTAAAAGAGTAAGGATTGAATCTTTGAATGAGAATTCCTCAATCAAGCTACCAATGTAAAGATTGAATCTCTGAGTGAAATTAACACAATCAAGGTAACTACTATGTCACTAGACCTTATTAATGTATAGCGATTCAATCTTTGAAAGAAAACGACAATTTTAAGTTTAACTTGTTCGAATTCCTTATGAAGTGGCGAAGAGTGTTTTAAAGTCTAAAGATTGAATCTTTGAATGAAAATACCTTAATCAAGGTATTAATTATGTCACTAGACCTTTTTAATGTTTAAAGAATAAATCTTAGAAAGAAAATGAGAGTTTTGAGTTAAACTTATTCGAGTTCCCTTTGACGTGACGGAGAGTGTTTTAATGTGTAAAGATTGAATCCTTGAATGAAATTACCTCAATCAAGGTACCTATTATGTCAATGGACCTTTTTAATGTACAAAGATTTAATCTTTGATTTATAATGAGAATTTTGAGTTTAACCTATTCGAGTTCCCTAAGAAGTCGCGAAGAGTGTTTTAATGACCATAGATTGAATCCTTGAATGAAAATACCTCAATCAAGGTACTAATTTTGTCACTAGAACTTTTTAATGAATAAAGATTGAATCTTTAAAAGAAAATGAGAGTTTGGAGTTAAACTTATTCGAGTTCCCTTTTACGCCCCGAAGTGTGTTTAAATGAGTACAGATTGAATCTTTGAATGAAAATTCCTCACTCAAGGTACCTATCATGTCACTAGACCATTTTAATGTACAAAGATTAAATCTTTGAACGAAAATGAGAGTTTTGAGTTAAACTTATTCGAGTTCCCTTTAATATCACGAAGAGTGTTTTAATTAGTAAAGATTGAATATATGAAACAAATTACCTCAATCACGGTACCGATTATGCCACATGACCTTTTTAATGTATAAAGAATGAATCTTTGAAAGAAAAAGGGAGTTTCGAGTGTAACTTATTTGAGTTCCTAACGTAATCTCGTAGAATGCTTTAATGACTAAAGATTGAATCCTTTAATGGAAATACCTCAATCAAGGTGCCTATTATGTCACTTGACCTTTTAAATGTATAAAGATTAAATCTTTGGAATAAAATGAGAGTTTTAAGTTAAACTTATAATAGTTCCCTTCGACGTCACGAAGAGTGTATTAATGAGTAAAGATTGAATCTTTGAGCGAAATTACCTCAATCACGATACCTATTATGTCACACGACCTTTTTAATGTATAACGGTTGAATCTTTGAAAGAAAATGAGAGTTTTGAGTTTAACTTATTCGAGTACCCTTTGAAGTCGCGAAGAGTGTTTTAATGACTAAAAATTGAATCTTTGAATGAAAATAGCTCAATCAAGGTACCTATTGTGTCATTAGAGCTTCTTAATGTATAAAGATTGAATCTTTGAAAGAAAATGAGAGTTTTGAGTTAAACTTATTCGAGGTCCCTTTGACGTCCCAAAGAGTATTTTAACGAGTAAAGATTGAATATTTGAATGTAAACACCTCAATCATGGTACCTATTATGTCACTAAACCATTTTAATGTATAAAGATTAAATTTTTTAAAGAAAATGAGACTTTTGAGTTAAACTTATTCGAGTTTCCTTTGAGATCACGGAGAGTGTTCTAATGAGTAAAGATTGAATCAGTGAATAAAATTATCTCAATTAAGGTAGCTATTATGTCACTAGGCCATTTTAATGTATAAAGATTGAATCTTTGAAAGAAAATGAGAGTTTTGTGTTAAACTTATTCGACTTCCCTATGAAGTCGGGACGAGTGTTTTAATGACAAAAGACTGAATCTTTGAATAAGAGGTACAAAGATTGAATTTGTGAAAGAAAATGAGAGGTTTGAGTTTAACTTATTCGAGTTCCCTATGAAGTCGCGAAGAGTGTTTTAATAACTAAAGATTGAATCTTTGAATGAAAAGACCTCAATCAAGGTACCTATTATGTCACTAGTCCTTTTTTTTTTGTACAAATATTTAATCTTTGAAAGAGAGAGAGATTTTTGAGTTAAACTTGTTTGAATTCCCTTGGACGTCCTAAAGAGTATTTTAATGAGAAAAGATTGAATCTTTGAATGAAAAATTCTCAATCAAGGTACCTATTATATCGCTAGACCTTTTAAAGTATAAAGATTGAGTCTTTGAAAGAAAATTAGAGTTTTGAGTTAAACTTATTCGAATTCCCTTTGACGTCCCGAAAAGTGTTTTAATGAGCAAAGGTTGAATCTTTGAATGAAATTACTTCTAACAAGGTACCAATTATGTCTCTAGACCATTTTAATGTATGAAGATTGAATCTTTGAAAGAAAATGAGAGTTTTGAGTTCAACTTCTTCGAGTTCACTATGTAGTCGTGAATTGTGTTTTAGGGACAAAAGATTGAATCATTGAATGAAATTACTTCAATCAAGATACCAGTTATGTCACTAGACAATTTTAATCTACAAAGATTGAATCTTTGAACGAAAATGATAGTTTTGAGGAAAACTTGTTCAAGTTCCCTATGAAGTCGCGAAGTGTGTTTTAATGACTGCAGATTGAATCTTTGAATGAAAATACCTCAATTAAGGTACCAATTACGTCACAAGACCTTTTTAATGGGTAAAGATCGAGTCTTTAAAAGAAAGCGAGGGTTTTAAGTTAAACTTATTCGAGTTCCCTTTGACGTCTCGAAGAGTGTTTAAAAGAGTAAGGATTGAATCTTTGAATGAGAATTCCTCAATCAAGCTACCAATGTAAAGATTGAATCTCTGAGTGAAATTAACACAATCAAGGTAACTACTATGTCACTAGACCTTATTAATGTATAGCGATTCAATCTTTGAAAGAAAACGACAATTTTAAGTTTAACTTGTTCGAATTCCTTATGAAGTGGCGAAGAGTGTTTTAAAGTCTAAAGATTGAATCTTTGAATGAAAATACCTTAATCAAGGTATTAATTATGTCACTAGACCTTTTTAATGTTTAAAGAATAAATCTTAGAAAGAAAATGAGAGTTTTGAGTTAAACTTATTCGAGTTCCCTTTGACGTGACGGAGAGTGTTTTAATGTGTAAAGATTGAATCCTTGAATGAAATTACCTCAATCAAGGTACCTATTATGTCAATGGACCTTTTTAATGTACAAAGATTTAATCTTTGATTTATAATGAGAATTTTGAGTTTAACCTATTCGAGTTCCCTAAGAAGTCGCGAAGAGTGTTTTAATGACCATAGATTGAATCCTTGAATGAAAATACCTCAATCAAGGTACTAATTTTGTCACTAGAACTTTTTAATGAATAAAGATTGAATCTTTAAAAGAAAATGAGAGTTTGGAGTTAAACTTATTCGAGTTCCCTTTTACGCCCCGAAGTGTGTTTAAATGAGTACAGATTGAATCTTTGAATGAAAATTCCTCACTCAAGGTACCTATCATGTCACTAGACCATTTTAATGTACAAAGATTAAATCTTTGAACGAAAATGAGAGTTTTGAGTTAAACTTATTCGAGTTCCCTTTAATATCACGAAGAGTGTTTTAATTAGTAAAGATTGAATATATGAAACAAATTACCTCAATCACGGTACCGATTATGCCACATGACCTTTTTAATGTATAAAGAATGAATCTTTGAAAGAAAAAGGGAGTTTCGAGTGTAACTTATTTGAGTTCCTAACGTAATCTCGTAGAATGCTTTAATGACTAAAGATTGAATCCTTTAATGGAAATACCTCAATCAAGGTGCCTATTATGTCACTTGACCTTTTAAATGTATAAAGATTAAATCTTTGGAATAAAATGAGAGTTTTAAGTTAAACTTATAATAGTTCCCTTCGACGTCACGAAGAGTGTATTAATGAGTAAAGATTGAATCTTTGAGCGAAATTACCTCAATCACGATACCTATTATGTCACACGACCTTTTTAATGTATAACGGTTGAATCTTTGAAAGAAAATGAGAGTTTTGAGTTTAACTTATTCGAGTACCCTTTGAAGTCGCGAAGAGTGTTTTAATGACTAAAAATTGAATCTTTGAATGAAAATAGCTCAATCAAGGTACCTATTGTGTCATTAGAGCTTCTTAATGTATAAAGATTGAATCTTTGAAAGAAAATGAGAGTTTTGAGTTAAACTTATTCGAGGTCCCTTTGACGTCCCAAAGAGTATTTTAACGAGTAAAGATTGAATATTTGAATGTAAACACCTCAATCATGGTACCTATTATGTCACTAAACCATTTTAATGTATAAAGATTAAATTTTTTAAAGAAAATGAGACTTTTGAGTTAAACTTATTCGAGTTTCCTTTGAGATCACGGAGAGTGTTCTAATGAGTAAAGATTGAATCAGTGAATAAAATTATCTCAATTAAGGTAGCTATTATGTCACTAGGCCATTTTAATGTATAAAGATTGAATCTTTGAAAGAAAATGAGAGTTTTGTGTTAAACTTATTCGACTTCCCTATGAAGTCGGGACGAGTGTTTTAATGACAAAAGACTGAATCTTTGAATAAGAGGTACAAAGATTGAATTTGTGAAAGAAAATGAGAGGTTTGAGTTTAACTTATTCGAGTTCCCTATGAAGTCGCGAAGAGTGTTTTAATAACTAAAGATTGAATCTTTGAATGAAAAGACCTCAATCAAGGTACCTATTATGTCACTAGTCCTTTTTTTTTTGTACAAATATTTAATCTTTGAAAGAGAGAGAGATTTTTGAGTTAAACTTGTTTGAATTCCCTTGGACGTCCTAAAGAGTATTTTAATGAGAAAAGATTGAATCTTTGAATGAAAAATTCTCAATCAAGGTACCTATTATATCGCTAGACCTTTTAAAGTATAAAGATTGAGTCTTTGAAAGAAAATTAGAGTTTTGAGTTAAACTTATTCGAATTCCCTTTGACGTCCCGAAAAGTGTTTTAATGAGCAAAGGTTGAATCTTTGAATGAAATTACTTCTAACAAGGTACCAATTATGTCTCTAGACCATTTTAATGTATGAAGATTGAATCTTTGAAAGAAAATGAGAGTTTTGAGTTCAACTTCTTCGAGTTCACTATGTAGTCGTGAATTGTGTTTTAGGGACAAAAGATTGAATCATTGAATGAAATTACTTCAATCAAGATACCAGTTATGTCACTAGACAATTTTAATCTACAAAGATTGAATCTTTGAACGAAAATGATAGTTTTGAGGAAAACTTGTTCAAGTTCCCTATGAAGTCGCGAAGTGTGTTTTAATGACTGCAGATTGAATCTTTGAATGAAAATACCTCAATTAAGGTACCAATTACGTCACAAGACCTTTTTAATGGGTAAAGATCGAGTCTTTAAAAGAAAGCGAGGGTTTTAAGTTAAACTTATTCGAGTTCCCTTTGACGTCTCGAAGAGTGTTTAAAAGAGTAAGGATTGAATCTTTGAATGAGAATTCCTCAATCAAGCTACCAATGTAAAGATTGAATCTCTGAGTGAAATTAACACAATCAAGGTAACTACTATGTCACTAGACCTTATTAATGTATAGCGATTCAATCTTTGAAAGAAAACGACAATTTTAAGTTTAACTTGTTCGAATTCCTTATGAAGTGGCGAAGAGTGTTTTAAAGTCTAAAGATTGAATCTTTGAATGAAAATACCTTAATCAAGGTATTAATTATGTCACTAGACCTTTTTAATGTTTAAAGAATAAATCTTAGAAAGAAAATGAGAGTTTTGAGTTAAACTTATTCGAGTTCCCTTTGACGTGACGGAGAGTGTTTTAATGTGTAAAGATTGAATCCTTGAATGAAATTACCTCAATCAAGGTACCTATTATGTCAATGGACCTTTTTAATGTACAAAGATTTAATCTTTGATTTATAATGAGAATTTTGAGTTTAACCTATTCGAGTTCCCTAAGAAGTCGCGAAGAGTGTTTTAATGACCATAGATTGAATCCTTGAATGAAAATACCTCAATCAAGGTACTAATTTTGTCACTAGAACTTTTTAATGAATAAAGATTGAATCTTTAAAAGAAAATGAGAGTTTGGAGTTAAACTTATTCGAGTTCCCTTTTACGCCCCGAAGTGTGTTTAAATGAGTACAGATTGAATCTTTGAATGAAAATTCCTCACTCAAGGTACCTATCATGTCACTAGACCATTTTAATGTACAAAGATTAAATCTTTGAACGAAAATGAGAGTTTTGAGTTAAACTTATTCGAGTTCCCTTTAATATCACGAAGAGTGTTTTAATTAGTAAAGATTGAATATATGAAACAAATTACCTCAATCACGGTACCGATTATGCCACATGACCTTTTTAATGTATAAAGAATGAATCTTTGAAAGAAAAAGGGAGTTTCGAGTGTAACTTATTTGAGTTCCTAACGTAATCTCGTAGAATGCTTTAATGACTAAAGATTGAATCCTTTAATGGAAATACCTCAATCAAGGTGCCTATTATGTCACTTGACCTTTTAAATGTATAAAGATTAAATCTTTGGAATAAAATGAGAGTTTTAAGTTAAACTTATAATAGTTCCCTTCGACGTCACGAAGAGTGTATTAATGAGTAAAGATTGAATCTTTGAGCGAAATTACCTCAATCACGATACCTATTATGTCACACGACCTTTTTAATGTATAACGGTTGAATCTTTGAAAGAAAATGAGAGTTTTGAGTTTAACTTATTCGAGTACCCTTTGAAGTCGCGAAGAGTGTTTTAATGACTAAAAATTGAATCTTTGAATGAAAATAGCTCAATCAAGGTACCTATTGTGTCATTAGAGCTTCTTAATGTATAAAGATTGAATCTTTGAAAGAAAATGAGAGTTTTGAGTTAAACTTATTCGAGGTCCCTTTGACGTCCCAAAGAGTATTTTAACGAGTAAAGATTGAATATTTGAATGTAAACACCTCAATCATGGTACCTATTATGTCACTAAACCATTTTAATGTATAAAGATTAAATTTTTTAAAGAAAATGAGACTTT
This sequence comes from Cornus florida, assembly GCF_030987335.1. Classification (NCBI taxonomy): domain Eukaryota; kingdom Viridiplantae; phylum Streptophyta; class Magnoliopsida; order Cornales; family Cornaceae; genus Cornus; species Cornus florida. Next base: position 368,445 of record NW_026775627.1, on the reverse strand, counting down.
TGAGTTAAACTTATTCGAGTTTCCTTTGAGATCACGGAGAGTGTTCTAATGAGTAAAGATTGAATCAGTGAATAAAATTATCTCAATTAAGGTAGCTATTATGTCACTAGGCCATTTTAATGTATAAAGATTGAATCTTTGAAAGAAAATGAGAGTTTTGTGTTAAACTTATTCGACTTCCCTATGAAGTCGGGACGAGTGTTTTAATGACAAAAGACTGAATCTTTGAATAAGAGGTACAAAGATTGAATTTGTGAAAGAAAATGAGAGGTTTGAGTTTAACTTATTCGAGTTCCCTATGAAGTCGCGAAGAGTGTTTTAATAACTAAAGATTGAATCTTTGAATGAAAAGACCTCAATCAAGGTACCTATTATGTCACTAGTCCTTTTTTTTTTGTACAAATATTTAATCTTTGAAAGAGAGAGAGATTTTTGAGTTAAACTTGTTTGAATTCCCTTGGACGTCCTAAAGAGTATTTTAATGAGAAAAGATTGAATCTTTGAATGAAAAATTCTCAATCAAGGTACCTATTATATCGCTAGACCTTTTAAAGTATAAAGATTGAGTCTTTGAAAGAAAATTAGAGTTTTGAGTTAAACTTATTCGAATTCCCTTTGACGTCCCGAAAAGTGTTTTAATGAGCAAAGGTTGAATCTTTGAATGAAATTACTTCTAACAAGGTACCAATTATGTCTCTAGACCATTTTAATGTATGAAGATTGAATCTTTGAAAGAAAATGAGAGTTTTGAGTTCAACTTCTTCGAGTTCACTATGTAGTCGTGAATTGTGTTTTAGGGACAAAAGATTGAATCATTGAATGAAATTACTTCAATCAAGATACCAGTTATGTCACTAGACAATTTTAATCTACAAAGATTGAATCTTTGAACGAAAATGATAGTTTTGAGGAAAACTTGTTCAAGTTCCCTATGAAGTCGCGAAGTGTGTTTTAATGACTGCAGATTGAATCTTTGAATGAAAATACCTCAATTAAGGTACCAATTACGTCACAAGACCTTTTTAATGGGTAAAGATCGAGTCTTTAAAAGAAAGCGAGGGTTTTAAGTTAAACTTATTCGAGTTCCCTTTGACGTCTCGAAGAGTGTTTAAAAGAGTAAGGATTGAATCTTTGAATGAGAATTCCTCAATCAAGCTACCAATGTAAAGATTGAATCTCTGAGTGAAATTAACACAATCAAGGTAACTACTATGTCACTAGACCTTATTAATGTATAGCGATTCAATCTTTGAAAGAAAACGACAATTTTAAGTTTAACTTGTTCGAATTCCTTATGAAGTGGCGAAGAGTGTTTTAAAGTCTAAAGATTGAATCTTTGAATCAAAATACCTTAATCAAGGTATTAATTATGTCACTAGACCTTTTTAATGTTTAAAGAATAAATCTTAGAAAGAAAATGAGAGTTTTGAGTTAAACTTATTCGAGTTCCCTTTGACGTGACGGAGAGTGTTTTAATGTGTAAAGATTGAATCCTTGAATGAAATTACCTCAATCAAGGTACCTATTATGTCAATGGACCTTTTTAATGTACAAAGATTTAATCTTTGATTTATAATGAGAATTTTGAGTTTAACCTATTCGAGTTCCCTAAGAAGTCGCGAAGAGTGTTTTAATGACCATAGATTGAATCCTTGAATGAAAATACCTCAATCAAGGTACTAATTTTGTCACTAGAACTTTTTAATGAATAAAGATTGAATCTTTAAAAGAAAATGAGAGTTTGGAGTTAAACTTATTCGAGTTCCCTTTTACGCCCCGAAGTGTGTTTAAATGAGTACAGATTGAATCTTTGAATGAAAATTCCTCACTCAAGGTACCTATCATGTCACTAGACCATTTTAATGTACAAAGATTAAATCTTTGAACGAAAATGAGAGTTTTGAGTTAAACTTATTCGAGTTCCCTTTAATATCACGAAGAGTGTTTTAATTAGTAAAGATTGAATATATGAAACAAATTACCTCAATCACGGTACCGATTATGCCACATGACCTTTTTAATGTATAAAGAATGAATCTTTGAAAGAAAAAGGGAGTTTCGAGTGTAACTTATTTGAGTTCCTAACGTAATCTCGTAGAATGCTTTAATGACTAAAGATTGAATCCTTTAATGGAAATACCTCAATCAAGGTGCCTATTATGTCACTTGACCTTTTAAATGTATAAAGATTAAATCTTTGGAATAAAATGAGAGTTTTAAGTTAAACTTATAATAGTTCCCTTCGACGTCACGAAGAGTGTATTAATGAGTAAAGATTGAATCTTTGAGCGAAATTACCTCAATCACGATACCTATTATGTCACACGACCTTTTTAATGTATAACGGTTGAATCTTTGAAAGAAAATGAGAGTTTTGAGTTTAACTTATTCGAGTACCCTTTGAAGTCGCGAAGAGTGTTTTAATGACTAAAAATTGAATCTTTGAATGAAAATAGCTCAATCAAGGTACCTATTGTGTCATTAGAGCTTCTTAATGTATAAAGATTGAATCTTTGAAAGAAAATGAGAGTTTTGAGTTAAACTTATTCGAGGTCCCTTTGACGTCCCAAAGAGTATTTTAACGAGTAAAGATTGAATATTTGAATGTAAACACCTCAATCATGGTACCTATTATGTCACTAAACCATTTTAATGTATAAAGATTAAATTTTTTAAAGAAAATGAGACTTTTGAGTTAAACTTATTCGAGTTTCCTTTGAGATCACGGAGAGTGTTCTAATGAGTAAAGATTGAATCAGTGAATAAAATTATCTCAATTAAGGTAGCTATTATGTCACTAGGCCATTTTAATGTATAAAGATTGAATCTTTGAAAGAAAATGAGAGTTTTGTGTTAAACTTATTCGACTTCCCTATGAAGTCGGGACGAGTGTTTTAATGACAAAAGACTGAATCTTTGAATAAGAGGTACAAAGATTGAATTTGTGAAAGAAAATGAGAGGTTTGAGTTTAACTTATTCGAGTTCCCTATGAAGTCGCGAAGAGTGTTTTAATAACTAAAGATTGAATCTTTGAATGAAAAGACCTCAATCAAGGTACCTATTATGTCACTAGTCCTTTTTTTTTTGTACAAATATTTAATCTTTGAAAGAGAGAGAGATTTTTGAGTTAAACTTGTTTGAATTCCCTTGGACGTCCTAAAGAGTATTTTAATGAGAAAAGATTGAATCTTTGAATGAAAAATTCTCAATCAAGGTACCTATTATATCGCTAGACCTTTTAAAGTATAAAGATTGAGTCTTTGAAAGAAAATTAGAGTTTTGAGTTAAACTTATTCGAATTCCCTTTGACGTCCCGAAAAGTGTTTTAATGAGCAAAGGTTGAATCTTTGAATGAAATTACTTCTAACAAGGTACCAATTATGTCTCTAGACCATTTTAATGTATGAAGATTGAATCTTTGAAAGAAAATGAGAGTTTTGAGTTCAACTTCTTCGAGTTCACTATGTAGTCGTGAATTGTGTTTTAGGGACAAAAGATTGAATCATTGAATGAAATTACTTCAATCAAGATACCAGTTATGTCACTAGACAATTTTAATCTACAAAGATTGAATCTTTGAACGAAAATGATAGTTTTGAGGAAAACTTGTTCAAGTTCCCTATGAAGTCGCGAAGTGTGTTTTAATGACTGCAGATTGAATCTTTGAATGAAAATACCTCAATTAAGGTACCAATTACGTCACAAGACCTTTTTAATGGGTAAAGATCGAGTCTTTAAAAGAAAGCGAGGGTTTTAAGTTAAACTTATTCGAGTTCCCTTTGACGTCTCGAAGAGTGTTTAAAAGAGTAAGGATTGAATCTTTGAATGAGAATTCCTCAATCAAGCTACCAATGTAAAGATTGAATCTCTGAGTGAAATTAACACAATCAAGGTAACTACTATGTCACTAGACCTTATTAATGTATAGCGATTCAATCTTTGAAAGAAAACGACAATTTTAAGTTTAACTTGTTCGAATTCCTTATGAAGTGGCGAAGAGTGTTTTAAAGTCTAAAGATTGAATCTTTGAATCAAAATACCTTAATCAAGGTATTAATTATGTCACTAGACCTTTTTAATGTTTAAAGAATAAATCTTAGAAAGAAAATGAGAGTTTTGAGTTAAACTTATTCGAGTTCCCTTTGACGTGACGGAGAGTGTTTTAATGTGTAAAGATTGAATCCTTGAATGAAATTACCTCAATCAAGGTACCTATTATGTCAATGGACCTTTTTAATGTACAAAGATTTAATCTTTGATTTATAATGAGAATTTTGAGTTTAACCTATTCGAGTTCCCTAAGAAGTCGCGAAGAGTGTTTTAATGACCATAGATTGAATCCTTGAATGAAAATACCTCAATCAAGGTACTAATTTTGTCACTAGAACTTTTTAATGAATAAAGATTGAATCTTTAAAAGAAAATGAGAGTTTGGAGTTAAACTTATTCGAGTTCCCTTTTACGCCCCGAAGTGTGTTTAAATGAGTACAGATTGAATCTTTGAATGAAAATTCCTCACTCAAGGTACCTATCATGTCACTAGACCATTTTAATGTACAAAGATTAAATCTTTGAACGAAAATGAGAGTTTTGAGTTAAACTTATTCGAGTTCCCTTTAATATCACGAAGAGTGTTTTAATTAGTAAAGATTGAATATATGAAACAAATTACCTCAATCACGGTACCGATTATGCCACATGACCTTTTTAATGTATAAAGAATGAATCTTTGAAAGAAAAAGGGAGTTTCGAGTGTAACTTATTTGAGTTCCTAACGTAATCTCGTAGAATGCTTTAATGACTAAAGATTGAATCCTTTAATGGAAATACCTCAATCAAGGTGCCTATTATGTCACTTGACCTTTTAAATGTATAAAGATTAAATCTTTGGAATAAAATGAGAGTTTTAAGTTAAACTTATAATAGTTCCCTTCGACGTCACGAAGAGTGTATTAATGAGTAAAGATTGAATCTTTGAGCGAAATTACCTCAATCACGATACCTATTATGTCACACGACCTTTTTAATGTATAACGGTTGAATCTTTGAAAGAAAATGAGAGTTTTGAGTTTAACTTATTCGAGTACCCTTTGAAGTCGCGAAGAGTGTTTTAATGACTAAAAATTGAATCTTTGAATGAAAATAGCTCAATCAAGGTACCTATTGTGTCATTAGAGCTTCTTAATGTATAAAGATTGAATCTTTGAAAGAAAATGAGAGTTTTGAGTTAAACTTATTCGAGGTCCCTTTGACGTCCCAAAGAGTATTTTAACGAGTAAAGATTGAATATTTGAATGTAAACACCTCAATCATGGTACCTATTATGTCACTAAACCATTTTAATGTATAAAGATTAAATTTTTTAAAGAAAATGAGACTTTTGAGTTAAACTTATTCGAGTTTCCTTTGAGATCACGGAGAGTGTTCTAATGAGTAAAGATTGAATCAGTGAATAAAATTATCTCAATTAAGGTAGCTATTATGTCACTAGGCCATTTTAATGTATAAAGATTGAATCTTTGAAAGAAAATGAGAGTTTTGTGTTAAACTTATTCGACTTCCCTATGAAGTCGGGACGAGTGTTTTAATGACAAAAGACTGAATCTTTGAATAAGAGGTACAAAGATTGAATTTGTGAAAGAAAATGAGAGGTTTGAGTTTAACTTATTCGAGTTCCCTATGAAGTCGCGAAGAGTGTTTTAATAACTAAAGATTGAATCTTTGAATGAAAAGACCTCAATCAAGGTACCTATTATGTCACTAGTCCTTTTTTTTTTGTACAAATATTTAATCTTTGAAAGAGAGAGAGATTTTTGAGTTAAACTTGTTTGAATTCCCTTGGACGTCCTAAAGAGTATTTTAATGAGAAAAGATTGAATCTTTGAATGAAAAATTCTCAATCAAGGTACCTATTATATCGCTAGACCTTTTAAAGTATAAAGATTGAGTCTTTGAAAGAAAATTAGAGTTTTGAGTTAAACTTATTCGAATTCCCTTTGACGTCCCGAAAAGTGTTTTAATGAGCAAAGGTTGAATCTTTGAATGAAATTACTTCTAACAAGGTACCAATTATGTCTCTAGACCATTTTAATGTATGAAGATTGAATCTTTGAAAGAAAATGAGAGTTTTGAGTTCAACTTCTTCGAGTTCACTATGTAGTCGTGAATTGTGTTTTAGGGACAAAAGATTGAATCATTGAATGAAATTACTTCAATCAAGATACCAGTTATGTCACTAGACAATTTTAATCTACAAAGATTGAATCTTTGAACGAAAATGATAGTTTTGAGGAAAACTTGTTCAAGTTCCCTATGAAGTCGCGAAGTGTGTTTTAATGACTGCAGATTGAATCTTTGAATGAAAATACCTCAATTAAGGTACCAATTACGTCACAAGACCTTTTTAATGGGTAAAGATCGAGTCTTTAAAAGAAAGCGAGGGTTTTAAGTTAAACTTATTCGAGTTCCCTTTGACGTCTCGAAGAGTGTTTAAAAGAGTAAGGATTGAATCTTTGAATGAGAATTCCTCAATCAAGCTACCAATGTAAAGATTGAATCTCTGAGTGAAATTAACACAATCAAGGTAACTACTATGTCACTAGACCTTATTAATGTATAGCGATTCAATCTTTGAAAGAAAACGACAATTTTAAGTTTAACTTGTTCGAATTCCTTATGAAGTGGCGAAGAGTGTTTTAAAGTCTAAAGATTGAATCTTTGAATGAAAATACCTTAATCAAGGTATTAATTATGTCACTAGACCTTTTTAATGTTTAAAGAATAAATCTTAGAAAGAAAATGAGAGTTTTGAGTTAAACTTATTCGAGTTCCCTTTGACGTGACGGAGAGTGTTTTAATGTGTAAAGATTGAATCCTTGAATGAAATTACCTCAATCAAGGTACCTATTATGTCAATGGACCTTTTTAATGTACAAAGATTTAATCTTTGATTTATAATGAGAATTTTGAGTTTAACCTATTCGAGTTCCCTAAGAAGTCGCGAAGAGTGTTTTAATGACCATAGATTGAATCCTTGAATGAAAATACCTCAATCAAGGTACTAATTTTGTCACTAGAACTTTTTAATGAATAAAGATTGAATCTTTAAAAGAAAATGAGAGTTTGGAGTTAAACTTATTCGAGTTCCCTTTTACGCCCCGAAGTGTGTTTAAATGAGTACAGATTGAATCTTTGAATGAAAATTCCTCACTCAAGGTACCTATCATGTCACTAGACCATTTTAATGTACAAAGATTAAATCTTTGAACGAAAATGAGAGTTTTGAGTTAAACTTATTCGAGTTCCCTTTAATATCACGAAGAGTGTTTTAATTAGTAAAGATTGAATATATGAAACAAATTACCTCAATCACGGTACCGATTATGCCACATGACCTTTTTAATGTATAAAGAATGAATCTTTGAAAGAAAAAGGGAGTTTCGAGTGTAACTTATTTGAGTTCCTAACGTAATCTCGTAGAATGCTTTAATGACTAAAGATTGAATCCTTTAATGGAAATACCTCAATCAAGGTGCCTATTATGTCACTTGACCTTTTAAATGTATAAAGATTAAATCTTTGGAATAAAATGAGAGTTTTAAGTTAAACTTATAATAGTTCCCTTCGACGTCACGAAGAGTGTATTAATGAGTAAAGATTGAATCTTTGAGCGAAATTACCTCAATCACGATACCTATTATGTCACACGACCTTTTTAATGTATAACGGTTGAATCTTTGAAAGAAAATGAGAGTTTTGAGTTTAACTTATTCGAGTACCCTTTGAAGTCGCGAAGAGTGTTTTAATGACTAAAAATTGAATCTTTGAATGAAAATAGCTCAATCAAGGTACCTATTGTGTCATTAGAGCTTCTTAATGTATAAAGATTGAATCTTTGAAAGAAAATGAGAGTTTTGAGTTAAACTTATTCGAGGTCCCTTTGACGTCCCAAAGAGTATTTTAACGAGTAAAGATTGAATATTTGAATGTAAACACCTCAATCATGGTACCTATTATGTCACTAAACCATTTTAATGTATAAAGATTAAATTTTTTAAAGAAAATGAGACTTTTGAGTTAAACTTATTCGAGTTTCCTTTGAGATCACGGAGAGTGTTCTAATGAGTAAAGATTGAATCAGTGAATAAAATTATCTCAATTAAGGTAGCTATTATGTCACTAGGCCATTTTAATGTATAAAGATTGAATCTTTGAAAGAAAATGAGAGTTTTGTGTTAAACTTATTCGACTTCCCTATGAAGTCGGGACGAGTGTTTTAATGACAAAAGACTGAATCTTTGAATAAGAGGTACAAAGATTGAATTTGTGAAAGAAAATGAGAGGTTTGAGTTTAACTTATTCGAGTTCCCTATGAAGTCGCGAAGAGTGTTTTAATAACTAAAGATTGAATCTTTGAATGAAAAGACCTCAATCAAGGTACCTATTATGTCACTAGTCCTTTTTTTTTTGTACAAATATTTAATCTTTGAAAGAGAGAGAGATTTTTGAGTTAAACTTGTTTGAATTCCCTTGGACGTCCTAAAGAGTATTTTAATGAGAAAAGATTGAATCTTTGAATGAAAAATTCTCAATCAAGGTACCTATTATATCGCTAGACCTTTTAAAGTATAAAGATTGAGTCTTTGAAAGAAAATTAGAGTTTTGAGTTAAACTTATTCGAATTCCCTTTGACGTCCCGAAAAGTGTTTTAATGAGCAAAGGTTGAATCTTTGAATGAAATTACTTCTAACAAGGTACCAATTATGTCTCTAGACCATTTTAATGTATGAAGATTGAATCTTTGAAAGAAAATGAGAGTTTTGAGTTCAACTTCTTCGAGTTCACTATGTAGTCGTGAATTGTGTTTTAGGGACAAAAGATTGAATCATTGAATGAAATTACTTCAATCAAGATACCAGTTATGTCACTAGACAATTTTAATCTACAAAGATTGAATCTTTGAACGAAAATGATAGTTTTGAGGAAAACTTGTTCAAGTTCCCTATGAAGTCGCGAAGTGTGTTTTAATGACTGCAGATTGAATCTTTGAATGAAAATACCTCAATTAAGGTACCAATTACGTCACAAGACCTTTTTAATGGGTAAAGATCGAGTCTTTAAAAGAAAGCGAGGGTTTTAAGTTAAACTTATTCGAGTTCCCTTTGACGTCTCGAAGAGTGTTTAAAAGAGTAAGGATTGAATCTTTGAATGAGAATTCCTCAATCAAGCTACCAATGTAAAGATTGAATCTCTGAGTGAAATTAACACAATCAAGGTAACTACTATGTCACTAGACCTTATTAATGTATAGCGATTCAATCTTTGAAAGAAAACGACAATTTTAAGTTTAACTTGTTCGAATTCCTTATGAAGTGGCGAAGAGTGTTTTAAAGTCTAAAGATTGAATCTTTGAATGAAAATACCTTAATCAAGGTATTAATTATGTCACTAGACCTTTTTAATGTTTAAAGAATAAATCTTAGAAAGAAAATGAGAGTTTTGAGTTAAACTTATTCGAGTTCCCTTTGACGTGACGGAGAGTGTTTTAATGTGTAAAGATTGAATCCTTGAATGAAATTACCTCAATCAAGGTACCTATTATGTCAATGGACCTTTTTAATGTACAAAGATTTAATCTTTGATTTATAATGAGAATTTTGAGTTTAACCTATTCGAGTTCCCTAAGAAGTCGCGAAGAGTGTTTTAATGACCATAGATTGAATCCTTGAATGAAAATACCTCAATCAAGGTACTAATTTTGTCACTAGAACTTTTTAATGAATAAAGATTGAATCTTTAAAAGAAAATGAGAGTTTGGAGTTAAACTTATTCGAGTTCCCTTTTACGCCCCGAAGTGTGTTTAAATGAGTACAGATTGAATCTTTGAATGAAAATTCCTCACTCAAGGTACCTATCATGTCACTAGACCATTTTAATGTACAAAGATTAAATCTTTGAACGAAAATGAGAGTTTTGAGTTAAACTTATTCGAGTTCCCTTTAATATCACGAAGAGTGTTTTAATTAGTAAAGATTGAATATATGAAACAAATTACCTCAATCACGGTACCGATTATGCCACATGACCTTTTTAATGTATAAAGAATGAATCTTTGAAAGAAAAAGGGAGTTTCGAGTGTAACTTATTTGAGTTCCTAACGTAATCTCGTAGAATGCTTTAATGACTAAAGATTGAATCCTTTAATGGAAATACCTCAATCAAGGTGCCTATTATGTCACTTGACCTTTTAAATGTATAAAGATTAAATCTTTGGAATAAAATGAGAGTTTTAAGTTAAACTTATAATAGTTCCCTTCGACGTCACGAAGAGTGTATTAATGAGTAAAGATTGAATCTTTGAGCGAAATTACCTCAATCACGATACCTATTATGTCACACGACCTTTTTAATGTATAACGGTTGAATCTTTGAAAGAAAATGAGAGTTTTGAGTTTAACTTATTCGAGTACCCTTTGAAGTCGCGAAGAGTGTTTTAATGACTAAAAATTGAATCTTTGAATGAAAATAGCTCAATCAAGGTACCTATTGTGTCATTAGAGCTTCTTAATGTATAAAGATTGAATCTTTGAAAGAAAATGAGAGTTTTGAGTTAAACTTATTCGAGGTCCCTTTGACGTCCCAAAGAGTATTTTAACGAGTAAAGATTGAATATTTGAATGTAAACACCTCAATCATGGTACCTATTATGTCACTAAACCATTTTAATGTATAAAGATTAAATTTTTTAAAGAAAATGAGACTTTTGAGTTAAACTTATTCGAGTTTCCTTTGAGATCACGGAGAGTGTTCTAATGAGTAAAGATTGAATCAGTGAATAAAATTATCTCAATTAAGGTAGCTATTATGTCACTAGGCCATTTTAATGTATAAAGATTGAATCTTTGAAAGAAAATGAGAGTTTTGTGTTAAACTTATTCGACTTCCCTATGAAGTCGGGACGAGTGTTTTAATGACAAAAGACTGAATCTTTGAATAAGAGGTACAAAGATTGAATTTGTGAAAGAAAATGAGAGGTTTGAGTTTAACTTATTCGAGTTCCCTATGAAGTCGCGAAGAGTGTTTTAATAACTAAAGATTGAATCTTTGAATGAAAAGACCTCAATCAAGGTACCTATTATGTCACTAGTCCTTTTTTTTTTGTACAAATATTTAATCTTTGAAAGAGAGAGAGATTTTTGAGTTAAACTTGTTTGAATTCCCTTGGACGTCCTAAAGAGTATTTTAATGAGAAAAGATTGAATCTTTGAATGAAAAATTCTCAATCAAGGTACCTATTATATCGCTAGACCTTTTAAAGTATAAAGATTGAGTCTTTGAAAGAAAATTAGAGTTTTGAGTTAAACTTATTCGAATTCCCTTTGACGTCCCGAAAAGTGTTTTAATGAGCAAAGGTTGAATCTTTGAATGAAATTACTTCTAACAAGGTACCAATTATGTCTCTAGACCATTTTAATGTATGAAGATTGAATCTTTGAAAGAAAATGAGAGTTTTGAGTTCAACTTCTTCGAGTTCACTATGTAGTCGTGAATTGTGTTTTAGGGACAAAAGATTGAATCATTGAATGAAATTACTTCAATCAAGATACCAGTTATGTCACTAGACAATTTTAATCTACAAAGATTGAATCTTTGAACGAAAATGATAGTTTTGAGGAAAACTTGTTCAAGTTCCCTATGAAGTCGCGAAGTGTGTTTTAATGACTGCAGATTGAATCTTTGAATGAAAATACCTCAATTAAGGTACCAATTACGTCACAAGACCTTTTTAATGGGTAAAGATCGAGTCTTTAAAAGAAAGCGAGGGTTTTAAGTTAAACTTATTCGAGTTCCCTTTGACGTCTCGAAGAGTGTTTAAAAGAGTAAGGATTGAATCTTTGAATGAGAATTCCTCAATCAAGCTACCAATGTAAAGATTGAATCTCTGAGTGAAATTAACACAATCAAGGTAACTACTATGTCACTAGACCTTATTAATGTATAGCGATTCAATCTTTGAAAGAAAACGACAATTTTAAGTTTAACTTGTTCGAATTCCTTATGAAGTGGCGAAGAGTGTTTTAAAGTCTAAAGATTGAATCTTTGAATGAAAATACCTTAATCAAGGTATTAATTATGTCACTAGACCTTTTTAATGTTTAAAGAATAAATCTTAGAAAGAAAATGAGAGTTTTGAGTTAAACTTATTCGAGTTCCCTTTGACGTGACGGAGAGTGTTTTAATGTGTAAAGATTGAATCCTTGAATGAAATTACCTCAATCAAGGTACCTATTATGTCAATGGACCTTTTTAATGTACAAAGATTTAATCTTTGATTTATAATGAGAATTTTGAGTTTAACCTATTCGAGTTCCCTAAGAAGTCGCGAAGAGTGTTTTAATGACCATAGATTGAATCCTTGAATGAAAATACCTCAATCAAGGTACTAATTTTGTCACTAGAACTTTTTAATGAATAAAGATTGAATCTTTAAAAGAAAATGAGAGTTTGGAGTTAAACTTATTCGAGTTCCCTTTTACGCCCCGAAGTGTGTTTAAATGAGTACAGATTGAATCTTTGAATGAAAATTCCTCACTCAAGGTACCTATCATGTCACTAGACCATTTTAATGTACAAAGATTAAATCTTTGAACGAAAATGAGAGTTTTGAGTTAAACTTATTCGAGTTCCCTTTAATATCACGAAGAGTGTTTTAATTAGTAAAGATTGAATATATGAAACAAATTACCTCAATCACGGTACCGATTATGCCACATGACCTTTTTAATGTATAAAGAATGAATCTTTGAAAGAAAAAGGGAGTTTCGAGTGTAACTTATTTGAGTTCCTAACGTAAAATCTCGTAGAATGCTTTAATGACTAAAGATTGAATCCTTTAATGGAAATACCTCAATCAAGGTGCCTATTATGTCACTTGACCTTTTAAATGTATAAAGATTAAATCTTTGGAATAAAATGAGAGTTTTAAGTTAAACTTATAATAGTTCCCTTCGACGTCACGAAGAGTGTATTAATGAGTAAAGATTGAATCTTTGAGCGAAATTACCTCAATCACGATACCTATTATGTCACACGACCTTTTTAATGTATAACGGTTGAATCTTTGAAAGAAAATGAGAGTTTTGAGTTTAACTTATTCGAGTACCCTTTGAAGTCGCGAAGAGTGTTTTAATGACTAAAAATTGAATCTTTGAATGAAAATAGCTCAATCAAGGTACCTATTGTGTCATTAGAGCTTCTTAATGTATAAAGATTGAATCTTTGAAAGAAAATGAGAGTTTTGAGTTAAACTTATTCGAGGTCCCTTTGACGTCCCAAAGAGTATTTTAACGAGTAAAGATTGAATATTTGAATGTAAACACCTCAATCATGGTACCTATTATGTCACTAAACCATTTTAATGTATAAAGATTAAATTTTTTAAAGAAAATGAGACTTTTCAGTTAAACTTATTCGAGTTTCCTTTGAGATCACGGAGAGTGTTCTAATGAGTAAAGATTGAATCAGTGAATAAAATTATCTCAATTAAGGTAGCTATTATGTCACTAGGCCATTTTAATGTATAAAGATTGAATCTTTGAAAGAAAATGAGAGTTTTGTGTTAAACTTATTCGACTTCCCTATGAAGTCGGGACGAGTGTTTTAATGACAAAAGACTGAATCTTTGAATAAGAGGTACAAAGATTGAATTTGTGAAAGAAAATGAGAGGTTTGAGTTTAACTTATTCGAGTTCCCTATGAAGTCGCGAAGAGTGTTTTAATAACTAAAGATTGAATCTTTGAATGAAAAGACCTCAATCAAGGTACCTATTATGTCACTAGTCCTTTTTTTTTGTACAAATATTTAATCTTTGAAAGAGAGAGAGATTTTTGAGTTAAACTTGTTTGAATTCCCTTGGACGTCCTAAAGAGTATTTTAATGAGAAAAGATTGAATCTTTGAATGAAAAATTCTCAATCAAGGTACCTATTATATCGCTAGACCTTTTAAAGTATAAAGATTGAGTCTTTGAAAGAAAATTAGAGTTTTGAGTTAAACTTATTCGAATTCCCTTTGACGTCCCGAAAAGTGTTTTAATGAGCAAAGGTTGAATCTTTGAATGAAATTACTTCTAACAAGGTACCAATTATGTCTCTAGACCATTTTAATGTATGAAGATTGAATCTTTGAAAGAAAATGAGAGTTTTGAGTTCAACTTCTTCGAGTTCACTATGTAGTCGTGAATTGTGTTTTAGGGACAAAAGATTGAATCATTGAATTAAATTACTTCAATCAAGATACCAGTTATGTCACTAGACAATTTTAATCTACAAAGATTGAATCTTTGAACGAAAATGATAGTTTTGAGGAAAACTTGTTCAAGTTCCCTATGAAGTCGCGAAGTGTGTTTTAATGACTGCAGATTGAATCTTTGAATGAAAATACCTCAATTAAGGTACCAATTACGTCACAAGACCTTTTTAATGGGTAAAGATCGAGTCTTTAAAAGAAAGCGAGGGTTTTAAGTTAAACTTATTCGAGTTCCCTTTGACGTCTCGAAGAGTGTTTAAAAGAGTAAGGATTGAATCTTTGAATGAGAATTCCTCAATCAAGCTACCAATGTAAAGATTGAATCTCTGAGTGAAATTAACACAATCAAGGTAACTACTATGTCACTAGACCTTATTAATGTATAGCGATTCAATCTTTGAAAGAAAACGACAATTTTAAGTTTAACTTGTTCGAATTCCTTATGAAGTGGCGAAGAGTGTTTTAAAGTCTAAAGATTGAATCTTTGAATGAAAATACCTTAATCAAGGTATTAATTATGTCACTAGACCTTTTTAATGTTTAAAGAATAAATCTTAGAAAGAAAATGAGAGTTTTGAGTTAAACTTATTCGAGTTCCCTTTGACGTGACGGAGAGTGTTTTAATGTGTAAAGATTGAATCCTTGAATGAAATTACCTCAATCAAGGTACCTATTATGTCAATGGACCTTTTTAATGTACAAAGATTTAATCTTTGATTTAAAATGAGAATTTTGAGTTTAACCTATTCGAGTTCCCTAAGAAGTCGCGAAGAGTGTTTTAATGACCATAGATTGAATCCTTGAATGAAAATACCTCAATCAAGGTACTAATTTTGTCACTAGAACTTTTTAATGAATAAAGATTGAATCTTTAAAAGAAAATGAAAGTTTGGAGTTAAACTTATTCGAGTTCCCTTTTACGCCGCGAAGTGTGTTTAAATGAGTACAGATTGAATCTTTGAATGAAAATTCCTCACTCAAGGTACCTATTATGTCACTAGACCATTTTAATGTACAAAGATTAAATCTTTGAACGAAAATGAGAGTTTTGAGTTAAACTTATTCGAGTTCCCTTTAATATCACGAAGAGTGTTTTAATTAGTAAAGATTGAATATATGAAACAAATTACCTCAATCACGGTACCGATTATGCCACATGACCTTTTTAATGTATAAAGAATGAATCTTTGAAAGAAAAAGGGAGTTTCGAGTGTAACTTATTTGAGTTCCTAACGTAATCTCGTAGAATGCTTTAATGACTAAAGATTGAATCCTTTAATGGAAATACCTCAATCAAGGTGCCTATTATGTCACTTGACCTTTTAAATGTATAAAGATTAAATCTTTGGAATAAAATGAGAGTTTTAAGTTAAACTTATAATAGTTCCCTTCGACGTCACGAAGAGTGTATTAATGAGTAAAGATTGAATCTTTGAGCGAAATTACCTCAATCACGATACCTATTATGTCACACGACCTTTTTAATGTATAACGGTTGAATCTTTGAAAGAAAATGAGAGTTTTGAGTTTAACTTATTCGAGTACCCTTTGAAGTCGCGAAGAGTGTTTTAATGACTAAAAATTGAATCTTTGAATGAAAATAGCTCAATCAAGGTACCTATTGTGTCATTAGAGCTTCTTAATGTATAAAGATTGAATCTTTGAAAGAAAATGAGAGTTTTGAGTTAAACTTATTCGAGGTCCCTTTGACGTCCCAAAGAGTATTTTAACGAGTAAAGATTGAATATTTGAATGTAAACACCTCAATCATGGTACCTATTATGTCACTAAACCATTTTAATGTATAAAGATTAAATTTTTTAAAGAAAATGAGACTTTTGAGTTAAACTTATTCGAGTTTCCTTTGAGATCACGGAGAGTGTTCTAATGAGTAAAGATTGAATCAGTGAATAAAATTATCTCAATTAAGGTAGCTATTATGTCACTAGGCCATTTTAATGTATAAAGATTGAATCTTTGAAAGAAAATGAGAGTTTTGTGTTAAACTTATTCGACTTCCCTATGAAGTCGGGACGAGTGTTTTAATGACAAAAGACTGAATCTTTGAATAAGAGGTACAAAGATTGAATTTGTGAAAGAAAATGAGAGGTTTGAGTTTAACTTATTCGAGTTCCCTATGAAGTCGCGAAGAGTGTTTTAATAACTAAAGATTGAATCTTTGAATGAAAAGACCTCAATCAAGGTACCTATTATGTCACTAGTCCTTTTTTTTTGTACAAATATTTAATCTTTGAAAGAGAGAGAGATTTTTGAGTTAAACTTGTTTGAATTCCCTTGGACGTCCTAAAGAGTATTTTAATGAGAAAAGATTGAATCTTTGAATGAAAAATTCTCAATCAAGGTACCTATTATATCGCTAGACCTTTTAAAGTATAAAGATTGAGTCTTTGAAAGAAAATTAGAGTTTTGAGTTAAACTTATTCGAATTCCCTTTGACGTCCCGAAAAGTGTTTTAATGAGCAAAGGTTGAATCTTTGAATGAAATTACTTCTAACAAGGTACCAATTATGTCTCTAGACCATTTTAATGTATGAAGATTGAATCTTTGAAAGAAAATGAGAGTTTTGAGTTCAACTTCTTCGAGTTCACTATGTAGTCGTGAATTGTGTTTTAGGGACAAAAGATTGAATCATTGAATGAAATTACTTCAATCAAGATACCAGTTATGTCACTAGACAATTTTAATCTACAAAGATTGAATCTTTGAACGAAAATGATAGTTTTGAGGAAAACTTGTTCAAGTTCCCTATGAAGTCGCGAAGTGTGTTTTAATGACTGCAGATTGAATCTTTGAATGAAAATACCTCAATTAAGGTACCAATTACGTCACAAGACCTTTTTAATGGGTAAAGATCGAGTCTTTAAAAGAAAGCGAGGGTTTTAAGTTAAACTTATTCGAGTTCCCTTTGACGTCTCGAAGAGTGTTTAAAAGAGTAAGGATTGAATCTTTGAATGAGAATTCCTCAATCAAGCTACCAATGTAAAGATTGAATCTCTGAGTGAAATTAACACAATCAAGGTAACTACTATGCCACTAGACCTTATTAATGTATAGCGATTCAATCTTTGAAAGAAAACGACAATTTTAAGTTTAACTTGTTCGAATTCCTTATGAAGTGGCGAAGAGTGTTTTAAAGTCTAAAGATTGAATCTTTGAATGAAAATACCTTAATCAAGGTATTAATTATGTCACTAGACCTTTTTAATGTTTAAAGAATAAATCTTAGAAAGAAAATGAGAGTTTTGAGTTAAACTTATTCGAGTTCCCTTTGACGTGACGGAGAGTGTTTTAATGTGTAAAGATTGAATCCTTGAATGAAATTACCTCAATCAAGGTACCTATTATGTCAATGGACCTTTTTAATGTACAAAGATTTAATCTTTGATTTAAAATGAGAATTTTGAGTTTAACCTATTCGAGTTCCCTAAGAAGTCGCGAAGAGTGTTTTAATGACCATAGATTGAATCCTTGAATGAAAATACCTCAATCAAGGTACTAATTTTGTCACTAGAACTTTTTAACGAATAAAGATTGAATCTTTAAAAGAAAATGAGAGTTTGGAGTTAAACTTATTCGAGTTCCCTTTTACGCCGCGAAGTGTGTTTAAATGAGTACAGATTGAATCTTTGAATGAAAATTCCTCACTCAAGGTACCTATTATGTCACTAGACCATTTTAATGTACAAAGATTAAATCTTTGAATGAAAATGAGAGTTTTGAGTTAAACTTATTCGAGTTCCCTTTAATATCACGAAGAGTGTTTTAATTAGTAAAGATTGAATATATGAAACAAATTACCTCAATCACGGTACCGATTATGCCACATGACCTTTTTAATGTATAAAGAATGAATCTTTGAAAGAAAAAGGGAGTTTCGAGTGTAACTTATTTGAGTTCCTAACGTAATCTCGTAGAATGCTTTAATGACTAAAGATTGAATCCTTTAATGGAAATACCTCAATCAAGGTGCCTATTATGTCACTTGACCTTTTAAATGTATAAAGATTAAATCTTTGGAATAAAATGAGAGTTTTAAGTTAAACTTATAATAGTTCCCTTCGACGTCACGAAGAGTGTATTAATGAGTAAAGATTGAATCTTTGAGCGAAATTACCTCAATCACGATACCTATTATGTCACACGACCTTTTTAATGTATAACGGTTGAATCTTTGAAAGAAAATGAGAGTTTTGAGTTTAACTTATTCGAGTACCCTTTGAAGTCGCGAAGAGTGTTTTAATGACTAAAAATTGAATCTTTGAATGAAAATAGCTCAATCAAGGTACCTATTGTGTCATTAGAGCTTCTTAATGTATAAAGATTGAATCTTTGAAAGAAAATGAGAGTTTTGAGTTAAACTTATTCGAGGTCCCTTTGACGTCCCAAAGAGTATTTTAACGAGTAAAGATTGAATATTTGAATGTAAACACCTCAATCATGGTACCTATTATGTCACTAAACCATTTTAATGTATAAAGATTAAATTTTTTAAAGAAAATGAGACTTTTGAGTTAAACTTATTCGAGTTTCCTTTGAGATCACGGAGAGTGTTCTAATGAGTAAAGATTGAATCAGTGAATAAAATTATCTCAATTAAGGTAGCTATTATGTCACTAGGCCATTTTAATGTATAAAGATTGAATCTTTGAAAGAAAATGAGAGTTTTGTGTTAAACTTATTCGACTTCCCTATGAAGTCGGGACGAGTGTTTTAATGACAAAAGACTGAATCTTTGAATAAGAGGTACAAAGATTGAATTTGTGAAAGAAAATGAGAGGTTTGAGTTTAACTTATTCGAGTTCCCTATGAAGTCGCGAAGAGTGTTTTAATAACTAAAGATTGAATCTTTGAATGAAAAGACCTCAATCAAGGTACCTATTATGTCACTAGTCCTTTTTTTTTGTACAAATATTTAATCTTTGAAAGAGAGAGAGATTTTTGAGTTAAACTTGTTTGAATTCCCTTGGACGTCCTAAAGAGTATTTTAATGAGAAAAGATTGAATCTTTGAATGAAAAATTCTCAATCAAGGTACCTATTATATCGCTAGACCTTTTAAAGTATAAAGATTGAGTCTTTGAAAGAAAATTAGAGTTTTGAGTTAAACTTATTCGAATTCCCTTTGACGTCCCGAAAAGTGTTTTAATGAGCAAAGGTTGAATCTTTGAATGAAATTACTTCTAACAAGGTACCAATTATGTCTCTAGACCATTTTAATGTATGAAGATTGAATCTTTGAAAGAAAATGAGAGTTTTGAGTTCAACTTCTTCGAGTTCACTATGTAGTCGTGAATTGTGTTTTAGGGACAAAAGATTGAATCATTGAATGAAATTACTTCAATCAAGATACCAGTTATGTCACTAGACAATTTTAATCTACAAAGATTGAATCTTTGAACGAAAATGATAGTTTTGAGGAAAACTTGTTCAAGTTCCCTATGAAGTCGCGAAGTGTGTTTTAATGACTGCAGATTGAATCTTTGAATGAAAATACCTCAATTAAGGTACCAATTACGTCATAAGACTTTTTTAATGGGTAAAGATCGAGTCTTTAAAAGAAAGCGAGGGTTTTAAGTTAAACTTATTCGAGTTCCCTTTGACGTCTCGAAGAGTGTTTAAAAGAGTAAGGATTGAATCTTTGAATGAGAATTCCTCAATCAAGCTACCAATGTAAAGATTGAATCTCTGAGTGAAATTAACACAATCAAGGTAACTACTATGCCACTAGACCTTATTAATGTATAGCGATTCAATCTTTGAAAGAAAACGACAATTTTAAGTTTAACTTGTTCGAATTCCTTATGAAGTGGCGAAGAGTGTTTTAAAGTCTAAAGATTGAATCTTTGAATGAAAATACCTTAATCAAGGTATTAATTATGTCACTAGACCTTTTTAATGTATAAAGAATAAATCTTAGAAAGAAAATGAGAGTTTTGAGTTAAACTTATTCGAGTTCCCTTTGACGTGACGGAGAGTGTTTTAATGTGTAAAGATTGAATCCTTGAATGAAATTACCTCAATCAAGGTACCTATTATGTCAATGGACCTTTTTAATGTATAAAGATTTAATCTTTGATTTAAAATGAGAATTTTGAGTTTAACCTATTCGAGTTCCCTAAGAAGTCGCGAAGAGTGTTTTAATGACCATAGATTGAATCCTTGAATGAAAATACCTCAATCAAGGTACTAATTTTGTCACTAGAACTTTTTAACGAATAAAGATTGAATCTTTAAAAGAAAATGAGAGTTTGGAGTTAAACTTATTCGAGTTCCCTTTTACGCACCGAAGTGTGTTTAAATGAGTACAGATTGAATCTTTGAATGAAAATTCCTCACTCAAGGTACCTATTATGTCACTAGACCATTTTAATGTACAAAGATTAAATCTTTGAATGAAAATGAGAGTTTTGAGTTAAACTTATTCGAGTTCCCTTTAATATCACGAAGAGTGTTTTAATTAGTAAAGATTGAATATATGAAAGAAATTACCTCAATCACGGTACCGATTATGCCACATGACCTTTTTAATGTATAAAGAATGAATCTTTGAAAGAAAAAGGGAGTTTCGAGTGTAACTTATTTGAGTTCCTAACGTAATCTCGTAGAATGCTTTAATGACTAAAGATTGAATCCTTTAATGGAAATACCTCAATCAAGGTGCCTATTATGTCACTTGACCTTTTAAATGTATAAAGATTAAATCTTTGGAATAAAATGAGAGTTTTAAGTTAAACTTATAATAGTTCCCTTCGACGTCACGAAGAGTGTATTAATGAGTAAAGATTGAATCTTTGAGCGAAATTACCTCAATCACGATACCTATTATGTCACACGACCTTTTTAATGTATAACGGTTGAATCTTTGAAAGAAAATGAGAGTTTTGAGTTTAACTTATTCGAGTACCCTTTGAAGTCGCGAAGAGTGTTTTAATGACTAAAAATTGAATCTTTGAATGAAAATAGCTCAATCAAGGTACCTATTGTGTCATTAGAGCTTCTTAATGTATAAAGATTGAATCTTTGAAAGAAAATGAGAGTTTTGAGTTAAACTTATTCGAGGTCCCTTTGACGTCCCAAAGAGTATTTTAACGAGTAAAGATTGAATATTTGAATGTAAACACCTCAATCATGGTACCTATTATGTCACTAAACCATTTTAATGTATAAAGATTAAATTTTTTAAAGAAAATGAGACTTTTCAGTTAAACTTATTCGAGTTTCCTTTGAGATCACGGAGAGTGTTCTAATGAGTAAAGATTGAATCAGTGAATAAAATTATCTCAATTAAGGTAGCTATTATGTCACTAGGCCATTTTAATGTATAAAGATTGAATCTTTGAAAGAAAATGAGAGTTTTGTGTTAAACTTATTCGACTTCCCTATGAAGTCGGGACGAGTGTTTTAATGACAAAAGACTGAATCTTTGAATAAGAGGTACAAAGATTGAATTTGTGAAAGAAAATGAGAGGTTTGAGTTTAACTTATTCGAGTTCCCTATGAAGTCGCGAAGAGTGTTTTAATAACTAAAGATTGAATCTTTGAATGAAAAGACCTCAATCAAGGGACCTATTATGTCACTAGTCCTTTTTTTTTGTACAAATATTTAATCTTTGAAAGAGAGAGAGATTTTTGAGTTAAACTTGTTTGAATTCCCTTGGACGTCCTAAAGAGTATTTTAATGAGAAAAGATTGAACCTTTGAATGAAAAATTCTCAATCAAGGTACCTATTATATCGCTAGACCTTTTAAAGTATAAAGATTGAGTCTTTGAAAGAAAATTAGAGTTTTGAGTTAAACTTATTCGAATTCCCTTTGACGTCCCGAAAAGTGTTTTAATGAGCAAAGGTTGAATCTTTGAATGAAATTACTTCTAACAAGGTACCAATTATGTCTCTAGACCATTTTAATGTATGAAGATTGAATCTTTGAAAGAAAATGAGAGTTTTGAGTTCAACTTCTTCGAGTTCACTATGTAGTCGTGAATTGTGTTTTAGGGACAAAAGATTGAATCATTGAATGAAATTACTTCAATCAAGA
The DNA here is from genome assembly GCF_030987335.1 of Cornus florida. NCBI lineage: Eukaryota > Viridiplantae > Streptophyta > Magnoliopsida > Cornales > Cornaceae > Cornus > Cornus florida. The sequence continues at coordinate 346,079 of NW_026775627.1, read as the reverse complement.
CACCAGTTATGTCACTAGACAATTTTAATCTACAAAGATTGAATCTTTGAACGAAAATGATAGTTTTGAGGAAAACTTGTTCAAGTTCCCTATGAAGTCGCGAAGTGTGTTTTAATGACTGCAGATTGAATCTTTGAATGAAAATACCTCAATTAAGGTACCAATTACGTCACAAGACTTTTTTAATGGGTAAAGATCGAGTCTTTAAAAGAAAGCGAGGGTTTTAAGTTAAACTTATTCGAGTTCCCTTTGACGTCTCGAAGAGTATTTAAAAGAGTAAGGATTGAATCTTTGAATGAGAATTCCTCAATCAAGCTACCAATGTAAAGATTGAATCTCTGAGTGAAATTAACACAATCAAGGTAACTACTATGCCACTAGACCTTATTAATGTATAGCGATTCAATCTTTGAAAGAAAACGACAATTTTAAGTTTAACTTGTTCGAATTCCTTATGAAGTGGCGAAGAGTGTTTTAAAGTCTAAAGATTGAATCTTTGAATGAAAATACCTTAATCAAGGTATTAATTATGTCACTAGACCTTTTTAATGTATAAAGAATAAATCTTAGAAAGAAAATGAGAGTTTTGAGTTAAACTTATTCGAGTTCCCTTTGACGTGACGGAGAGTGTTTTAATGTGTAAAGATTGAATCCTTGAATGAAATTACCTCAATCAAGGTACCTATTATGTCAATGGACCTTTTTAATGTATAAAGATTTAATCTTTGATTTAAAATGAGAATTTTGAGTTTAACCTATTCGAGTTCCCTAAGAAGTCGCGAAGAGTGTTTTAATGACCATAGATTGAATCCTTGAATGAAAATACCTCAATCAAGGTACTAATTTTGTCACTAGAACTTTTTAACGAATAAAGATTGAATCTTTAAAAGAAAATGAGAGTTTGGAGTTAAACTTATTCGAGTTCCCTTTTACGCGCCGAAGTGTGTTTAAATGAGTACAGATTGAATCTTTGAATGAAAATTCCTCACTCAAGGTACCTATTATGTCACTAGACCATTTTAATGTACAAAGATTAAATCTTTGAATGAAAATGAGAGTTTTGAGTTAAACTTATTCGAGTTCCCTTTAATATCACGAAGAGTGTTTTAATTAGTAAAGATTGAATATATGAAAGAAATTACCTCAATCACGGTACCGATTATGCCACATGACCTTTTTAATGTATAAAGAATGAATCTTTGAAAGAAAAAGGGAGTTTCGAGTGTAACTTATTTGAGTTCCTAACGTAATCTCGTAGAATGCTTTAATGACTAAAGATTGAATCCTTTAATGGAAATACCTCAATCAAGGTGCCTATTATGTCACTTGACCTTTTAAATGTATAAAGATTAAATCTTTGGAATAAAATGAGAGTTTTAAGTTAAACTTATAATAGTTCCCTTCGACGTCACGAAGAGTGTATTAATGAGTAAAGATTGAATCTTTGAGCGAAATTACCTCAATCACGATACCTATTATGTCACACGACCTTTTTAATGTATAACGGTTGAATCTTTGAAAGAAAATGAGAGTTTTGAGTTTAACTTATTCGAGTACCCTTTGAAGTCGCGAAGAGTGTTTTAATGACTAAAAATTGAATCTTTGAATGAAAATAGCTCAATCAAGGTACCTATTGTGTCATTAGAGCTTCTTAATGTATAAAGATTGAATCTTTGAAAGAAAATGAGAGTTTTGAGTTAAACTTATTCGAGGTCCCTTTGACGTCCCAAAGAGTATTTTAACGAGTAAAGATTGAATATTTGAATGTAAACACCTCAATCATGGTACCTATTATGTCACTAAACCATTTTAATGTATAAAGATTAAATTTTTTAAAGAAAATGAGACTTTTGAGTTAAACTTATTCGAGTTTCCTTTGAGATCACGGAGAGTGTTCTAATGAGTAAAGATTGAATCAGTGAATAAAATTATCTCAATTAAGGTAGCTATTATGTCACTAGGCCATTTTAATGTATAAAGATTGAATCTTTGAAAGAAAATGAGAGTTTTGTGTTAAACTTATTCGACTTCCCTATGAAGTCGGGACGAGTGTTTTAATGACAAAAGACTGAATCTTTGAATAAGAGGTACAAAGATTGAATTTGTGAAAGAAAATGAGAGGTTTGAGTTTAACTTATTCGAGTTCCCTATGAAGTCGCGAAGAGTGTTTTAATAACTAAAGATTGAATCTTTGAATGAAAAGACCTCAATCAAGGTACCTATTATGTCACTAGTCCTTTTTTTTTGTACAAATATTTAATCTTTGAAAGAGAGAGAGATTTTTGAGTTAAACTTGTTTGAATTCCCTTGGACGTCCTAAAGAGTATTTTAATGAGAAAAGATTGAATCTTTGAATGAAAAATTCTCAATCAAGGTACATATTATATCGCTAGACCTTTTAAAGTATAAAGATTGAGTCTTTGAAAGAAAATTAGAGTTTTGAGTTAAACTTATTCGAATTCCCTTTGACGTCCCGAAAAGTGTTTTAATGAGCAAAGGTTGAATCTTTGAATGAAATTACTTCTAACAAGGTACCAATTATGTCTCTAGACCATTTTAATGTATGAAGATTGAATCTTTGAAAGAAAATGAGAGTTTTGAGTTCAACTTCTTCGAGTTCACTATGTAGTCGTGAATTGTGTTTTAGGGACAAAAGATTGAATCATTGAATGAAATTACTTCAATCAAGATACCAGTTATGTCACTAGACAATTTTAATCTACAAAGATTGAATCTTTGAACGAAAATGATAGTTTTGAGGAAAACTTGTTCAAGTTCCCTATGAAGTCGCGAAGTGTGTTTTAATGACTGCAGATTGAATCTTTGAATGAAAATACCTCAATTAAGGTACCAATTACGTCATAAGACTTTTCTAATGGGTAAAGATCGAGTCTTTAAAAGAAAGCGAGGGTTTTAAGTTAAACTTATTCGAGTTCCCTTTGACGTCTCGAAGAGTGTTTAAAAGAGTAAGGATTGAATCTTTGAATGAGAATTCCTCAATCAAGCTACCAATGTAAAGATTGAATCTCTGAGTGAAATTAACACAATCAAGGTAACTACTATGCCACTAGACCTTATTAATGTATAGCGATTCAATCTTTGAAAGAAAACGACAATTTTAAGTTTAACTTGTTCGAATTCCTTATGAAGTGGCGAAGAGTGTTTTAAAGTCTAAAGATTGAATCTTTGAATGAAAATACCTTAATCAAGGTATTAATTATGTCACTAGACCTTTTTAATGTATAAAGAATAAATCTTAGAAAGAAAATGAGAGTTTTGAGTTAAACTTATTCGAGTTCCCTTTGACGTGACGGAGAGTGTTTTAATGTGTAAAGATTGAATCCTTGAATGAAATTACCTCAATCAAGGTACCTATTATGTCAATGGACCTTTTTAATGTATAAAGATTTAATCTTTGATTTAAAATGAGAATTTTGAGTTTAACCTATTCGAGTTCCCTAAGAAGTCGCGAAGAGTGTTTTAATGACCATAGATTGAATCCTTGAATGAAAATACCTCAATCAAGGTACTAATTTTGTCACTAGAACTTTTTAATGAATAAAGATTGAATCTTTAAAAGAAAATGAGAGTTTGGAGTTAAACTTATTCGAGTTCCCTTTTACGCCCCGAAGTGTGTTTAAATGAGTACAGATTGAATCTTTGAATGAAAATTCCTCACTCAAGGTACTTATTATGTCACTAGACCATTTTAATGTACAAAGATTAAATCTTTGAACGAAAATGAGAGTTTTGAGTTAAACTTATTCGAGTTCCCTTTAATATCACGAAGAGTGTTTTAATTAGTAAAGATTGAATATATGAAACAAATTACCTCAATCACGGTACCGATTATGCCACATGACCTTTTTAATGTATAAAGAATGAATCTTTGAAAGAAAAAGGGAGTTTCGAGTGTAACTTATTTGAGTTCCTAACGTAATCTCGTAGAATGCTTTAATGACTAAAGATTGAATCCTTTAATGGAAATACCTCAATCAAGGTGCCTATTATGTCACTTGACCTTTTAAATGTATAAAGATTAAATCTTTGGAATAAAATGAGAGTTTTAAGTTAAACTTATAATAGTTCCCTTCGACGTCACGAAGAGTGTATTAATGAGTAAAGATTGAATCTTTGAGCGAAATTACCTCAATCACGATACCTATTATGTCACACGACCTTTTTAATGTATAACGGTTGAATCTTTGAAAGAAAATGAGAGTTTTGAGTTTAACTTATTCGAGTACCCTTTGAAGTCGCGAAGAGTGTTTTAATGACTAAAAATTGAATCTTTGAATGAAAATAGCTCAATCAAGGTACCTATTGTGTCATTAGAGCTTCTTAATGTATAAAGATTGAATCTTTGAAAGAAAATGAGAGTTTTGAGTTAAACTTATTCGAGGTCCCTTTGACGTCCCAAAGAGTATTTTAACGAGTAAAGATTGAATATTTGAATGTAAACACCTCAATCATGGTACCTATTATGTCACTAAACCATTTTAATGTATAAAGATTAAATTTTTTTAAGAAAATGAGACTTTTCAGTTAAACTTATTCGAGTTTCCTTTGAGATCACGGAGAGTGTTCTAATGAGTAAAGATTGAATCAGTGAATAAAATTATCTCAATTAAGGTAGCTATTATGTCACTAGGCCATTTTAATGTATAAAGATTGAATCTTTGAAAGAAAATGAGAGTTTTGTGTTAAACTTATTCGACTTCCCTATGAAGTCGGGACGAGTGTTTTAATGACAAAAGACTGAATCTTTGAATAAGAGGTACAAAGATTGAATTTGTGAAAGAAAATGAGAGGTTTGAGTTTAACTTATTCGAGTTCCCTATGAAGTCGCGAAGAGTGTTTTAATAACTAAAGATTGAATCTTTGAATGAAAAGACCTCAATCAAGGGACCTATTATGTCACTAGTCCTTTTTTTTTGTACAAATATTTAATCTTTGAAAGAGAGAGAGATTTTTGAGTTAAACTTGTTTGAATTCCCTTGGACGTCCTAAAGAGTATTTTAATGAGAAAAGATTGAACCTTTGAATGAAAAATTCTCAATCAAGGTACCTATTATATCGCTAGACCTTTTAAAGTATAAAGATTGAGTCTTTGAAAGAAAATTAGAGTTTTGAGTTAAACTTATTCGAATTCCCTTTGACGTCCCGAAAAGTGTTTTAATGAGCAAAGGTTGAATCTTTGAATGAAATTACTTCTAACAAGGTACCAATTATGTCTCTAGACCATTTTAATGTATGAAGATTGAATCTTTGAAAGAAAATGAGAGTTTTGAGTTCAACTTCTTTGAGTTCACTATGTAGTCGTGAATTGTGTTTTAGGGACAAAAGATTGAATCATTGAATGAAATTACTTCAATCAAGATACCAGTTATGTCACTAGACAATTTTAATCTACAAAGATTGAATCTTTGAACGAAAATGATAGTTTTGAGGAAAACTTGTTCAAGTTCCCTATGAAGTCGCGAAGTGTGTTTTAATGACTGCAGATTGAATCTTTGAATGAAAATACCTCAATTAAGGTACCAATTACGTCACAAGACCTTTTTAATGGGTAAAGATCGAGTCTTTAAAAGAAAGCGAGGGTTTTAAGTTAAACTTATTCGAGTTCCCTTTGACGTCTCGAAGAGTGTTTAAAAGAGTAAGGATTGAATCTTTGAATGAGAATTCCTCAATCAAGCTACCAATGTAAAGATTGAATCTCTGAGTGAAATTAACACAATCAAGGTAACTACTATGTCACTAGACCTTATTAATGTATAGCGATTCAATCTTTGAAAGAAAACGACAATTTTAAGTTTAACTTGTTCGAATTCCTTATGAAGTGGCGAAGAGTGTTTTAAAGTCTAAAGATTGAATCTTTGAATGAAAATACCTTAATCAAGGTATTAATTATGTCACTAGACCTTTTTAATGTATAAAGAATAAATCTTAGAAAGAAAATGAGAGTTTTGAGTTAAACTTATTCGAGTTCCCTTTGACGTGACGGAGAGTGTTTTAATGTGTAAAGATTGAATCCTTGAATGAAATTACCTCAATCAAGGTACCTATTATGTCAATGGACCTTTTTAATGTATAAAGATTTAATCTTTGATTTAAAATGAGAATTTTGAGTTTAACCTATTCGAGTTCCCTAAGAAGTCGCGAAGAGTGTTTTAATGACCATAGATTGAATCCTTGAATGAAAATACCTCAATCAAGGTACTAATTTTGTCACTAGAACTTTTTAATGAATAAAGATTGAATCTTTAAAAGAAAATGAGAGTTTGGAGTTAAACTTATTCGAGTTCCCTTTTACGCGCCGAAGTGTGTTTAAATGAGTACAGATTGAATCTTTGAATGAAAATTCCTCACTCAAGGTACCTATTATGTCACTAGACCATTTTAATGTACAAAGATTAAATCTTTGAACGAAAATGAGAGTTTTGAGTTAAACTTATTCGAGTTCCCTTTAATATCACGAAGAGTGTTTTAATTAGTAAAGATTGAATATATGAAACAAATTACCTCAATCACGGTACCGATTATGCCACATGACCTTTTTAATGTATAAAGAATGAATCTTTGAAAGAAAAAGGGAGTTTCGAGTGTAACTTATTTGAGTTCCTAACGTAATCTCGTAGAATGCTTTAATGACTAAAGATTGAATCCTTTAATGGAAATACCTCAATCAAGGTGCCTATTATGTCACTTGACCTTTTAAATGTATAAAGATTAAATCTTTGGAATAAAATGAGAGTTTTAAGTTAAACTTATAATAGTTCCCTTCGACGTCACGAAGAGTGTATTAATGAGTAAAGATTGAATCTTTGAGCGAAATTACCTCAATCACGATACCTATTATGTCACACGACCTTTTTAATGTATAACGGTTGAATCTTTGAAAGAAAATGAGAGTTTTGAGTTTAACTTATTCGAGTACCCTTTGAAGTCGCGAAGAGTGTTTTAATGACTAAAAATTGAATCTTTGAATGAAAATAGCTCAATCAAGGTACCTATTGTGTCATTTGAGCTTCTTAATGTATAAAGATTGAATCTTTGAAAGAAAATGAGAGTTTTGAGTTAAACTTATTCGAGGTCCCTTTGACGTCCCAAAGAGTATTTTAACGAGTAAAGATTGAATATTTGAATGTAAACACCTCAATCATGGTACCTATTATGTCACTAAACCATTTTAATGTATAAAGATTAAATTTTTTAAGAAAATGAGACTTTTCAGTTAAACTTATTCGAGTTTCCTTTGAGATCACGGAGAGTGTTCTAATGAGTAAAGATTGAATCAGTGAATAAAATTATCTCAATTAAGGTAGCTATTATGTCACTAGGCCATTTTAATGTATAAAGATTGAATCTTTGAAAGAAAATGAGAGTTTTGTGTTAAACTTATTCGACTTCCCTATGAAGTCGGGACGAGTGTTTTAATGACAAAAGACTGAATCTTTGAATAAGAGGTACAAAGATTGAATTTGTGAAAGAAAATGAGAGGTTTGAGTTTAACTTATTCGAGTTCCCTATGAAGTCGCGAAGAGTGTTTTAATAACTAAAGATTGAATCTTTGAATGAAAAGACCTCAATCAAGGGACCTATTATGTCACTAGTCCTTTTTTTTTGTACAAATATTTAATCTTTGAAAGAGAGAGAGATTTTTGAGTTAAACTTGTTTGAATTCCCTTGGACGTCCTAAAGAGTATTTTAATGAGAAAAGATTGAACCTTTGAATGAAAAATTCTCAATCAAGGTACCTATTATATCGCTAGACCTTTTAAAGTATAAAGATTGAGTCTTTGAAAGAAAATTAGAGTTTTGAGTTAAACTTATTCGAATTCCCTTTGACGTCCCGAAAAGTGTTTTAATGAGCAAAGGTTGAATCTTTGAATGAAATTACTTCTAACAAGGTACCAATTATGTCTCTAGACCATTTTAATGTATGAAGATTGAATCTTTGAAAGAAAATGAGAGTTTTGAGTTCAACTTCTTCGAGTTCACTATGTAGTCGTGAATTGTGTTTTAGGGACAAAAGATTGAATCATTGAATGAAATTACTTCAATCAAGATACCAGTTATGTCACTAGACAATTTTAATCTACAAAGATTGAATCTTTGAACGAAAATGATAGTTTTGAGGAAAACTTGTTCAAGTTCCCTATGAAGTCGCGAAGTGTGTTTTAATGACTGCAGATTGAATCTTTGAATGAAAATACCTCAATTAAGGTACCAATTACGTCACAAGACCTTTTTAATGGGTAAAGATCGAGTCTTTAAAAGAAAGCGAGGGTTTTAAGTTAAACTTATTCGAGTTCCCTTTGACGTCTCGAAGAGTGTTTAAAAGAGTAAGGATTGAATCTTTGAATGAGAATTCCTCAATCAAGCTACCAATGTAAAGATTGAATCTCTGAGTGAAATTAACACAATCAAGGTAACTACTATGTCACTAGACCTTATTAATGTATAGCGATTCAATCTTTGAAAGAAAACGACAATTTTAAGTTTAACTTGTTCGAATTCCTTATGAAGTGGCGAAGAGTGTTTTAAAGTCTAAAGATTGAATCTTTGAATGAAAATACCTTAATCAAGGTATTAATTATGTCACTAGACCTTTTTAATGTTTAAAGAATAAATCTTAGAAAGAAAATGAGAGTTTTGAGTTAAACTTATTCGAGTTCCCTTTGACGTGACGGAGAGTGTTTTAATGTGTAAAGATTGAATCCTTGAATGAAATTACCTCAATCAAGGTACCTATTATGTCAATGGACCTTTTTAATGTATAAAGATTTAATCTTTGATTTAAAATGAGAATTTTGAGTTTAACCTATTCGAGTTCCCTAAGAAGTCGCGAAGAGTGTTTTAATGACCATAGATTGAATCCTTGAATGAAAATACCTCAATCAAGGTACTAATTTTGTCACTAGAACTTTTTAATGAATAAAGATTGAATCTTTAAAAGAAAATGAGAGTTTGGAGTTAAACTTATTCGAGTTCCCTTTTACGCCCCGAAGTGTGTTTAAATGAGTACAGATTGAATCTTTGAATGAAAATTCCTCACTCAAGGTACTTATTATGTCACTAGACCATTTTAATGTACAAAGATTAAATCTTTGAACGAAAATGAGAGTTTTGAGTTAAACTTATTCGAGTTCCCTTTAATATCACGAAGAGTGTTTTAATTAGTAAAGATTGAATATATGAAACAAATTACCTCAATCACGGTACCGATTATGCCACATGACCTTTTTAATGTATAAAGAATGAATCTTTGAAAGAAAAAGGGAGTTTCGAGTGTAACTTATTTGAGTTCCTAACGTAATCTCGTAGAATGCTTTAATGACTAAAGATTGAATCCTTTAATGGAAATACCTCAATCAAGGTGCCTATTATGTCACTTGACCTTTTAAATGTATAAAGATTAAATCTTTGGAATAAAATGAGAGTTTTAAGTTAAACTTATAATAGTTCCCTTCGACGTCACGAAGAGTGTATTAATGAGTAAAGATTGAATCTTTGAGCGAAATTACCTCAATCACGATACCTATTATGTCACACGACCTTTTTAATGTATAACGGTTGAATCTTTGAAAGAAAATGAGAGTTTTGAGTTTAACTTATTCGAGTACCCTTTGAAGTCGCGAAGAGTGTTTTAATGACTAAAAATTGAATCTTTGAATGAAAATAGCTCAATCAAGGTACCTATTGTGTCATTAGAGCTTCTTAATGTATAAAGATTGAATCTTTGAAAGAAAATGAGAGTTTTGAGTTAAACTTATTCGAGGTCCCTTTGACGTCCCAAAGAGTATTTTAACGAGTAAAGATTGAATATTTGAATGTAAACACCTCAATCATGGTACCTATTATGTCACTAAACCATTTTAATGTATAAAGATTAAATTTTTTAAAGAAAATGAGACTTTTCTGTTAAACTTATTCGAGTTTCCTTTGAGATCACGGAGAGTGTTCTAATGAGTAAAGATTGAATCAGTGAATAAAATTATCTCAATTAAGGTAGCTATTATGTCACTAGGCCATTTTAATGTATAAAGATTGAATCTTTGAAAGAAAATGAGAGTTTTGTGTTAAACTTATTCGACTTCCCTATGAAGTCGGGACGAGTGTTTTAATGACAAAAGACTGAATCTTTGAATAAGAGGTACAAAGATTGAATTTGTGAAAGAAAATGAGAGGTTTGAGTTTAACTTATTCGAGTTCCCTATGAAGTCGCGAAGAGTGTTTTAATAACTAAAGATTGAATCTTTGAATGAAAAGACCTCAATCAAGGGACCTATTATGTCACTAGTCCTTTTTTTTTGTACAAATATTTAATCTTTGAAAGAGAGAGAGATTTTTGAGTTAAACTTGTTTGAATTCCCTTGGACGTCCTAAAGAGTATTTTAATGAGAAAAGATTGAACCTTTGAATGAAAAATTCTCAATCAAGGTACCTATTATATCGCTAGACCTTTTAAAGTATAAAGATTGAGTCTTTGAAAGAAAATTAGAGTTTTGAGTTAAACTTATTCGAATTCCCTTTGACGTCCCGAAAAGTGTTTTAATGAGCAAAGGTTGAATCTTTGAATGAAATTACTTCTAACAAGGTACCAATTATGTCTCTAGACCATTTTAATGTATGAAGATTGAATCTTTGAAAGAAAATGAGAGTTTTGAGTTCAACTTCTTCGAGTTCACTATGTAGTCGTGAATTGTGTTTTAGGGACAAAAGATTGAATCATTGAATGAAATTACTTCAATCAAGATACCAGTTATGTCACTAGACAATTTTAATCTACAAAGATTGAATCTTTGAACGAAAATGATAGTTTTGAGGAAAACTTGTTCAAGTTCCCTATGAAGTCGCGAAGTGTGTTTTAATGACTGCAGATTGAATCTTTGAATGAAAATACCTCAATTAAGGTACCAATTACGTCACAAGACCTTTTTAATGGGTAAAGATCGAGTCTTTAAAAGAAAGCGAGGGTTTTAAGTTAAACTTATTCGAGTTCCCTTTGACGTCTCGAAGAGTGTTTAAAAGAGTAAGGATTGAATCTTTGAATGAGAATTCCTCAATCAAGCTACCAATGTAAAGATTGAATCTCTGTGTGAAATTAACACAATCAAGGTAACTACTATGTCACTAGACCTTATTAATGTATAGCGATTCAATCTTTGAAAGAAAACGACAATTTTAAGTTTAACTTGTTCGAATTCCTTATGAAGTGGCGAAGAGTGTTTTAAAGTCTAAAGATTGAATCTTTGAATGAAAATACCTTAATCAAGGTATTAATTATGTCACTAGACCTTTTTAATGTTTAAAGAATAAATCTTAGAAAGAAAATGAGAGTTTTGAGTTAAACTTATTCGAGTTCCCTTTGACGTGACGGAGAGTGTTTTAATGTGTAAAGATTGAATCCTTGAATGAAATTACCTCAATCAAGGTACCTATTATGTCAATGGACCTTTTTAATGTATAAAGATTTAATCTTTGATTTAAAATGAGAATTTTGAGTTTAACCTATTCGAGTTCCCTAAGAAGTCGCGAAGAGTGTTTTAATGACCATAGATTGAATCCTTGAATGAAAATACCTCAATTAAGGTACTAATTTTGTCACTAGAACTTTTTAATGAATAAAGATTGAATCTTTAAAAGAAAATGAGAGTTTGGAGTTAAACTTATTCGAGTTCCCTTTTACGCCCCGAAGTGTGTTTAAATGAGTACAGATTGAATCTTTGAATGAAAATTCCTCACTCAAGGTACCTATTATGTCACTAGACCATTTTAATGTACAAAGATTAAATCTTTGAACGAAAATGAGAGTTTTGAGTTAAACTTATTCGAGTTCCCTTTAATATCACGAAGAGTGTTTTAACTAGTAAAGATTGAATATATGAAACAAATTACCTCAATCACGGTACCGATTATGCCACATGACCTTTTTAATGTATAAAGAATGAATCTTTGAAAGAAAAAGGGAGTTTCGAGTGTAACTTATTTGAGTTCCTAACGTAATCTCGTAGAATGCTTTAATGACTAAAGATTGAATCCTTTAATGGAAATACCTCAATCAAGGTGCCTATTATGTCACTTGACCTTTTAAATGTATAAAGATTAAATCTTTGGAATAAAATGAGAGTTTTAAGTTAAACTTATAATAGTTCCCTTCGACGTCACGAAGAGTGTATTAATGAGTAAAGATTGAATCTTTGAGCGAAATTACCTCAATCACGATACCTATTATGTCACACGACCTTTTCAATGTATAACGGTTGAATCTTTGAAAGAAAATGAGAGTTTTGAGTTTAACTTATTCGAGTACCCTTTGAAGTCGCGAAGAGTGTTTTAATGACTAAAAATTGAATCTTTGAATGAAAATAGCTCAATCAAGGTACCTATTGTGTCATTAGAGCTTCTTAATGTATAAAGATTGAATCTTTGAAAGAAAATGAGAGTTTTGAGTTAAACTTATTCGAGGTCCCTTTGACGTCCCAAAGAGTATTTTAACGAGTAAAGATTGAATATTTGAATGTAAACACCTCAATCATGGTACCTATTATGTCACTAAACCATTTTAATGTATAAAGATTAAATTTTTTAAAGAAAATGAGACTTTTGAGTTAAACTTATTCGAGTTTTCTTTGAGATCACGGAGAGTGTTCTAATGAGTAAAGATTGAATCAGTGAATAAAATTATCTCAATTAAGGTAGCTATTATGTCACTAGGCCATTTTAATGTATAAAGATTGAATCTTTGAAAGAAAATGAGAGTTTTGTGTTAAACTTATTCGACTTCCCTATGAAGTCGGGACGAGTGTTTTAATGACAAAAGACTGAATCTTTGAATAAGAGGTACAAAGATTGAATTTGTGAAAGAAAATGAGAGGTTTGAGTTTAACTTATTCGAGTTCCCTATGAAGTCGCGAAGAGTGTTTTAATAACTAAAGATTGAATCTTTGAATGAAAAGACCTCAATCAAGGTACCTATTATGTCACTAGTCCTTTTTTTTTGTACAAATATTTAATCTTTGAAAGAGAGAGAGATTTTTGAGTTAAACTTGTTTGAATTCCCTTGGACGTCCTAAAGAGTATTTTAATGAGAAAAGATTGAATCTTTGAATGAAAAATTCTCAATCAAGGTACCTATTATATCGCTAGACCTTTTAAAGTATAAAGATTGAGTCTTTGAAAGAAAATTAGAGTTTTGAGTTAAACTTATTCGAATTCCCTTTGACGTCCCGAAAAGTGTTTTAATGAGCAAAGGTTGAATCTTTGAATGAAATTACTTCTAACAAGGTACCAATTATGTCTCTAGACCATTTTAATGTATGAAGATTGAATCTTTGAAAGAAAATGAGAGTTTTGAGTTCAACTTCTTCGAGTTCACTATGTAGTCGTGAATTGTGTTTTAGGGACAAAAGATTGAATCATTGAATGAAATTACTTCAATCAAGATACCAGTTATGTCACTAGACAATTTTAATCTACAAAGATTGAATCTTTGAACGAAAATGATAGTTTTGAGGAAAACTTGTTCAGGTTCCCTATGAAGTCGCGAAGTGTGTTTTAATGACTGCAGATTGAATCTTTGAATGAAAATACCTCAATTAAGGTACCAATTACGTCACAAGACCTTTTTAATGGGTAAAGATCGAGTCTTTAAAAGAAAGCGAGGGTTTTAAGTTAAACTTATTCGAGTTCCCTTTGACGTCTCGAAGAGTGTTATTCGAGTTCCCTTTAATATCACGAAGAGTGTTTTAATTAGTAAAGATTGAATATATGAAAGAAATTACCTCAATCACGGTACCGATTATGCCACATGACCTTTTTAATGTATAAAGAATGAATCTTTGAAAGAAAAAGGGAGTTTCGAGTGTAACTTATTTGAGTTCCTAACGTAATCTCGTAGAATGCTTTAATGACTAAAGATTGAATCCTTTAATGGAAATACCTCAATCAAGGTGCCTATTATGTCACTTGACCTTTTAAATGTATAAAGATTAAATCTTTGGAATAAAATGAGAGTTTTAAGTTAAACTTATAATAGTTTCCTTCGACGTCACGAAGAGTGTATTAATGAGTAAAGATTGAATCTTTGAGCGAAATTACCTCAATCACGATACCTATTATGTCACAAGCCCTTTTTAATGTATAACGGTTGAATCTTTGAAAGAAAATGAGAGTTTTGAGTTTAACTTATTCGAGTACCCTTTGAAGTCGCGAAGAGTGTTTTAATGACTAAAAATTGAATCTTTGAATGGAAATAGCTCAACCAAGGTACCTATTGTGTCATTAGAGCTTCTTAATGTATAAAGATTGAATCTTTGAAAGAAAATGAGAGTTTTGAGTTAAACTTATTCGAGGTCCCTTTGACGTCCCAAAGAGTATTTTAACGAGTAAAGATTGAATATTTGAATGTAAACACCTCAATCATGGTACCTATTATGTCACTAAACCATTTTAATGTATAAAGATTAAATTTTTTAAAGAAAATGAGACTTTTGAGTTAAACTTATTCGAGTTTCCTTTGAGATCACGGAGAGTGTTCTAATGAGTAAAGATTGAATCAGTGAATAAAATTATCTCAATTAAGGTAGCTATTATGTCACTAGGCCATTTTAATGTATAAAGATTGAATCTTTGAAAGAAAATGAGAGTTTTGTGTTAAACTTATTCGACTTCCCTATGAAGTCGGGACGAGTGTTTTAATGACAAAAGACTGAATCTTTGAATAAGAGATACAAAGATTGAATTTGTGAAAGAAAATGAGAGGTTTGAGTTTAACTTATTCGAGTTCCCTGCGAAGAGTGTTTTAATAACTAAAGATTGAATCTTTGAATGAAAAGACCTCAATCAAGGTACCTATTATGTCACTAGTCCTTTTTTTTGTACAAATATTTAATCTTTGAAAGAGAGAGAGATTTTTGAGTTAAACTTGTTTGAATTCCCTTGGACGTCCTAAAGAGTATTTTAATGAGAAAAGATTGAATCTTTGAATGAAAAATTCTCAATCAAGGTACCTATTATATCGCTAGACCTTTTAAAGTATAAAGATTGAGTCTTTGAAAGAAAATTAGGGTTTTGAGTTAAACTTATTCGAATTCCCTTTGACGTCCCGAAAAGTGTTTTAATGAGCAAAGGTTGAATCTTTGAATGAAATTACTTCTAACAAGGTACCAATTATGTCTCTAGACCATTTTAATGTATGAAGATTGAATCTTTGAAAGAAAATGAGAGTTTTGAGTTCAACTTCTTCGAGTTCACTATGTAGTCGTGAATTGTGTTTTAGGGACAAAAGATTGAATCATTGAATGAAATTACTTCAATCAAGATACCAGTTATGTCACTAGACAATTTTAATCTACAAAGATTGAATCTTTGAACGAAAATGATAGTTTTGAGGAAAACTTGTTCAAGTTCCCTATGAAGTCGCGAAGTGTGTTTTAATGACTGCAGATTGAATCTTTGAATGAAAATACCTCAATTAAGGTACCAATTACGTCACAAGACCTTTTTAATGGGTAAAGATCGAGTCTTTAAAAGAAAGCGAGGGTTTTAAGTTAAACTTATTCGAGTTCCCTTTGATGTCTCGAAGAGTGTTTAAAAGAGTAAGGATTGAATCTTTGAATGAGAATTCCTCAATCAAGCTACCAATGTAAAGATTGAATCTCTGAGTGAAATTAACACAATCAAGGTAACTACTATGTCACTAGACCTTATTAATGTATAGCGATTCAATCTTTGAAAGAAAACGACAATTTTAAGTTTAACTTGTTCGAATTCCTTATGAAGTGGCGAAGAGTGTTTTAAAGTCTAAAGATTGAATCTTTGAATGAAAATACCTTAATCAAGGTATTAATTATGTCACTAGACCTTTTCAATGTATAAAGAATAAATCTTAGAAAGAAAATGAGAGTTTTGAGTTAAACTTATTCGAGTTCCCTTTGACGTAACGGAGAGTGTTTTAATGTGTAAAGATTGAATCCTTGAATGAAATTACCTCAATCAAGGTACCTATTATGTCAATGGACCTTTTTAATGTATAAAGATTTAATCTTTGATTTAAAATGAGAATTTTGAGTTTAACCTATTCGAGTTCCCTAAGAAGTCGCGAAGAGTGTTTTAATGACCATAGATTGAATCCTTGAATGAAAATACCTCAATCAAGGTACTAATTTTGTCACTAGAACTTTTTAATGAATAAAGATTGAATCTTTAAAAGAAAATGAGAGTTTGGAGTTAAACTTATTCGAGTTCCCTTTTACGCCCCGAAGTGTGTTTAAATGAGTACAGATTGAATCTTTGAATGAAAATTCCTCACTCAAGGTACCTATTATGTCACTAGACCATTTTAATGTACAAAGATTAAATCTTTGAACGAAAATGAGAGTTTTGAGTTAAACTTATTCGAGTTCCCTTTAATATCACGAAGAGTGTTTTAATTAGTAAAGATTGAATATATGAAAGAAATTACCTCAATCACGGTACCGATTATGCCACATGACCTTTTTAATGTATAAAGAATGAATCTTTGAAAGAAAAAGGGAGTTTCGAGTGTAACTTATTTGAGTTCCTAACGTAATCTCGTAGAATGCTTTAATGACTAAAGATTGAATCCTTTAATGGAAATACCTCAATCAATGTGCCTATTATGTCACTTGACCTTTTAAATGTATAAAGATTAAATCTTTGGAATAAAATGAGAGTTTTAAGTTAAACTTATAATAGTTCCCTTCGACGTCACGAAGAGTGTATTAATGAGTAAAGATTGAATCTTTGAGCGAAATTACCTCAATCACGATACCTATTATGTCACAAGACCTTTTTAATGTATAACGGTTGAATCTTTGAAAGAAAATGAGAGTTTTGAGTTTAACTTATTCGAGTACCCTTTGAAGTCGCGAAGAGTGTTTTAATGACTAAAAATTGAATCTTTGAATGAAAATAGCTCAACCAAGGTACCTATTGTGTCATTAGAGCTTCTTAATGTATAAAGATTGAATCTTTGAAAGAAAATGAGAGTTTTGAGTTAAACTTATTCGAGGTCCCTTTGACGTCCCAAAGAGTATTTTAACGAGTAAAGATTGAATATTTGAATGTAAACACCTCAATCATGGTACCTATTATGTCACTAAACCATTTTAATGTATAAAGATTAAATTTTTTAAAGAAAATGAGACTTTTGAGTTAAACTTATTCGAGTTTCCTTTGAGATCACGGAGAGTGTTCTAATGAGTAAAGATTGAATCAGTGAATAAAATTATCTCAATTAAGGTAGCTATTATGTCACTAGGCCATTTTAATGTATAAAGATTGAATCTTTGAAAGAAAATGAGAGTTTTGTGTTAAACTTATTCGACTTCCCTATGAAGTCGGGACGAGTGTTTTAATGACAAAAGACTGAATCTTTGAATAAGAGGTACAAAGATTGAATTTGTGAAAGAAAATGAGAGGTTTGAGTTTAACTTATTCGAGTTCCCTGCGAAGAGTGTTTTAATAACTAAAGATTGAATCTTTGAATGAAAAGACCTCAATCAAGGTACCTATTATGTCACTAGTCCTTTTTTTTGTACAAATATTTAATCTTTGAAAGAGAGAGAGATTTTTGAGTTAAACTTGTTTGAATTCCCTTGGACGTCCTAAAGAGTATTTTAATGAGAAAAGATTGAATCTTTGAATGAAAAATTCTCAATCAAGGTACCTATTATATCGCTAGACCTTTTAAAGTATAAAGATTGAGTCTTTGAAAGAAAATTAGAGTTTTGAGTTAAACTTATTCGAATTCCCTTTGACGTCCCGAAAAGTGTTTTAATGAGCAAAGGTTGAATCTTTGAATGAAATTACTTCTAACAAGGTACCAATTATGTCTCTAGACCATTTTAATGTATGAAGATTGAATCTTTGAAAGAAAATGAGAGTTTTGAGTTCAACTTCTTCGAGTTCACTATGTAGTCGTGAATTGTGTTTTAGGGACAAAAGATTGAATCATTGAATGAAATTACTTCAATCAAGATACCAGTTATGTCACTAGACAATTTTAATCTACAAAGATTGAATCTTTGAACGAAAATGATAGTTTTGAGGAAAACTTGTTCAAGTTCCCTATGAAGTCGCGAAGTGTGTTTTAATGACTGCAGATTGAATCTTTGAATGAAAATACCTCAATTAAGGTACCAATTACGTCACAAGACCTTTTTAATGGGTAAAGATCGAGTCTTTAAAAGAAAGCGAGGGTTTTAAGTTAAACTTATTCGAGTTCCCTTTGACGTCTCGAAGAGTGTTTAAAAGAGTAAGGATTGAATCTTTGAATGAGAATTCCTCAATCAAGCTACCAATGTAAAGATTGAATCTCTGAGTGAAATTAACACAATCAAGGTAACTACTATGTCACTAGACCTTATTAATGTATAGCGATTCAATCTTTGAAAGAAAACGACAATTTTAAGTTTAACTTGTTCGAATTCCTTATGAAGTGGCGAAGAGTGTTTTAAAGTCTAAAGATTGAATCTTTGAATGAAAATACCTTAATCAAGGTATTAATTATGTCACTAGACCTTTTTAATGTATAAAGAATAAATCTTAGAAAGAAAATGAGAGTTTTGAGTTAAACTTATTCGAGTTCCCTTTGACGTAACGGAGAGTGTTTTAATGTGTAAAGATTGAATCCTTGAATGAAATTACCTCAATCAAGGTACCTATTATGTCAATGGACCTTTTTAATGTATAAAGATTTAATCTTTGATTTAAAATGAGAATTTTGAGTTTAACCTATTCGAGTTCCCTAAGAAGTCGCGAAGAGTGTTTTAATGACCATAGATTGAATCCTTGAATGAAAATACCTCAATCAAGGTACTAATTTTGTCACTAGAACATTTTAATGAATAAAGATTGAATCTTTAAAAGAAAATGAGAGTTTGGAGTTAAACTTATTCGAGTTCCCTTTTACGCCCCGAAGTGTGTTTAAATGAGTACAGATTGAATCTTTGAATGAAAATTCCTCACTCAAGGTACCTATTATGTCACTAGACCATTTTAATGTACAAAGATTAAATCTTTGAACGAAAATGAGAGTTTTGAGTTAAACTTATTCGAGTTCCCTTTAATATCACGAAGAGTGTTTTAATTAGTAAAGATTGAATATATGAAAGAAATTACCTCAATCACGGTACCGATTATGCCACATGACCTTTTTAATGTATAAAGAATGAATCTTTGAAAGAAAAAGGGAGTTTCGAGTGTAACTTATTTGAGTTCCTAACGTAATCTCGTAGAATGCTTTAATGACTAAAGATTGAATCCTTGAATGGAAATACCTCAATCAAGGTGCCTATTATGTCACTTGACCTTTTAAATGTATAAAGATTAAATCTTTGGAATAAAATGAGAGTTTTAAGTTAAACTTATAATAGTTCCCTTCGACGTCACGAAGAGTGTATTAATGAGTAAAGATTGAATCTTTGAGCGAAATTACCTCAATCACGATACCTATTATGTCACAAGACCTTTTTAATGTATAACGGTTGAATCTTTGAAAGAAAATGAGAGTTTTGAGTTTAACTTATTCGAGTACCCTTTGAAGTCGCGAAGAGTGTTTTAATGACTAAAAATTGAATCTTTGAATGAAAATAGCTCAACCAAGGTACCTATTGTGTCATTAGAGCTTCTTAATGTATAAAGATTGAATCTTTGAAAGAAAATGAGAGTTTTGAGTTAAACTTATTCGAGGTCCCTTTGACGTCCCAAAGAGTATTTTAACGAGTAAAGATTGAATATTTGAATGTAAACACCTCAATCATGGTACCTATTATGTCACTAAACCATTTTAATGTATAAAGATTAAATTTTTTAAAGAAAATGAGACTTTTGAGTTAAACTTATTCGAGTTTCCTTTGAGATCACGGAGAGTGTTCTAATGAGTAAAGATTGAATCAGTGAATAAAATTATCTCAATTAAGGTAGCTATTATGTCACTAGGCCATTTTAATGTATAAAGATTGAATCTTTGAAAGAAAATGAGAGTTTTGTGTTAAACTTATTCGACTTCCCTATGAAGTCGGGACGAGTGTTTTAATGACAAAAGACTGAATCTTTGAATAAGAGGTACAAAGATTGAATTTGTGAAAGAAAATGAGAGGTTTGAGTTTAACTTATTCGAGTTCCCTGCGAAGAGTGTTTTAATAACTAAAGATTGAATCTTTGAATGAAAAGACCTCAATCAAGGTACCTATTATGTCACTAGTCCTTTTTTTTGTACAAATATTTAATCTTTGAAAGAGAGAGAGATTTTTGAGTTAAACTTGTTTGAATTCCCTTGGACGTCCTAAAGAGTATTTTAATGAGAAAAGATTGAATCTTTGAATGAAAAATTCTCAATCAAGGTACCTATTATATCGCTAGACCTTTTAAAGTATAAAGATTGAGTCTTTGAAAGAAAATTAGAGTTTTGAGTTAAACTTATTCGAATTCCCTTTGACGTCCCGAAAAGTGTTTTAATGAGCAAAGGTTGAATCTTTGAATGAAATTACTTCTAACAAGGTACCAATTATGTCTCTAGACCATTTTAATGTATGAAGATTGAATCTTTGAAAGAAAATGAGAGTTTTGAGTTCAACTTCTTCGAGTTCACTATGTAGTCGTGAATTGTGTTTTAGGGACAAAAGATTGAATCATTGAATGAAATTACTTCAATCAAGATACCAGTTATGTCACTAGACAATTTTAATCTACAAAGATTGAATCTTTGAACGAAAATGATAGTTTTGAGGAAAACTTGTTCAAGTTCCCTATGAAGTCGCGAAGTGTGTTTTAATGACTGCAGATTGAATCTTTGAATGAAAATACCTCAATTAAGGTACCAATTACGTCACAAGACCTTTTTAATGGGTAAAGATCGAGTCTTTAAAAGAAAGCGAGGGTTTTAAGTTAAACTTATTCGAGTTCCCTTTGACGTCTCGAAGAGTGTTTAAAAGAGTAAGGATTGAATCTTTGAATGAGAATTCCTCAATCAAGCTACCAATGTAAAGATTGAATCTCTGAGTGAAATTAACACAATCAAGGTAACTACTATGTCACTAGACCTTATTAATGTATAGCGATTCAATCTTTGAAAGAAAACGACAATTTTAAGTTTAACTTGTTCGAATTCCTTATGAAGTGGCGAAGAGTGTTTTAAAGTCTAAAGATTGAATCTTTGAATGAAAATACCTTAATCAAGGTATTAATTATGTCACTAGACCTTTTTAATGTATAAAGAATAAATCTTAGAAAGAAAATGAGAGTTTTGAGTTAAACTTATTCGAGTTCCCTTTGACGTAACGGAGAGTGTTTTAATGTGTAAAGATTGAATCCTTGAATGAAATTACCTCAATCAAGGTACCTATTATGTCAATGGACCTTTTTAATGTATAAAGATTTAATCTTTGATTTAAAATGAGAATTTTGAGTTTAACCTATTCGAGTTCCCTAAGAAGTCGCGAAGAGTGTTTTAATGACCATAGATTGAATCCTTGAATGAAAATACCTCAATCAAGGTACTAATTTTGTCACTAGAACATTTTAATGAATAAAGATTGAATCTTTAAAAGAAAATGAGAGTTTGGAGTTAAACTTATTCGAGTTCCCTTTTACGCCCCGAAGTGTGTTTAAATGAGTACAGATTGAATCTTTGAATGAAAATTCCTCACTCAAGGTACCTATTATGTCACTAGACCATTTTAATGTACAAAGATTAAATCTTTGAACGAAAATGAGAGTTTTGAGTTAAACTTATTCGAGTTCCCTTTAATATCACGAAGAGTGTTTTAATTAGTAAAGATTGAATATATGAAAGAAATTACCTCAATCACGGTACCGATTATGCCACATGACCTTTTTAATGTATAAAGAATGAATCTTTGAAAGAAAAAGGGAGTTTCGAGTGTAACTTATTTGAGTTCCTAACGTAATCTCGTAGAATGCTTTAATGACTAAAGATTGAATCCTTTAATGGAAATACCTCAATCAAGGTGCCTATTATGTCACTTGACCTTTTAAATGTATAAAGATTAAATCTTTGGAATAAAATGAGAGTTTTAAGTTAAACTTATAATAGTTCCCTTCGACGTCACGAAGAGTGTATTAATGAGTAAAGATTGAATCTTTGAGCGAAATTACCTCAATCACGATACCTATTATGTCACAAGACCTTTTTAATGTATAACGGTTGAATCTTTGAAAGAAAATGAGAGTTTTGAGTTTAACTTATTCGAGTACCCTTTGAAGTCGCGAAGAGTGTTTTAATGACTAAAAATTGAATCTTTGAATGAAAATAGCTCAACCAAGGTACCTATTGTGTCATTAGAGCTTCTTAATGTATAAAGATTGAATCTTTGAAAGAAAATGAGAGTTTTGAGTTAAACTTATTCGAGGTCCCTTTGACGTCCCAAAGAGTATTTTAACGAGTAAAGATTGAATATTTGAATGTAAACACCTCAATCATGGTACCTATTATGTCACTAAACCATTTTAATGTATAAAGATTAAATTTTTTAAAGAAAATGAGACTTTTGAGTTAAACTTATTCGAGTTTCCTTTGAGATCACGGAGAGTGTTCTAATGAGTAAAGATTGAATCAGTGAATAAAATTATCTCAATTAAGGTAGCTATTATGTCACTAGGCCATTTTAATGTATAAAGATTGAATCTTTGAAAGAAAATGAGAGTTTTGTGTTAAACTTATTCGACTTCCCTATGAAGTCGGGACGAGTGTTTTAATGACAAAAGACTGAATCTTTGAATAAGAGGTACAAAGATTGAATTTGTGAAAGAAAATGAGAGGTTTGAGTTTAACTTATTCGAGTTCCCTGCGAAGAGTGTTTTAATAACTAAAGATTGAATCTTTGAATGAAAAGACCTCAATCAAGGTACCTATTATGTCACTAGTCCTTTTTTTTGTACAAATATTTAATCTTTGAAAGAGAGAGAGATTTTTGAGTTAAACTTGTTTGAATTCCCTTGGACGTCCTAAAGAGTATTTTAATGAGAAAAGATTGAATCTTTGAATGAAAAATTCTCAATCAAGGTACCTATTATATCGCTAGACCTTTTAAAGTATAAAGATTGAGTCTTTGAAAGAAAATTAGAGTTTTGAGTTAAACTTATTCGAATTCCCTTTGACGTCCCGAAAAGTGTTTTAATGAGCAAAGGTTGAATCTTTGAATGAAATTACTTCTAACAAGGTACCAATTATGTCTCTAGACCATTTTAATGTATGAAGATTGAATCTTTGAAAGAAAATGAGAGTTTTGAGTTCAACTTCTTCGAGTTCACTATGTAGTCGTGAATTGTGTTTTAGGGACAAAAGATTGAATCATTGAATGAAATTACTTCAATCAAGATACCAGTTATGTCACTAGACAATTTTAATCTACAAAGATTGAATCTTTGAACGAAAATGATAGTTTTGAGGAAAACTTGTTCAAGTTCCCTATGAAGTCGCGAAGTGTGTTTTAATGACTGCAGATTGAATCTTTGAATGAAAATACCTCAATTAAGGTACCAATTACGTCACAAGACCTTTTTAATGGGTAAAGATCGAGTCTTTAAAAGAAAGCGAGGGTTTTAAGTTAAACTTATTCGAGTTCCCTTTGACGTCTCGAAGAGTGTTTAAAAGAGTAAGGATTGAATCTTTGAATGAGAATTCCTCAATCAAGCTACCAATGTAAAGATTGAATCTCTGAGTGAAATTAACACAATCAAGGTAACTACTATGTCACTAGACCTTATTAATGTATAGCGATTCAATCTTTGAAAGAAAACGACAATTTTAAGTTTAACTTGTTCGAATTCCTTATGAAGTGGCGAAGAGTGTTTTAAAGTCTAAAGATTGAATCTTTGAATGAAAATACCTTAATCAAGGTATTAATTATGTCACTAGACCTTTTTAATGTATAAAGAATAAATCTTAGAAAGAAAATGAGAGTTTTGAGTTAAACTTATTCGAGTTCCCTTTGACGTAACGGAGAGTGTTTTAATGTGTAAAGATTGAATCCTTGAATGAAATTACCTCAATCAAGGTACCTATTATGTCAATGGACCTTTTTAATGTATAAAGATTTAATCTTTGATTTAAAATGAGAATTTTGAGTTTAACCTATTCGAGTTCCCTAAGAAGTCGCGAAGAGTGTTTTAATGACCATAGATTGAATCCTTGAATGAAAATACCTCAATCAAGGTACTAATTTTGTCACTAGAACATTTTAATGAATAAAGATTGAATCTTTAAAAGAAAATGAGAGTTTGGAGTTAAACTTATTCGAGTTCCCTTTTACGCCCCGAAGTGTGTTTAAATGAGTACAGATTGAATCTTTGAATGAAAATTCCTCACTCAAGGTACCTATTATGTCACTAGACCATTTTAATGTACAAAGATTAAATCTTTGAACGAAAATGAGAGTTTTGAGTTAAACTTATTCGAGTTCCCTTTAATATCACGAAGAGTGTTTTAATTAGTAAAGATTGAATATATGAAAGAAATTACCTCAATCACGGTACCGATTATGCCACATGACCTTTTTAATGTATAAAGAATGAATCTTTGAAAGAAAAAGGGAGTTTCGAGTGTAACTTATTTGAGTTCCTAACGTAATCTCGTAGAATGCTTTAATGACTAAAGATTGAATCCTTGAATGGAAATACCTCAATCAAGGTGCCTATTATGTCACTTGACCTTTTAAATGTATAAAGATTAAATCTTTGGAATAAAATGAGAGTTTTAAGTTAAACTTATAATAGTTCCCTTCGACGTCACGAAGAGTGTATTAATGAGTAAAGATTGAATCTTTGAGCGAAATTACCTCAATCACGATACCTATTATGTCACAAGACCTTTTTAATGTATAACGGTTGAATCTTTGAAAGAAAATGAGAGTTTTGAGTTTAACTTATTCGAGTACCCTTTGAAGTCGCGAAGAGTGTTTTAATGACTAAAAATTGAATCTTTGAATGAAAATAGCTCAACCAAGGTACCTATTGTGTCATTAGAGCTTCTTAATGTATAAAGATTGAATCTTTGAAAGAAAATGAGAGTTTTGAGTTAAACTTATTCGAGGTCCCTTTGACGTCCCAAAGAGTATTTTAACGAGTAAAGATTGAATATTTGAATGTAAACACCTCAATCATGGTACCTATTATGTCACTAAACCATTTTAATGTATAAAGATTAAATTTTTTAAAGAAAATGAGACTTTTGAGTTAAACTTATTCGAGTTTCCTTTGAGATCACGGAGAGTGTTCTAATGAGTAAAGATTGAATCAGTGAATAAAATTATCTCAATTAAGGTAGCTATTATGTCACTAGGCCATTTTAATGTATAAAGATTGAATCTTTGAAAGAAAATGAGAGTTTTGTGTTAAACTTATTCGACTTCCCTATGAAGTCGGGACGAGTGTTTTAATGACAAAAGACTGAATCTTTGAATAAGAGGTACAAAGATTGAATTTGTGAAAGAAAATGAGAGGTTTGAGTTTAACTTATTCGAGTTCCCTGCGAAGAGTGTTTTAATAACTAAAGATTGAATCTTTGAATGAAAAGACCTCAATCAAGGTACCTATTATGTCACTAGTCCTTTTTTTTGTACAAATATTTAATCTTTGAAAGAGAGAGAGATTTTTGAGTTAAACTTGTTTGAATTCCCTTGGACGTCCTAAAGAGTATTTTAATGAGAAAAGATTGAATCTTTGAATGAAAAATTCTCAATCAAGGTACCTATTATATCGCTAGACCTTTTAAAGTATAAAGATTGAGTCTTTGAAAGAAAATTAGAGTTTTGAGTTAAACTTATTCGAATTCCCTTTGACGTCCCGAAAAGTGTTTTAATGAGCAAAGGTTGAATCTTTGAATGAAATTACTTCTAACAAGGTACCAATTATGTCTCTAGACCATTTTAATGTATGAAGATTGAATCTTTGAAAGAAAATGAGAGTTTTGAGTTCAACTTCTTCGAGTTCACTATGTAGTCGTGAATTGTGTTTTAGGGACAAAAGATTGAATCATTGAATGAAATTACTTCAATCAAGATACCAGTTATGTCACTAGACAATTTTAATCTACAAAGATTGAATCTTTGAACGAAAATGATAGTTTTGAGGAAAACTTGTTCAAGTTCCCTATGAAGTCGCGAAGTGTGTTTTAATGACTGCAGATTGAATCTTTGAATGAAAATACCTCAATTAAGGTACCAATTACGTCACAAGACCTTTTTAATGGGTAAAGATCGAGTCTTTAAAAGAAAGCGAGGGTTTTAAGTTAAACTTATTCGAGTTCCCTTTGACGTCTCGAAGAGTGTTTAAAAGAGTAAGGATTGAATCTTTGAATGAGAATTCCTCAATCAAGCTACCAATGTAAAGATTGAATCTCTGAGTGAAATTAACACAATCAAGGTAACTACTATGTCACTAGACCTTATTAATGTATAGCGATTCAATCTTTGAAAGAAAACGACAATTTTAAGTTTAACTTGTTCGAATTCCTTATGAAGTGGCGAAGAGTGTTTTAAAGTCTAAAGATTGAATCTTTGAATGAAAATACCTTAATCAAGGTATTAATTATGTCACTAGACCTTTTTAATGTATAAAGAATAAATCTTAGAAAGAAAATGAGAGTTTTGAGTTAAACTTATTCGAGTTCCCTTTGACGTAACGGAGAGTGTTTTAATGTGTAAAGATTGAATCCTTGAATGAAATTACCTCAATCAAGGTACCTATTATGTCAATGGACCTTTTTAATGTATAAAGATTTAATCTTTGATTTAAAATGAGAATTTTGAGTTTAACCTATTCGAGTTCCCTAAGAAGTCGCGAAGAGTGTTTTAATGACCATAGATTGAATCCTTGAATGAAAATACCTCAATCAAGGTACTAATTTTGTCACTAGAACATTTTAATGAATAAAGATTGAATCTTTAAAAGAAAATGAGAGTTTGGAGTTAAACTTATTCGAGTTCCCTTTTACGCCCCGAAGTGTGTTTAAATGAGTACAGATTGAATCTTTGAATGAAAATTCCTCACTCAAGGTACCTATTATGTCACTAGACCATTTTAATGTACAAAGATTAAATCTTTGAACGAAAATGAGAGTTTTGAGTTAAACTTATTCGAGTTCCCTTTAATATCACGAAGAGTGTTTTAATTAGTAAAGATTGAATATATGAAAGAAATTACCTCAATCACGGTACCGATTATGCCACATGACCTTTTTAATGTATAAAGAATGAATCTTTGAAAGAAAAAGGGAGTTTCGAGTGTAACTTATTTGAGTTCCTAACGTAATCTCGTAGAATGCTTTAATGACTAAAGATTGAATCCTTGAATGGAAATACCTCAATCAAGGTGCCTATTATGTCACTTGACCTTTTAAATGTATAAAGATTAAATCTTTGGAATAAAATGAGAGTTTTAAGTTAAACTTATAATAGTTCCCTTCGACGTCACGAAGAGTGTATTAATGAGTAAAGATTGAATCTTTGAGCGAAATTACCTCAATCACGATACCTATTATGTCACAAGACCTTTTTAATGTATAACGGTTGAATCTTTGAAAGAAAATGAGAGTTTTGAGTTTAACTTATTCGAGTACCCTTTGAAGTCGCGAAGAGTGTTTTAATGACTAAAAATTGAATCTTTGAATGAAAATAGCTCAACCAAGGTACCTATTGTGTCATTAGAGCTTCTTAATGTATAAAGATTGAATCTTTGAAAGAAAATGAGAGTTTTGAGTTAAACTTATTCGAGGTCCCTTTGACGTCCCAAAGAGTATTTTAACGAGTAAAGATTGAATATTTGAATGTAAACACCTCAATCATGGTACCTATTATGTCACTAAACCATTTTAATGTATAAAGATTAAATTTTTTAAAGAAAATGAGACTTTTGAGTTAAACTTATTCGAGTTTCCTTTGAGATCACGGAGAGTGTTCTAATGAGTAAAGATTGAATCAGTGAATAAAATTATCTCAATTAAGGTAGCTATTATGTCACTAGGCCATTTTAATGTATAAAGATTGAATCTTTGAAAGAAAATGAGAGTTTTGTGTTAAACTTATTCGACTTCCCTATGAAGTCGGGACGAGTGTTTTAATGACAAAAGACTGAATCTTTGAATAAGAGGTACAAAGATTGAATTTGTGAAAGAAAATGAGAGGTTTGAGTTTAACTTATTCGAGTTCCCTGCGAAGAGTGTTTTAATAACTAAAGATTGAATCTTTGAATGAAAAGACCTCAATCAAGGTACCTATTATGTCACTAGTCCTTTTTTTTGTACAAATATTTAATCTTTGAAAGAGAGAGAGATTTTTGAGTTAAACTTGTTTGAATTCCCTTGGACGTCCTAAAGAGTATTTTAATGAGAAAAGATTGAATCTTTGAATGAAAAATTCTCAATCAAGGTACCTATTATATCGCTAGACCTTTTAAAGTATAAAGATTGAGTCTTTGAAAGAAAATTAGAGTTTTGAGTTAAACTTATTCGAATTCCATTTGACGTCCCGAAAAGTGTTTTAATGAGCAAAGGTTGAATCTTTGAATGAAATTACTTCTAACAAGGTACCAATTATGTCTCTAGACCATTTTAATGTATGAAGATTGAATCTTTGAAAGAAAATGAGAGTTTTGAGTTCAACTTCTTCGAGTTCACTATGTAGTCGTGAATTGTGTTTTAGGGACAAAAGATTGAATCATTGAATGAAATTACTTCAATCAAGATACCAGTTATGTCACTAGACAATTTTAATCTACAAAGATTGAATCTTTGAACGAAAATGATAGTTTTGAGGAAAACTTGTTCAAGTTCCCTATGAAGTCGCGAAGTGTGTTTTAATGACTGCAGATTGAATCTTTGAATGAAAATACCTCAATTAAGGTACCAATTACGTCACAAGACCTTTTTAATGGGTAAAGATCGAGTCTTTAAAAGAAAGCGAGGGTTTTAAGTTAAACTTATTCGAGTTCCCTTTGACGTCTCGAAGAGTGTTTAAAAGAGTAAGGATTGAATCTTTGAATGAGAATTCCTCAATCAAGCTACCAATGTAAAGATTGAATCTCTGAGTGAAATTAACACAATCAAGGTAACTACTATGTCACTAGACCTTATTAATGTATAGCGATTCAATCTTTGAAAGAAAACGACAATTTTAAGTTTAACTTGTTCGAATTCCTTATGAAGTGGCGAAGAGTGTTTTAAAGTCTAAAGATTGAATCTTTGAATGAAAATACCTTAATCAAGGTATTAATTATGTCACTAGACCTTTTTAATGTATAAAGAATAAATCTTAGAAAGAAAATGAGAGTTTTGAGTTAAACTTATTCGAGTTCCCTTTGACGTAACGGAGAGTGTTTTAATGTGTAAAGATTGAATCCTTGAATGAAATTACCTCAATCAAGGTACCTATTATGTCAATGGACCTTTTTAATGTATAAAGATTTAATCTTTGATTTAAAATGAGAATTTTGAGTTTAACCTATTCGAGTTCCCTAAGAAGTCGCGAAGAGTGTTTTAATGACCATAGATTGAATCCTTGAATGAAAATACCTCAATCAAGGTACTAATTTTGTCACTAGAACATTTTAATGAATAAAGATTGAATCTTTAAAAGAAAATGAGAGTTTGGAGTTAAACTTATTCGAGTTCCCTTTTACGCCCCGAAGTGTGTTTAAATGAGTACAGATTGAATCTTTGAATGAAAATTCCTCACTCAAGGTACCTATTATGTCACTAGACCATTTTAATGTACAAAGATTAAATCTTTGAACGAAAATGAGAGTTTTGAGTTAAACTTATTCGAGTTCCCTTTAATATCACGAAGAGTGTTTTAATTAGTAAAGATTGAATATATGAAAGAAATTACCTCAATCACGGTACCGATTATGCCACATGACCTTTTTAATGTATAAAGAATGAATCTTTGAAAGAAAAAGGGAGTTTCGAGTGTAACTTATTTGAGTTCCTAACGTAATCTCGTAGAATGCTTTAATGACTAAAGATTGAATCCTTGAATGGAAATACCTCAATCAAGGTGCCTATTATGTCACTTGACCTTTTAAATGTATAAAGATTAAATCTTTGGAATAAAATGAGAGTTTTAAGTTAAACTTATAATAGTTCCCTTCGACGTCACGAAGAGTGTATTAATGAGTAAAGATTGAATCTTTGAGCGAAATTACCTCAATCACGATACCTATTATGTCACAAGACCTTTTTAATGTATAACGGTTGAATCTTTGAAAGAAAATGAGAGTTTTGAGTTTAACTTATTCGAGTACCCTTTGAAGTCGCGAAGAGTGTTTTAATGACTAAAAATTGAATCTTTGAATGAAAATAGCTCAACCAAGGTACCTATTGTGTCATTAGAGCTTCTTAATGTATAAAGATTGAATCTTTGAAAGAAAATGAGAGTTTTGAGTTAAACTTATTCGAGGTCCCTTTGACGTCCCAAAGAGTATTTTAACGAGTAAAGATTGAATATTTGAATGTAAACACCTCAATCATGGTACCTATTATGTCACTAAACCATTTTAATGTATAAAGATTAAATTTTTTAAAGAAAATGAGACTTTTGAGTTAAACTTATTCGAGTTTCCTTTGAGATCACGGAGAGTGTTCTAATGAGTAAAGATTGAATCAGTGAATAAAATTATCTCAATTAAGGTAGCTATTATGTCACTAGGCCATTTTAATGTATAAAGATTGAATCTTTGAAAGAAAATGAGAGTTTTGTGTTAAACTTATTCGACTTCCCTATGAAGTCGGGACGAGTGTTTTAATGACAAAAGACTGAATCTTTGAATAAGAGGTACAAAGATTGAATTTGTGAAAGAAAATGAGAGGTTTGAGTTTAACTTATTCGAGTTCCCTGCGAAGAGTGTTTTAATAACTAAAGATTGAATCTTTGAATGAAAAGACCTCAATCAAGGTACCTATTATGTCACTAGTCCTTTTTTTTGTACAAATATTTAATCTTTGAAAGAGAGAGAGATTTTTGAGTTAAACTTGTTTGAATTCCCTTGGACGTCCTAAAGAGTATTTTAATGAGAAAAGATTGAATCTTTGAATGAAAAATTCTCAATCAAGGTACCTATTATATCGCTAGACCTTTTAAAGTATAAAGATTGAGTCTTTGAAAGAAAATTAGAGTTTTGAGTTAAACTTATTCGAATTCCCTTTGACGTCCCGAAAAGTGTTTTAATGAGCAAAGGTTGAATCTTTGAATGAAATTACTTCTAACAAGGTACCAATTATGTCTCTAGACCATTTTAATGTATGAAGATTGAATCTTTGAAAGAAAATGAGAGTTTTGAGTTCAACTTCTTCGAGTTCACTATGTAGTCGTGAATTGTGTTTTAGGGACAAAAGATTGAATCATTGAATGAAATTACTTCAATCAAGATACCAGTTATGTCACTAGACAATTTTAATCTACAAAGATTGAATCTTTGAACGAAAATGATAGTTTTGAGGAAAACTTGTTCAAGTTCCCTATGAAGTCGCGAAGTGTGTTTTAATGACTGCAGATTGAATCTTTGAATGAAAATACCTCAATTAAGGTACCAATTACGTCACAAGACCTTTTTAATGGGTAAAGATCGAGTCTTTAAAAGAAAGCGAGGGTTTTAAGTTAAACTTATTCGAGTTCCCTTTGACGTCTCGAAGAGTGTTTAAAAGAGTAAGGATTGAATCTTTGAATGAGAATTCCTCAATCAAGCTACCAATGTAAAGATTGAATCTCTGAGTGAAATTAACACAATCAAGGTAACTACTATGTCACTAGACCTTATTAATGTATAGCGATTCAATCTTTGAAAGAAAACGACAATTTTAAGTTTAACTTGTTCGAATTCCTTATGAAGTGGCGAAGAGTGTTTTAAAGTCTAAAGATTGAATCTTTGAATGAAAATACCTTAATCAAGGTATTAATTATGTCACTAGACCTTTTTAATGTATAAAGAATAAATCTTAGAAAGAAAATGAGAGTTTTGAGTTAAACTTATTCGAGTTCCCTTTGACGTAACGGAGAGTGTTTTAATGTGTAAAGATTGAATCCTTGAATGAAATTACCTCAATCAAGGTACCTATTATGTCAATGGACCTTTTTAATGTATAAAGATTTAATCTTTGATTTAAAATGAGAATTTTGAGTTTAACCTATTCGAGTTCCCTAAGAAGTCGCGAAGAGTGTTTTAATGACCATAGATTGAATCCTTGAATGAAAATACCTCAATCAAGGTACTAATTTTGTCACTAGAACATTTTAATGAATAAAGATTGAATCTTTAAAAGAAAATGAGAGTTTGGAGTTAAACTTATTCGAGTTCCCTTTTACGCCCCGAAGTGTGTTTAAATGAGTACAGATTGAATCTTTGAATGAAAATTCTTCACTCAAGGTACCTATTATGTCACTAGACCATTTTAATGTACAAAGATTAAATCTTTGAACGAAAATGAGAGTTTTGAGTTAAACTTATTCGAGTTCCCTTTAATATCACGAAGAGTGTTTTAATTAGTAAAGATTGAATATATGAAAGAAATTACCTCAATCACGGTACCGATTATGCCACATGACCTTTTTAATGTATAAAGAATGAATCTTTGAAAGAAAAAGGGAGTTTCGAGTGTAACTTATTTGAGTTCCTAACGTAATCTCGTAGAATGCTTTAATGACTAAAGATTGAATCCTTGAATGGAAATACCTCAATCAAGGTGCCTATTATGTCACTTGACCTTTTAAATGTATAAAGATTAAATCTTTGGAATAAAATGAGAGTTTTAAGTTAAACTTATAATAGTTCCCTTCGACGTCACGAAGAGTGTATTAATGAGTAAAGATTGAATCTTTGAGCGAAATTACCTCAATCACGATACCTATTATGTCACAAGACCTTTTTAATGTATAACGGTTGAATCTTTGAAAGAAAATGAGAGTTTTGAGTTTAACTTATTCGAGTACCCTTTGAAGTCGCGAAGAGTGTTTTAATGACTAAAAATTGAATCTTTGAATGAAAATAGCTCAACCAAGGTACCTATTGTGTCATTAGAGCTTCTTAATGTATAAAGATTGAATCTTTGAAAGAAAATGAGAGTTTTGAGTTAAACTTATTCGAGGTCCCTTTGACGTCCCAAAGAGTATTTTAACGAGTAAAGATTGAATATTTGAATGTAAACACCTCAATCATGGTACCTATTATGTCACTAAACCATTTTAATGTATAAAGATTAAATTTTTTAAAGAAAATGAGACTTTTGAGTTAAACTTATTCGAGTTTCCTTTGAGATCACGGAGAGTGTTCTAATGAGTAAAGATTGAATCAGTGAATAAAATTATCTCAATTAAGGTAGCTATTATGTCACTAGGCCATTTTAATGTATAAAGATTGAATCTTTGAAAGAAAATAAGAGTTTTGTGTTAAACTTATTCGACTTCCCTATGAAGTCGGGACGAGTGTTTTAATGACAAAAGACTGAATCTTTGAATAAGAGGTACAAAGATTGAATTTGTGAAAGAAAATGAGAGGTTTGAGTTTAACTTATTCGAGTTCCCTGCGAAGAGTGTTTTAATAACTAAAGATTGAATCTTTGAATGAAAAGACCTCAATCAAGGTACCTATTATGTCACTAGTCCTTTTTTTTGTACAAATATTTAATCTTTGAAAGAGAGAGAGATTTTTGAGTTAAACTTGTTTGAATTCCCTTGGACGTCCTAAAGAGTATTTTAATGAGAAAAGATTGAATCTTTGAATGAAAAATTCTCAATCAAGGTACCTATTATATCGCTAGACCTTTTAAAGTATAAAGATTGAGTCTTTGAAAGAAAATTAGAGTTTTGAGTTAAACTTATTCGAATTCCCTTTGACGTCCCGAAAAGTGTTTTAATGAGCAAAGGTTGAATCTTTGAATGAAATTACTTCTAACAAGGTACCAATTATGTCTCTAGACCATTTTAATGTATGAAGATTGAATCTTTGAAAGAAAATGAGAGTTTTGAGTTCAACTTCTTCGAGTTCACTATGTAGTCGTGAATTGTGTTTTAGGGACAAAAGATTGAATCATTGAATGAAATTACTTCAATCAAGATACCAGTTATGTCACTAGACAATTTTAATCTACAAAGATTGAATCTTTGAACGAAAATGATAGTTTTGAGGAAAACTTGTTCAAGTTCCCTATGAAGTCGCGAAGTGTGTTTTAATGACTGCAGATTGAATCTTTGAATGAAAATACCTCAATTAAGGTACCAATTACGTCACAAGACCTTTTTAATGGGTAAAGATCGAGTCTTTAAAAGAAAGCGAGGGTTTTAAGTTAAACTTATTCGAGTTCCCTTTGACGTCTCGAAGAGTGTTTAAAAGAGTAAGGATTGAATCTTTGAATGAGAATTCCTCAATCAAGCTACCAATGTAAAGATTGAATCTCTGAGTGAAATTAACACAATCAAGGTAACTACTATGTCACTAGACCTTATTAATGTATAGCGATTCAATCTTTGAAAGAAAACGACAATTTTAAGTTTAACTTGTTCGAATTCCTTATGAAGTGGCGAAGAGTGTTTTAAAGTCTAAAGATTGAATCTTTGAATGAAAATACCTTAATCAAGGTATTAATTATGTCACTAGACCTTTTTAATGTATAAAGAATAAATCTTAGAAAGAAAATGAGAGTTTTGAGTTAAACTTATTCGAGTTCCCTTTGACGTAACGGAGAGTGTTTTAATGTGTAAAGATTGAATCCTTGAATGAAATTACCTCAATCAAGGTACCTATTATGTCAATGGACCTTTTTAATGTATAAAGATTTAATCTTTGATTTAAAATGAGAATTTTGAGTTTAACCTATTCGAGTTCCCTAAGAAGTCGCGAAGAGTGTTTTAATGACCATAGATTGAATCCTTGAATGAAAATACCTCAATCAAGGTACTAATTTTGTCACTAGAACATTTTAATGAATAAAGATTGAATCTTTAAAAGAAAATGAGAGTTTGGAGTTAAACTTATTCGAGTTCCCTTTTACGCCCCGAAGTGTGTTTAAATGAGTACAGATTGAATCTTTGAATGAAAATTCCTCACTCAAGGTACCTATTATGTCACTAGACCATTTTAATGTACAAAGATTAAATCTTTGAACGAAAATGAGAGTTTTGAGTTAAACTTATTCGAGTTCCCTTTAATATCACGAAGAGTGTTTTAATTAGTAAAGATTGAATATATGAAAGAAATTACCTCAATCACGGTACCGATTATGCCACATGACCTTTTTAATGTATAAAGAATGAATCTTTGAAAGAAAAAGGGAGTTTCGAGTGTAACTTATTTGAGTTCCTAACGTAATCTCGTAGAATGCTTTAATGACTAAAGATTGAATCCTTGAATGGAAATACCTCAATCAAGGTGCCTATTATGTCACTTGACCTTTTAAATGTATAAAGATTAAATCTTTGGAATAAAATGAGAGTTTTAAGTTAAACTTATAATAGTTCCCTTCGACGTCACGAAGAGTGTATTAATGAGTAAAGATTGAATCTTTGAGCGAAATTACCTCAATCACGATACCTATTATGTCACAAGACCTTTTTAATGTATAACGGTTGAATCTTTGAAAGAAAATGAGAGTTTTGAGTTTAACTTATTCGAGTACCCTTTGAAGTCGCGAAGAGTGTTTTAATGACTAAAAATTGAATCTTTGAATGAAAATAGCTCAACCAAGGTACCTATTGTGTCATTAGAGCTTCTTAATGTATAAAGATTGAATCTTTGAAAGAAAATGAGAGTTTTGAGTTAAACTTATTCGAGGTCCCTTTGACGTCCCAAAGAGTATTTTAACGAGTAAAGATTGAATATTTGAATGTAAACACCTCAATCATGGTACCTATTATGTCACTAAACCATTTTAATGTATAAAGATTAAATTTTTTAAAGAAAATGAGACTTTTGAGTTAAACTTATTCGAGTTTCCTTTGAGATCACGGAGAGTGTTCTAATGAGTAAAGATTGAATCAGTGAATAAAATTATCTCAATTAAGGTAGCTATTATGTCACTAGGCCATTTTAATGTATAAAGATTGAATCTTTGAAAGAAAATGAGAGTTTTGTGTTAAACTTATTCGACTTCCCTATGAAGTCGGGACGAGTGTTTTAATGACAAAAGACTGAATCTTTGAATAAGAGGTACAAAGATTGAATTTGTGAAAGAAAATGAGAGGTTTGAGTTTAACTTATTCGAGTTCCCTGCGAAGAGTGTTTTAATAACTAAAGATTGAATCTTTGAATGAAAAGACCTCAATCAAGGTACCTATTATGTCACTAGTCCTTTTTTTTGTACAAATATTTAATCTTTGAAAGAGAGAGAGATTTTTGAGTTAAACTTGTTTGAATTCCCTTGGACGTCCTAAAGAGTATTTTAATGAGAAAAGATTGAATCTTTGAATGAAAAATTCTCAATCAAGGTACCTATTATATCGCTAGACCTTTTAAAGTATAAAGATTGAGTCTTTGAAAGAAAATTAGAGTTTTGAGTTAAACTTATTCGAATTCCCTTTGACGTCCCGAAAAGTGTTTTAATGAGAAAAGGTTGAATCTTTGAATGAAATTACTTCTAACAAGGTACCAATTATGTCTCTAGACCATTTTAATGTATGAAGATTGAATCTTTGAAAGAAAATGAGAGTTTTGAGTTCAACTTCTTCGAGTTCACTATGTAGTCGTGAATTGTGTTTTAGGGACAAAAGATTGAATCATTGAATGAAATTACTTCAATCAAGATACCAGTTATGTCACTAGACAATTTTAATCTACAAAGATTGAATCTTTGAACGAAAATGATAGTTTTGAGGAAAACTTGTTCAAGTTCCCTATGAAGTCGCGAAGTGTGTTTTAATGACTGCAGATTGAATCTTTGAATGAAAATACCTCAATTAAGGTACCAATTACGTCACAAGACCTTTTTAATGGGTAAAGATCGAGTCTTTAAAAGAAAGCGAGGGTTTTAAGTTAAACTTATTCGAGTTCCCTTTGACGTCTCGAAGAGTGTTTAAAAGAGTAAGGATTGGATCTTTGAATGAGAATTCCTCAATCAAGCTACCAATGTAAAGATTGAATCTCTGAGTGAAATTAACACAATCAAGGTAACTACTATGTCACTAGACCTTATTAATGTATAGCGATTCAATCTTTGAAAGAAAACGACAATTTTAAGTTTAACTTGTTCGAATTCCTTATGAAGTGGCGAAGAGTGTTTTAAAGTCTAAAGATTGAATCTTTGAATGAAAATACCTTAATCAAGGTATTAATTATGTCACTAGACCTTTTTAATGTATAAAGAATAAATCTTAGAAAGAAAATGAGAGTTTTGAGTTAAACTTATTCGAGTTCCCTTTGACGTAACGGAGAGTGTTTTAATGTGTAAAGATTGAATCCTTGAATGAAATTACCTCAATCAAGGTACCTATTATGTCAATGGACCTTTTTAATGTATAAAGATTTAATCTTTGATTTAAAATGAGAATTTTGAGTTTAACCTATTCGAGTTCCCTAAGAAGTCGCGAAGAGTGTTTTAATGACCATAGATTGAATCCTTGAATGAAAATACCTCAATCAAGGTACTAATTTTGTCACTAGAACATTTTAATGAATAAAGATTGAATCTTTAAAAGAAAATGAGAGTTTGGAGTTAAACTTATTCGAGTTCCCTTTTACGCCCCGAAGTGTGTTTAAATGAGTACAGATTGAATCTTTGAATGAAAATTCCTCACTCAAGGTACCTATTATGTCACTAGACCATTTTAATGTACAAAGATTAAATCTTTGAACGAAAATGAGAGTTTTGAGTTAAACTTATTCGAGTTCCCTTTAATATCACGAAGAGTGTTTTAATTAGTAAAGATTGAATATATGAAAGAAATTACCTCAATCACGGTACCGATTATGCCACATGACCTTTTTAATGTATAAAGAATGAATCTTTGAAAGAAAAAGGGAGTTTCGAGTGTAACTTATTTGAGTTCCTAACGGAATCTCGTAGAATGCTTTAATGACTAAAGATTGAATCCTTGAATGGAAATACCTCAATCAAGGTGCCTATTATGTCACTTGACCTTTTAAATGTATAAAGATTAAATCTTTGGAATAAAATGAGAGTTTTAAGTTAAACTTATAATAGTTCCCTTCGACGTCACGAAGAGTGTATTAATGAGTAAAGATTGAATCTTTGAGCGAAATTACCTCAATCACGATACCTATTATGTCACAAGACCTTTTTAATGTATAACGGTTGAATCTTTGAAAGAAAATGAGAGTTTTGAGTTTAACTTATTCGAGTACCCTTTGAAGTCGCGAAGAGTGTTTTAATGACTAAAAATTGAATCTTTGAATGAAAATAGCTCAACCAAGGTACCTATTGTGTCATTAGAGCTTCTTAATGTATAAAGATTGAATCTTTGAAAGAAAATGAGAGTTTTGAGTTAAACTTATTCGAGGTCCCTTTGACGTCCCAAAGAGTATTTTAACGAGTAAAGATTGAATATTTGAATGTAAACACCTCAATCATGGTACCTATTATGTCACTAAACCATTTTAATGTATAAAGATTAAATTTTTTAAAGAAAATGAGACTTTTGAGTTAAACTTATTCGAGTTTCCTTTGAGATCACGGAGAGTGTTCTAATGAGTAAAGATTGAATCAGTGAATAAAATTATCTCAATTAAGGTAGCTATTATGTCACTAGGCCATTTTAATGTATAAAGATTGAATCTTTGAAAGAAAATGAGAGTTTTGTGTTAAACTTATTCGACTTCCCTATGAAGTCGGGACGAGTGTTTTAATGACAAAAGACTGAATCTTTGAATAAGAGGTACAAAGATTGAATTTGTGAAAGAAAATGAGAGGTTTGAGTTTAACTTATTCGAGTTCCCTGCGAAGAGTGTTTTAATAACTAAAGATTGAATCTTTGAATGAAAAGACCTCAATCAAGGTACCTATTATGTCACTAGTCCTTTTTTTTGTACAAATATTTAATCTTTGAAAGAGAGAGAGATTTTTGAGTTAAACTTGTTTGAATTCCCTTGGACGTCCTAAAGAGTATTTTAATGAGAAAAGATTGAATCTTTGAATGAAAAATTCTCAATCAAGGTACCTATTATATCGCTAGACCTTTTAAAGTATAAAGATTGAGTCTTTGAAAGAAAATTAGAGTTTTGAGTTAAACTTATTCGAATTCCCTTTGACGTCCCGAAAAGTGTTTTAATGAGCAAAGGTTGAATCTTTGAATGAAATTACTTCTAACAAGGTACCAATTATGTCTCTAGACCATTTTAATGTATGAAGATTGAATCTTTGAAAGAAAATGAGAGTTTTGAGTTCAACTTCTTCGAGTTCACTATGTAGTCGTGAATTGTGTTTTAGGGACAAAAGATTGAATCATTGAATGAAATTACTTCAATCAAGATACCAGTTATGTCACTAGACAATTTTAATCTACAAAGATTGAATCTTTGAACGAAAATGATAGTTTTGAGGAAAACTTGTTCAAGTTCCCTATGAAGTCGCGAAGTGTGTTTTAATGACTGCAGATTGAATCTTTGAATGAAAATACCTCAATTAAGGTACCAATTACGTCACAAGACCTTTTTAATGGGTAAAGATCGAGTCTTTAAAAGAAAGCGAGGGTTTTAAGTTAAACTTATTCGAGTTCCCTTTGACGTCTCGAAGAGTGTTTAAAAGAGTAAGGATTGAATCTTTGAATGAGAATTCCTCAATCAAGCTACCAATGTAAAGATTGAATCTCTGAGTGAAATTAACACAATCAAGGTAACTACTATGTCACTAGACCTTATTAATGTATAGCGATTCAATCTTTGAAAGAAAACGACAATTTTAAGTTTAACTTGTTCGAATTCCTTATGAAGTGGCGAAGAGTGTTTTAAAGTCTAAAGATTGAATCTTTGAATGAAAATACCTTAATCAAGGTATTAATTATGTCACTAGACCTTTTTAATGTATAAAGAATAAATCTTAGAAAGAAAATGAGAGTTTTGAGTTAAACTTATTCGAGTTCCCTTTGACGTAACGGAGAGTGTTTTAATGTGTAAAGATTGAATCCTTGAATGAAATTACCTCAATCAAGGTACCTATTATGTCAATGGACCTTTTTAATGTATAAAGATTTAATCTTTGATTTAAAATGAGAATTTTGAGTTTAACCTATTCGAGTTCCCTAAGAAGTCGCGAAGAGTGTTTTAATGACCATAGATTGAATCCTTAAATGAAAATACCTCAATCAAGGTACTAATTTTGTCACTAGAACTTTTTAATGAATAAAGATTGAATCTTTAAAAGAAAATGAGAGTTTGGAGTTAAACTTATTCGAGTTCCCTTTTACGCCCCGAAGTGTGTTTAAATGAGTACAGATTGAATCTTTGAATGAAAATTCCTCACTCAAGGTACCTATTATGTCACTAGACCATTTTAATGTACAAAGATTAAATCTTTGAACGAAAATGAGAGTTTTGAGTTAAACTTATTCGAGTTCCCTTTAATATCACGAAGAGTGTTTTAATTAGTAAAGATTGAATATATGAAAGAAATTACCTCAATCACGGTACCGATTATGCCACATGACCTTTTTAATGTATAAAGAATGAATCTTTGAAAGAAAAAGGGAGTTTCGAGTGTAACTTATTTGAGTTCCTAACGTAATCTCGTAGAATGCTTTAATGACTAAAGATTGAATCCTTTAATGGAAATACCTCAATCAAGGTGCCTATTATGTCACTTGACCTTTTAAATGTATAAAGATTAAATCTTTGGAATAAAATGAGAGTTTTAAGTTAAACTTATAATAGTTCCCTTCGACGTCACGAAGAGTGTATTAATGAGTAAAGATTGAATCTTTGAGCGAAATTACCTCAATCACGATACCTATTATGTCACAAGACCTTTTTAATGTATAACGGTTGAATCTTTGAAAGAAAATGAGAGTTTTGAGTTTAACTTATTCGAGTACCCTTTGAAGTCGCGAAGAGTGTTTTAATGACTAAAAATTGAATCTTTGAATGAAAATAGCTCAACCAAGGTACCTATTGTGTCATTAGAGCTTCTTAATGTATAAAGATTGAATCTTTGAAAGAAAATGAGAGTTTTGAGTTAAACTTATTCGAGG
Organism: Cornus florida; assembly: GCF_030987335.1. Classification (NCBI taxonomy): domain Eukaryota; kingdom Viridiplantae; phylum Streptophyta; class Magnoliopsida; order Cornales; family Cornaceae; genus Cornus; species Cornus florida. The sequence goes on along the minus strand of NW_026775627.1, from coordinate 304,911 downwards.
TCCCTTTGACGTCCCAAAGAGTATTTTAACGAGTAAAGATTGAATATTTGAATGTAAACACCTCAATCATGGTACCTATTATGTCACTAAACCATTTTAATGTATAAAGATTAAATTTTTTAAAGAAAATGAGACTTTTGAGTTAAACTTATTCGAGTTTCCTTTGAGATCACGGAGAGTGTTCTAATGAGTAAAGATTGAATCAGTGAATAAAATTATCTCAATTAAGGTAGCTATTATGTCACTAGGCCATTTTAATGTATAAAGATTGAATCTTTGAAAGAAAATGAGAGTTTTGTGTTAAACTTATTCGACTTCCCTATGAAGTCGGGACGAGTGTTTTAATGACAAAAGACTGAATCTTTGAATAAGAGGTACAAAGATTGAATTTGTGAAAGAAAATGAGAGGTTTGAGTTTAACTTATTCGAGTTCCCTGCGAAGAGTGTTTTAATAACTAAAGATTGAATCTTTGAATGAAAAGACCTCAATCAAGGTACCTATTATGTCACTAGTCCTTTTTTTTGTACAAATATTTAATCTTTGAAAGAGAGAGAGATTTTTGAGTTAAACTTGTTTGAATTCCCTTGGACGTCCTAAAGAGTATTTTAATGAGAAAAGATTGAATCTTTGAATGAAAAATTCTCAATCAAGGTACCTATTATATCGCTAGACCTTTTAAAGTATAAAGATTGAGTCTTTGAAAGAAAATTAGAGTTTTGAGTTAAACTTATTCGAATTCCCTTTGACGTCCCGAAAAGTGTTTTAATGAGCAAAGGTTGAATCTTTGAATGAAATTACTTCTAACAAGGTACCAATTATGTCTCTAGACCATTTTAATGTATGAAGATTGAATCTTTGAAAGAAAATGAGAGTTTTGAGTTCAACTTCTTCGAGTTCACTATGTAGTCGTGAATTGTGTTTTAGGGACAAAAGATTGAATCATTGAATGAAATTACTTCAATCAAGATACCAGTTATGTCACTAGACAATTTTAATCTACAAAGATTGAATCTTTGAACGAAAATGATAGTTTTGAGGAAAACTTGTTCAAGTTCCCTATGAAGTCGCGAAGTGTGTTTTAATGACTGCAGATTAAATCTTTGAATGAAAATACCTCAATTAAGGTACCAATTACGTCACAAGACCTTTTTAATGGGTAAAGATCGAGTCTTTAAAAGAAAGCGAGGGTTTTAAGTTAAACTTATTCGAGTTCCCTTTGACGTCTCGAAGAGTGTTTAAAAGAGTAAGGATTGAATCTTTGAATGAGAATTCCTCAATCAAGCTACCAATGTAAAGATTGAATCTCTGAGTGAAATTAACACAATCAAGGTAACTACTATGTCACTAGACCTTATTAATGTATAGCGATTCAATCTTTGAAAGAAAACGACAATTTTAAGTTTAACTTGTTCGAATTCCTTATGAAGTGGCGAAGAGTGTTTTAAAGTCTAAAGATTGAATCTTTGAATGAAAATACCTTAATCAAGGTATTAATTATGTCACTAGACCTTTTTAATGTATAAAGAATAAATCTTAGAAAGAAAATGAGAGTTTTGAGTTAAACTTATTCGAGTTCCCTTTGACGTAACGGAGAGTGTTTTAATGTGTAAAGATTGAATCCTTGAATGAAATTACCTCAATCAAGGTACCTATTATGTCAATGGACCTTTTTAATGTATAAAGATTTAATCTTTGATTTAAAATGAGAATTTTGAGTTTAACCTATTCGAGTTCCCTAAGAAGTCGCGAAGAGTGTTTTAATGACCATAGATTGAATCCTTGAATGAAAATACCTCAATCAAGGTACTAATTTTGTCACTAGAAGTTTTTAATGAATAAAGATTGAATCTTTAAAAGAAAATGAGAGTTTGGAGTTAAACTTATTCGAGTTCCCTTTTACGCCCCGAAGTGTGTTTAAATGAGTACAGATTGAATCTTTGAATGAAAATTCCTCACTCAAGGTACCTATTATGTCACTAGACCATTTTAATGTACAAAGATTAAATCTTTGAACGAAAATGAGAGTTTTGAGTTAAACTTATTCGAGTTCCCTTTAATATCACGAAGAGTGTTTTAATTAGTAAAGATTGAATATATGAAAGAAATTACCTCAATCACGGTACCGATTATGCCACATGACCTTTTTAATGTATAAAGAATGAATCTTTGAAAGAAAAAGGGAGTTTCGAGTGTAACTTATTTGAGTTCCTAACGTAATCTCGTAGAATGCTTTAATGACTAAAGATTGAATCCTTTAATGGAAATACCTCAATCAAGGTGCCTATTATGTCACTTGACCTTTTAAATGTATAAAGATTAAATCTTTGGAATAAAATGAGAGTTTTAAGTTAAACTTATAATAGTTCCCTTCGACGTCACGAAGAGTGTATTAATGAGTAAAGATTGAATCTTTGAGCGAAATTACCTCAATCACGATACCTATTATGTCACAAGACCTTTTTAACGTATAACGGTTGAATCTTTGAAAGAAAATGAGAGTTTTGAGTTTAACTTATTCGAGTACCCTTTGAAGTCGCGAAGAGTGTTTTAATGACTAAAAATTGAATCTTTGAATGAAAATAGCTCAACCAAGGTACCTATTGTGTCATTAGAGCTTCTTAATGTATAAAGATTGAATCTTTGAAAGAAAATGAGAGTTTTGAGTTAAACTTATTCGAGGTCCCTTTGACGTCCCAAAGAGTATTTTAACGTGAAAAGATTGAATATTTGAATGTAAACACCTCAATCATGGTACCTATTATGTCACTAAACCATTTTAATGTATAAAGATTAAATTTTTTAAAGAAAATGAGACTTTTGAGTTAAACTTATTCGAGTTTCCTTTGAGATCACGGAGAGTGTTCTAATGAGTAAAGATTGAATCAGTGAATAAAATTATCTCAATTAAGGTAGCTATTATGTCACTAGGCCATTTTAATGTATAAAGATTGAATCTTTGAAAGAAAATGAGAGTTTTGTGTTAAACTTATTCGACTTCCCTATGAAGTCGGGACGAGTGTTTTAATGACAAAAGACTGAATCTTTGAATAAGAGGTACAAAGATTGAATTTGTGAAAGAAAATGAGAGGTTTGAGTTTAACTTATTCGAGTTCCCTGCGAAGAGTGTTTTAATAACTAAAGATTGAATCTTTGAATGAAAAGACCTCAATCAAGGTACCTATTATGTCACTAGTCCTTTTTTTTGTACAAATATTTAATCTTTGAAAGAGAGAGAGATTTTTGAGTTAAACTTGTTTGAATTCCCTTGGACGTCCTAAAGAGTATTTTAATGAGAAAAGATTGAATCTTTGAATGAAAAATTCTCAATCAAGGTACCTATTATATCGCTAGACCTTTTAAAGTATAAAGATTGAGTCTTTGAAAGAAAATTAGAGTTTTGAGTTAAACTTATTCGAATTCCCTTTGACGTCCCGAAAAGTGTTTTAATGAGCAAAGGTTGAATCTTTGAATGAAATTACTTCTAACAAGGTACCAATTATGTCTCTAGACCATTTTAATGTATGAAGATTGAATCTTTGAAAGAAAATGAGAGTTTTGAGTTCAACTTCTTCGAGTTCACTATGTAGTCGTGAATTGTGTTTTAGGGACAAAAGATTGAATCATTGAATGAAATTACTTCAATCAAGATACCAGTTATGTCACTAGACAATTTTAATCTACAAAGATTGAATCTTTGAACGAAAATGATAGTTTTGAGGAAAACTTGTTCAAGTTCCCTATGAAGTCGCGAAGTGTGTTTTAATGACTGCAGATTGAATCTTTGAATGAAAATACCTCAATTAAGGTACCAATTACGTCACAAGACCTTTTTAATGGGTAAAGATCGAGTCTTTAAAAGAAAGCGAGGGTTTTAAGTTAAACTTATTCGAGTTCCCTTTGACGTCTCGAAGAGTGTTTAAAAGAGTAAGGATTGAATCATTGAATGAGAATTCCTCAATCAAGCTACCAATGTAAAGATTGAATCTCTGAGTGAAATTAACACAATCAAGGTAACTACTATGTCACTAGACCTTATTAATGTATAGCGATTCAATCTTTGAAAGAAAACGACAATTTTAAGTTTAACTTGTTCGAATTCCTTATGAAGTGGCGAAGAGTGTTTTAAAGTCTAAAGATTGAATCTTTGAATGAAAATACCTTAATCAAGGTATTAATTATGTCACTAGACCTTTTTAATGTATAAAGAATAAATCTTAGAAAGAAAATGAGAGTTTTGAGTTAAACTTATTCGAGTTCCCTTTGACGTAACGGAGAGTGTTTTAATGTGTAAAGATTGAATCCTTGAATGAAATTACCTCAATCAAGGTACCTATTATGTCAATGGACCTTTTTAATGTATAAAGATTTAATCTTTGATTTAAAATGAGAATTTTGAGTTTAACCTATTCGAGTTCCCTAAGAAGTCGCGAAGAGTGTTTTAATGACCATAGATTGAATCCTTGAATGAAAATACCTCAATCAAGGTACTAATTTTGTCACTAGAAGTTTTTAATGAATAAAGATTGAATCTTTAAAAGAAAATGAGAGTTTGGAGTTAAACTTATTCGAGTTCCCTTTTACGCCCCGAAGTGTGTTTAAATGAGTACAGATTGAATCTTTGAATGAAAATTCCTCACTCAAGGTACCTATTATGTCACTAGACCATTTTAATGTACAAAGATTAAATCTTTGAACGAAAATGAGAGTTTTGAGTTAAACTTATTCGAGTTCCCTTTAATATCACGAAGAGTGTTTTAATTAGTAAAGATTGAATATATGAAAGAAATTACCTCAATCACGGTACCGATTATGCCACATGACCTTTTTAATGTATAAAGAATGAATCTTTGAAAGAAAAAGGGAGTTTCGAGTGTAACTTATTTGAGTTCCTAACGTAATCTCGTAGAATGCTTTAATGACTAAAGATTGAATCCTTTAATGGAAATACCTCAATCAAGGTGCCTATTATGTCACTTGACCTTTTAAATGTATAAAGATTAAATCTTTGGAATAAAATGAGAGTTTTAAGTTAAACTTATAATAGTTCCCTTCGACGTCACGAAGAGTGTATTAATGAGTAAAGATTGAATCTTTGAGCGAAATTACCTCAATCACGATACCTATTATGTCACAAGACCTTTTTAACGTATAACGGTTGAATCTTTGAAAGAAAATGAGAGTTTTGAGTTTAACTTATTCGAGTACCCTTTGAAGTCGCGAAGAGTGTTTTAATGACTAAAAATTGAATCTTTGAATGAAAATAGCTCAACCAAGGTACCTATTGTGTCATTAGAGCTTCTTAATGTATAAAGATTGAATCTTTGAAAGAAAATGAGAGTTTTGAGTTAAACTTATTCGAGGTCCCTTTGACGTCCCAAAGAGTATTTTAACGTGAAAAGATTGAATATTTGAATGTAAACACCTCAATCATGGTACCTATTATGTCACTAAACCATTTTAATGTATAAAGATTAAATTTTTTAAACAAATGAGACTTTTGAGTTAAACTTATTCGAGTTTCCTTTGAGATCACGGAGAGTGTTCTAATGAGTAAAGATTGAATCAGTGAATAAAATTATCTCAATTAAGGTAGCTATTATGTCACTAGGCCATTTTAATGTATAAAGATTGAATCTTTGAAAGAAAATGAGAGTTTTGTGTTAAACTTATTCGACTTCCCTATGAAGTCGGGACGAGTGTTTTAATGACAAAAGACTGAATCTTTGAATAAGAGGTACAAAGATTGAATTTGTGAAAGAAAATGAGAGGTTTGAGTTTAACTTATTCGAGTTCCCTGCGAAGAGTGTTTTAATAACTAAAGATTGAATCTTTGAATGAAAAGACCTCAATCAAGGTACCTATTATGTCACTAGTCCTTTTTTTTGTACAAATATTTAATCTTTGAAAGAGAGAGAGATTTTTGAGTTAAACTTGTTTGAATTCCCTTGGACGTCCTAAAGAGTATTTTAATGAGAAAAGATTGAATCTTTGAATGAAAAATTCTCAATCAAGGTACCTATTATATCGCTAGACCTTTTAAAGTATAAAGATTGAGTCTTTGAAAGAAAATTAGAGTTTTGAGTTAAACTTATTCGAATTCCCTTTGACGTCCCGAAAAGTGTTTTAATGAGCAAAGGTTGAATCTTTGAATGAAATTACTTCTAACAAGGTACCAATTATGTCTCTAGACCATTTTAATGTATGAAGATTGAATCTTTGAAAGAAAATGAGAGTTTTGAGTTCAACTTCTTCGAGTTCACTATGTAGTCGTGAATTGTGTTTTAGGGACAAAAGATTGAATCATTGAATGAAATTACTTCAATCAAGATACCAGTTATGTCACTAGACAATTTTAATCTACAAAGATTGAATCTTTGAACGAAAATGATAGTTTTGAGGAAAACTTGTTCAAGTTCCCTATGAAGTCGCGAAGTGTGTTTTAATGACTGCAGATTGAATCTTTGAATGAAAATACCTCAATTAAGGTACCAATTACGTCACAAGACCTTTTTAATGGGTAAAGATCGAGTCTTTAAAAGAAAGCGAGGGTTTTAAGTTAAACTTATTCGAGTTCCCTTTGACGTCTCGAAGAGTGTTTAAAAGAGTAAGGATTGAATCATTGAATGAGAATTCCTCAATCAAGCTACCAATGTAAAGATTGAATCTCTGAGTGAAATTAACACAATCAAGGTAACTACTATGTCACTAGACCTTATTAATGTATAGCGATTCAATCTTTGAAAGAAAACGACAATTTTAAGTTTAACTTGTTCGAATTCCTTATGAAGTGGCGAAGAGTGTTTTAAAGTCTAAAGATTGAATCTTTGAATGAAAATACCTTAATCAAGGTATTAATTATGTCACTAGACCTTTTTAATGTATAAAGAATAAATCTTAGAAAGAAAATGAGAGTTTTGAGTTAAACTTATTCGAGTTCCCTTTGACGTAACGGAGAGTGTTTTAATGTGTAAAGATTGAATCCTTGAATGAAATTACCTCAATCAAGGTACCTATTATGTCAATGGACCTTTTTAGTGTATAAAGATTTAATCTTTGATTTAAAATGAGAATTTTGAGTTTAACCTATTCGAGTTCCCTAAGAAGTCGCGAAGAGTGTTTTAATGACCATAGATTGAATCCTTGAATGAAAATACCTCAATCAAGGTACTAATTTTGTCACTAGAAGTTTTTAATGAATAAAGATTGAATCTTTAAAAGAAAATGAGAGTTTGGAGTTAAACTTATTCGAGTTCCCTTTTACGCCCCGAAGTGTGTTTAAATGAGTACAGATTGAATCTTTGAATGAAAATTCCTCACTCAAGGTACCTATTATGTCACTAGACCATTTTAATGTACAAAGATTAAATCTTTGAACGAAAATGAGAGTTTTGAGTTAAACTTATTCGAGTTCCCTTTAATATCACGAAGAGTGTTTTAATTAGTAAAGATTGAATATATGAAAGAAATTACCTCAATCACGGTACCGATTATGCCACATGACCTTTTTAATGTATAAAGAATGAATCTTTGAAAGAAAAAGGGAGTTTCGAGTGTAACTTATTTGAGTTCCTAACGTAATCTCGTAGAATGCTTTAATGACTAAAGATTGAATCCTTTAATGGAAATACCTCAATCAAGGTGCCTATTATGTCACTTGACCTTTTAAATGTATAAAGATTAAATCTTTGGAATAAAATGAGAGTTTTAAGTTAAACTTATAATAGTTCCCTTCGACGTCACGAAGAGTGTATTAATGAGTAAAGATTGAATCTTTGAGCGAAATTACCTCAATCACGATACCTATTATGTCACAAGACCTTTTTAACGTATAACGGTTGAATCTTTGAAAGAAAATGAGAGTTTTGAGTTTAACTTATTCGAGTACCCTTTGAAGTCGCGAAGAGTGTTTTAATGACTAAAAATTGAATCTTTGAATGAAAATAGCTCAACCAAGGTACCTATTGTGTCATTAGAGCTTCTTAATGTATAAAGATTGAATCTTTGAAAGAAAATGAGAGTTTTGAGTTAAACTTATTCGAGGTCCCTTTGACGTCCCAAAGAGTATTTTAACGTGAAAAGATTGAATATTTGAATGTAAACACCTCAATCATGGTACCTATTATGTCACTAAACCATTTTAATGTATAAAGATTAAATTTTTTAAAGAAAATGAGACTTTTGAGTTAAACTTATTCGAGTTTCCTTTGAGATCACGGAGAGTGTTCTAATGAGTAAAGATTGAATCAGTGAATAAAATTATCTCAATTAAGGTAGCTATTATGTCACTAGGCCATTTTAATGTATAAAGATTGAATCTTTGAAAGAAAATGAGAGTTTTGTGTTAAACTTATTCGACTTCCCTATGAAGTCGGGACGAGTGTTTTAATGACAAAAGACTGAATCTTTGAATAAGAGGTACAAAGATTGAATTTGTGAAAGAAAATGAGAGGTTTGAGTTTAACTTATTCGAGTTCCCTGCGAAGAGTGTTTTAATAACTAAAGATTGAATCTTTGAATGAAAAGACCTCAATCAAGGTACCTATTATGTCACTAGTCCTTTTTTTTGTACAAATATTTAATCTTTGAAAGAGAGAGAGATTTTTGAGTTAAACTTGTTTGAATTCCCTTGGACGTCCTAAAGAGTATTTTAATGAGAAAAGATTGAATCTTTGAATGAAAAATTCTCAATCAAGGTACCTATTATATCGCTAGACCTTTTAAAGTATAAAGATTGAGTCTTTGAAAGAAAATTAGAGTTTTGAGTTAAACTTATTCGAATTCCCTTTGACGTCCCGAAAAGTGTTTTAATGAGCAAAGGTTGAATCTTTGAATGAAATTACTTCTAACAAGGTACCAATTATGTCTCTAGACCATTTTAATGTATGAAGATTGAATCTTTGAAAGAAAATGAGAGTTTTGAGTTCAACTTCTTCGAGTTCACTATGTAGTCGTGAATTGTGTTTTAGGGACAAAAGATTGAATCATTGAATGAAATTACTTCAATCAAGATACCAGTTATGTCACTAGACAATTTTAATCTACAAAGATTGAATCTTTGAACGAAAATGATAGTTTTGAGGAAAACTTGTTCAAGTTCCCTATGAAGTCGCGAAGTGTGTTTTAATGACTGCAGATTGAATCTTTGAATGAAAATACCTCAATTAAGGTACCAATTACGTCACAAGACCTTTTTAATGGGTAAAGATCGAGTCTTTAAAAGAAAGCGAGGGTTTTAAGTTAAACTTATTCGAGTTCCCTTTGACGTCTCGAAGAGTGTTTAAAAGAGTAAGGATTGAATCTTTGAATGAGAATTCCTCAATCAAGCTACCAATGTAAAGATTGAATCTCTGAGTGAAATTAACACAATCAAGGTAACTACTATGTCACTAGACCTTATTAATGTATAGCGATTCAATCTTTGAAAGAAAACGACAATTTTAAGTTTAACTTGTTCGAATTCCTTATGAAGTGGCGAAGAGTGTTTTAAAGTCTAAAGATTGAATCTTTGAATGAAAATACCTTAATCAAGGTATTAATTATGTCACTAGACCTTTTTAATGTATAAAGAATAAATCTTAGAAAGAAAATGAGAGTTTTGAGTTAAACTTATTCGAGTTCCCTTTGACGTAACGGAGAGTGTTTTAATGTGTAAAGATTGAATCCTTGAATGAAATTACCTCAATCAAGGTACCTATTATGTCAATGGACCTTTTTAATGTATAAAGATTTAATCTTTGATTTAAAATGAGAATTTTGAGTTTAACCTATTCGAGTTCCCTAAGAAGTCGCGAAGAGTGTTTTAATGACCATAGATTGAATCCTTGAATGAAAATACCTCAATCAAGGTACTAATTTTGTCACTAGAACTTTTTAATGAATAAAGATTGAATCTTTAAAAGAAAATGAGAGTTTGGAGTTAAACTTATTCGAGTTCCCTTTTACGCCCCGAAGTGTGTTTAAATGAGTACAGATTGAATCTTTGAATGAAAATTCCTCACTCAAGGTACCTATTATGTCACTAGACCATTTTAATGTACAAAGATTAAATCTTTGAACGAAAATGAGAGTTTTGAGTTAAACTTATTCGAGTTCCCTTTAATATCACGAAGAGTGTTTTAATTAGTAAAGATTGAATATATGAAAGAAATTACCTCAATCACGGTACCGATTATGCCACATGACCTTTTTAATGTATAAAGAATGAATCTTTGAAAGAAAAAGGGAGTTTCGAGTGTAACTTATTTGAGTTCCTAACGTAATCTCGTAGAATGCTTTAATGACTAAAGATTGAATCCTTTAATGGAAATACCTCAATCAAGGTGCCTATTATGTCACTTGACCTTTTAAATGTATAAAGATTAAATCTTTGGAATAAAATGAGAGTTTTAAGTTAAACTTATAATAGTTCCCTTCGACGTCACGAAGAGTGTATTAATGAGTAAAGATTGAATCTTTGAGCGAAATTACCTCAATCACGATACCTATTATGTCACAAGACCTTTTTAACGTATAACGGTTGAATCTTTGAAAGAAAATGAGAGTTTTGAGTTTAACTTATTCGAGTACCCTTTGAAGTCGCGAAGAGTGTTTTAATGACTAAAAATTGAATCTTTGAATGAAAATAGCTCAACCAAGGTACCTATTGTGTCATTAGAGCTTCTTAATGTATAAAGATTGAATCTTTGAAAGAAAATGAGAGTTTTGAGTTAAACTTATTCGAGGTCCCTTTGACGTCCCAAAGAGTATTTTAACGTGAAAAGATTGAATATTTGAATGTAAACACCTCAATCATGGTACCTATTATGTCACTAAACCATTTTAATGTATAAAGATTAAATTTTTTAAAGAAAATGAGACTTTTGAGTTAAACTTATTCGAGTTTCCTTTGAGATCACGGAGAGTGTTCTAATGAGTAAAGATTGAATCAGTGAATAAAATTATCTCAATTAAGGTAGCTATTATGTCACTAGGCCATTTTAATGTATAAAGATTGAATCTTTGAAAGAAAATGAGAGTTTTGTGTTAAACTTATTCGACTTCCCTATGAAGTCGGGACGAGTGTTTTAATGACAAAAGACTGAATCTTTGAATAAGAGGTACAAAGATTGAATTTGTGAAAGAAAATGAGAGGTTTGAGTTTAACTTATTCGAGTTCCCTGCGAAGAGTGTTTTAATAACTAAAGATTGAATCTTTGAATGAAAAGACCTCAATCAAGGTACCTATTATGTCACTAGTCCTTTTTTTTGTACAAATATTTAATCTTTGAAAGAGAGAGAGATTTTTGAGTTAAACTTGTTTGAATTCCCTTGGACGTCCTAAAGAGTATTTTAATGAGAAAAGATTGAATCTTTGAATGAAAAATTCTCAATCAAGGTACCTATTATATCGCTAGACCTTTTAAAGTATAAAGATTGAGTCTTTGAAAGAAAATTAGAGTTTTGAGTTAAACTTATTCGAATTCCCTTTGACGTCCCGAAAAGTGTTTTAATGAGCAAAGGTTGAATCTTTGAATGAAATTACTTCTAACAAGGTACCAATTATGTCTCTAGACCATTTTAATGTATGAAGATTGAATCTTTGAAAGAAAATGAGAGTTTTGAGTTCAACTTCTTCGAGTTCACTATGTAGTCGTGAATTGTGTTTTAGGGACAAAAGATTGAATCATTGAATGAAATTACTTCAATCAAGATACCAGTTATGTCACTAGACAATTTTAATCTACAAAGATTGAATCTTTGAACGAAAATGATAGTTTTGAGGAAAACTTGTTCAAGTTCCCTATGAAGTCGCGAAGTGTGTTTTAATGACTGCAGATTGAATCTTTGAATGAAAATACCTCAATTAAGGTACCAATTACGTCACAAGACCTTTTTAATGGGTAAAGATCGAGTCTTTAAAAGAAAGCGAGGGTTTTAAGTTAAACTTATTCGAGTTCCCTTTGACGTCTCGAAGAGTGTTTAAAAGAGTAAGGATTGAATCTTTGAATGAGAATTCCTCAATCAAGCTACCAATGTAAAGATTGAATCTCTGAGTGAAATTAACACAATCAAGGTAACTACTATGTCACTAGACCTTATTAATGTATAGCGATTCAATCTTTGAAAGAAAACGACAATTTTAAGTTTAACTTGTTCGAATTCCTTATGAAGTGGCGAAGAGTGTTTTAAAGTCTAAAGATTGAATCTTTGAATGAAAATACCTTAATCAAGGTATTAATTATGTCACTAGACCTTTTTAATGTATAAAGAATAAATCTTCATAATCAAGGTATGAAGATTGAATCTTTGAAAGAAAATGAGAGTTTTGAGTTCAACTTCTTCGAGTTCACTATGTAGTCGTGAATTGTGTTTTAGGGACAAAAGATTGAATCATTGAATGAAATTACTTCAATCAAGATACCAGTTATGTCACTAGACAATTTTAATCTACAAAGATTGAATCTTTGAACGAAAATGATAGTTTTGAGGAAAACTTGTTCAAGTTCCCTATGAAGTCGCGAAGTGTGTTTTAATGACTGCAGATTGAATCTTTGAATGAAAATACCTCAATTAAGGTACCAATTACGTCACAAGACCTTTTTAATGGGTAAAGATCGAGTCTTTAAAAGAAAGCGAGGGTTTTAAGTTAAACTTATTCGAGTTCCCTTTGACGTCTCGAAGAGTGTTTAAAAGAGTAAGGATTGAATCTTTGAATGAGAATTCCTCAATCAAGCTACCAATGTAAAGATTGAATCTCTGAGTGAAATTAACACAATCAAGGTAACTACTATGTCACTAGACCTTATTAATGTATAGCGATTCAATCTTTGAAAGAAAACGACAATTTTAAGTTTAACTTGTTCGAATTCCTTATGAAGTGGCGAAGAGTGTTTTAAAGTCTAAAGATTGAATCTTTGAATGAAAATACCTTAATCAAGGTATTAATTATGTCACTAGACCTTTTTAATGTTTAAAGAATAAATCTTAGAAAGAAAATGAGAGTTTTGAGTTAAACTTATTCGAGTTCCCTTTGACGTGACGGAGAGTGTTTTAATGTGTAAAGATTGAATCCTTGAATGAAATTACCTCAATCAAGGTACCTATTATGTCAATGGACCTTTTTAATGTACAAAGATTTAATCTTTGATTTATAATGAGAATTTTGAGTTTAACCTATTCGAGTTCCCTAAGAAGTCGCGAAGAGTGTTTTAATGACCATAGATTGAATCCTTGAATGAAAATACCTCAATCAAGGTACTAATTTTGTCACTAGAACTTTTTAATGAATAAAGATTGAATCTTTAAAAGAAAATGAGAGTTTGGAGTTAAACTTATTCGAGTTCCCTTTTACGCCCCGAAGTGTGTTTAAATGAGTACAGATTGAATCTTTGAATGAAAATTCCTCACTCAAGGTACCTATCATGTCACTAGACCATTTTAATGTACAAAGATTAAATCTTTGAACGAAAATGAGAGTTTTGAGTTAAACTTATTCGAGTTCCCTTTAATATCACGAAGAGTGTTTTAATTAGTAAAGATTGAATATATGAAACAAATTACCTCAATCACGGTACCGATTATGCCACATGACCTTTTTAATGTATAAAGAATGAATCTTTGAAAGAAAAAGGGAGTTTCGAGTGTAACTTATTTGAGTTCCTAACGTAAAATCTCGTAGAATGCTTTAATGACTAAAGATTGAATCCTTTAATGGAAATACCTCAATCAAGGTGCCTATTATGTCACTTGACCTTTTAAATGTATAAAGATTAAATCTTTGGAATAAAATGAGAGTTTTAAGTTAAACTTATAATAGTTCCCTTCGACGTCACGAAGAGTGTATTAATGAGTAAAGATTGAATCTTTGAGCGAAATTACCTCAATCACGATACCTATTATGTCACACGACCTTTTTAATGTATAACGGTTGAATCTTTGAAAGAAAATGAGAGTTTTGAGTTTAACTTATTCGAGTACCCTTTGAAGTCGCGAAGAGTGTTTTAATGACTAAAAATTGAATCTTTGAATGAAAATAGCTCAATCAAGGTACCTATTGTGTCATTAGAGCTTCTTAATGTATAAAGATTGAATCTTTGAAAGAAAATGAGAGTTTTGAGTTAAACTTATTCGAGGTCCCTTTGACGTCCCAAAGAGTATTTTAACGAGTAAAGATTGAATATTTGAATGTAAACACCTCAATCATGGTACCTATTATGTCACTAAACCATTTTAATGTATAAAGATTAAATTTTTTAAAGAAAATGAGACTTTTCAGTTAAACTTATTCGAGTTTCCTTTGAGATCACGGAGAGTGTTCTAATGAGTAAAGATTGAATCAGTGAATAAAATTATCTCAATTAAGGTAGCTATTATGTCACTAGGCCATTTTAATGTATAAAGATTGAATCTTTGAAAGAAAATGAGAGTTTTGTGTTAAACTTATTCGACTTCCCTATGAAGTCGGGACGAGTGTTTTAATGACAAAAGACTGAATCTTTGAATAAGAGGTACAAAGATTGAATTTGTGAAAGAAAATGAGAGGTTTGAGTTTAACTTATTCGAGTTCCCTATGAAGTCGCGAAGAGTGTTTTAATAACTAAAGATTGAATCTTTGAATGAAAAGACCTCAATCAAGGTACCTATTATGTCACTAGTCCTTTTTTTTTTGTACAAATATTTAATCTTTGAAAGAGAGAGATTTTTGAGTTAAACTTGTTTGAATTCCCTTGGACGTCCTAAAGAGTATTTTAATGAGAAAAGATTGAATCTTTGAATGAAAAATTCTCAATCAAGGTACCTATTATATCGCTAGACCTTTTAAAATATAAAGATTGAGTCTTTGAAAGAAAATTAGAGTTTTGAGTTAAACTTATTCGAATTCCCTTTGACGTCCCGAAAAGTGTTTTAATGAGCAAAGGTTGAATCTTTGAATGAAATTACTTCTAACAAGGTACCAATTATGTCTCTAGACCATTTTAATGTATAAAGATTGAATCTTTGAAAGAAAATGAGAGTTTTGAGTTCAACTTCTTCGAGTTCACTATGTAGTCGTGAATTGTGTTTTAGGGACAAAAGATTGAATCATTGAATGAAATTACTTCAATCAAGATACCAGTTATGTCACTAGACAATTTTAATCTACAAAGATTGAATCTTTGAACGAAAATGATAGTTTTGAGGAAAACTTGTTCAAGTTCCCTATGAAGTCGCGAAGTGTGTTTTAATGACTGCAGATTGAATCTTTGAATGAAAATACCTCAATTAAGGTACCAATTACGTCACAAGACCTTTTTAATGGGTAAAGATCGAGTCTTTAAAAGAAAGCGAGGGTTTTAAGTTAAACTTATTCGAGTTCCCTTTGACGTCTCGAAGAGTGTTTAAAAGAGTAAGGATTGAATCTTTGAATGAGAATTCCTCAATCAAGCTACCAATGTAAAGATTGAATCTCTGAGTGAAATTAACACAATCAAGGTAACTACTATGTCACTAGACCTTATTAATGTATAGCGATTCAATCTTTGAAAGAAAACGACAATTTTAAGTTTAACTTGTTCGAATTCCTTATGAAGTGGCGAAGAGTGTTTTAAAGTCTAAAGATTGAATCTTTGAATGAAAATACCTTAATCAAGGTATTAATTATGTCACTAGACCTTTTTAATGTTTAAAGAATAAATCTTAGAAAGAAAATGAGAGTTTTGAGTTAAACTTATTCGAGTTCCCTTTGACGTGACGGAGAGTGTTTTAATGTGTAAAGATTGAATCCTTGAATGAAATTACCTCAATCAAGGTACCTATTATGTCAATGGACCTTTTTAATGTACAAAGATTTAATCTTTGATTTATAATGAGAATTTTGAGTTTAACCTATTCGAGTTCCCTAAGAAGTCGCGAAGAGTGTTTTAATGACCATAGATTGAATCCTTGAATGAAAATACCTCAATCAAGGTACTAATTTTGTCACTAGAACTTTTTAATGAATAAAGATTGAATCTTTAAAAGAAAATGAGAGTTTGGAGTTAAACTTATTCGAGTTCCCTTTTACGCCCCGAAGTGTGTTTAAATGAGTACAGATTGAATCTTTGAATGAAAATTCCTCACTCAAGGTACCTATCATGTCACTAGACCATTTTAATGTACAAAGATTAAATCTTTGAACGAAAATGAGAGTTTTGAGTTAAACTTATTCGAGTTCCCTTTAATATCACGAAGAGTGTTTTAATTAGTAAAGATTGAATATATGAAAGAAATTACCTCAATCACGGTACCGATTATGCCACATGACCTTTTTAATGTATAAAGAATGAATCTTTGAAAGAAAAAGGGAGTTTCGAGTGTAACTTATTTGAGTTCCTAACGTAATCTCGTAGAATGCTTTAATGACTAAAGATTGAATCCTTTAATGGAAATACCTCAATCAAGGTGCCTATTATGTCACTTGACCTTTTAAATGTATAAAGATTAAATCTTTGGAATAAAATGAGAGTTTTAAGTTAAACTTATAATAGTTCCCTTCGACGTCACGAAGAGTGTATTAATGAGTAAAGATTGAATCTTTGAGCGAAATTACCTCAATCACGATACCTATTATGTCACACGACCTTTTTAATGTATAACGGTTGAATCTTTGAAAGAAAATGAGAGTTTTGAGTTTAACTTATTCGAGTACCCTTTGAAGTCGCGAAGAGTGTTTTAATGACTAAAAATTGAATCTTTGAATGAAAATAGCTCAATCAAGGTACCTATTGTGTCATTAGAGCTTCTTAATGTATAAAGATTGAATCTTTGAAAGAAAATGAGAGTTTTGAGTTAAACTTATTCGAGGTCCCTTTGACGTCCCAAAGAGTATTTTAACGAGTAAAGATTGAATATTTGAATGTAAACACCTCAATCATGGTACCTATTATGTCACTAAACCATTTTAATGTATAAAGATTAAATTTTTTAAAGAAAATGAGACTTTTCAGTTAAACTTATTCGAGTTTCCTTTGAGATCACGGAGAGTGTTCTAATGAGTAAAGATTGAATCAGTGAATAAAATTATCTCAATTAAGGTAGCTATTATGTCACTAGGCCATTTTAATGTATATAAAGATTGAATCTTTGAAAGAAAATGAGAGTTTTGTGTTAAACTTATTCGACTTCCCTATGAAGTCGGGACGAGTGTTTTAATGACAAAAGACTGAATCTTTGAATAAGAGGTACAAAGATTGAATTTGTGAAAGAAAATGAGAGGTTTGAGTTTAACTTATTCGAGTTCCCTATGAAGTCGCGAAGAGTGTTTTAATAACTAAAGATTGAATCTTTGAATGAAAAGACCTCAATCAAGGTACCTATTATGTCACTAGTCCTTTTTTTTTTGTACAAATATTTAATCTTTGAAAGAGAGAGAGATTTTTGAGTTAAACTTGTTTGAATTCCCTTGGACGTCCTAAAGAGTATTTTAATGAGAAAAGATTGAATCTTTGAATGAAAAATTCTCAATCAAGGTACCTATTATATCGCTAGACCTTTTAAAGTATAAAGATTGAGTCTTTGAAAGAAAATTAGAGTTTTGAGTTAAACTTATTCGAATTCCCTTTGACGTCCCGAAAAGTGTTTTAATGAGCAAAGGTTGAATCTTTGAATGAAATTACTTCTAACAAGGTACCAATTATGTCTCTAGACCATTTTAATGTATGAAGATTGAATCTTTGAAAGAAAATGAGAGTTTTGAGTTCAACTTCTTCGAGTTCACTATGTAGTCGTGAATTGTGTTTTAGGGACAAAAGATTGAATCATTGAATGAAATTACTTCAATCAAGATACCAGTTATGTCACTAGACAATTTTAATCTACAAAGATTGAATCTTTGAACGAAAATGATAGTTTTGAGGAAAACTTGTTCAAGTTCCCTATGAAGTCGCGAAGTGTGTTTTAATGACTGCAGATTGAATCTTTGAATGAAAATACCTCAATTAAGGTACCAATTACGTCACAAGACCTTTTTAATGGGTAAAGATCGAGTCTTTAAAAGAAAGCGAGGGTTTTAAGTTAAACTTATTCGAGTTCCCTTTGACGTCTCGAAGAGTGTTTAAAAGAGTAAGGATTGAATCTTTGAATGAGAATTCCTCAATCAAGCTACCAATGTAAAGATTGAATCTCTGAGTGAAATTAACACAATCAAGGTAACTACTATGTCACTAGACCTTATTAATGTATAGCGATTCAATCTTTGAAAGAAAACGACAATTTTAAGTTTAACTTGTTCGAATTCCTTATGAAGTGGCGAAGAGTGTTTTAAAGTCTAAAGATTGAATCTTTGAATGAAAATACCTTAATCAAGGTATTAATTATGTCACTAGACCTTTTTAATGTTTAAAGAATAAATCTTAGAAAGAAAATGAGAGTTTTGAGTTAAACTTATTCGAGTTCCCTTTGACGTGACGGAGAGTGTTTTAATGTGTAAAGATTGAATCCTTGAATGAAATTACCTCAATCAAGGTACCTATTATGTCAATGGACCTTTTTAATGTACAAAGATTTAATCTTTGATTTATAATGAGAATTTTGAGTTTAACCTATTCGAGTTCCCTAAGAAGTCGCGAAGAGTGTTTTAATGACCATAGATTGAATCCTTGAATGAAAATACCTCAATCAAGGTACTAATTTTGTCACTAGAACTTTTTAATGAATAAAGATTGAATCTTTAAAAGAAAATGAGAGTTTGGAGTTAAACTTATTCGAGTTCCCTTTTACGCCCCGAAGTGTGTTTAAATGAGTACAGATTGAATCTTTGAATGAAAATTCCTCACTCAAGGTACCTATCATGTCACTAGACCATTTTAATGTACAAAGATTAAATCTTTGAACGAAAATGAGAGTTTTGAGTTAAACTTATTCGAGTTCCCTTTAATATCACGAAGAGTGTTTTAATTAGTAAAGATTGAATATATGAAACAAATTACCTCAATCACGGTACCGATTATGCCACATGACCTTTTTAATGTATAAAGAATGAATCTTTGAAAGAAAAAGGGAGTTTCGAGTGTAACTTATTTGAGTTCCTAACGTAAAATCTCGTAGAATGCTTTAATGACTAAAGATTGAATCCTTTAATGGAAATACCTCAATCAAGGTGCCTATTATGTCACTTGACCTTTTAAATGTATAAAGATTAAATCTTTGGAATAAAATGAGAGTTTTAAGTTAAACTTATAATAGTTCCCTTCGACGTCACGAAGAGTGTATTAATGAGTAAAGATTGAATCTTTGAGCGAAATTACCTCAATCACGATACCTATTATGTCACACGACCTTTTTAATGTATAACGGTTGAATCTTTGAAAGAAAATGAGAGTTTTGAGTTTAACTTATTCGAGTACCCTTTGAAGTCGCGAAGAGTGTTTTAATGACTAAAAATTGAATCTTTGAATGAAAATAGCTCAATCAAGGTACCTATTGTGTCATTAGAGCTTCTTAATGTATAAAGATTGAATCTTTGAAAGAAAATGAGAGTTTTGAGTTAAACTTATTCGAGGTCCCTTTGACGTCCCAAAGAGTATTTTAACGAGTAAAGATTGAATATTTGAATGTAAACACCTCAATCATGGTACCTATTATGTCACTAAACCATTTTAATGTATAAAGATTAAATTTTTTAAAGAAAATGAGACTTTTCAGTTAAACTTATTCGAGTTTCCTTTGAGATCACGGAGAGTGTTCTAATGAGTAAAGATTGAATTAGTGAATAAAATTATCTCAATTAAGGTAGCTATTATGTCACTAGGCCATTTTAATGTATAAAGATTGAATCTTTGAAAGAAAATGAGAGTTTTGTGTTAAACTTATTCGACTTCCCTATGAAGTCGGGACGAGTGTTTTAATGACAAAAGACTGAATCTTTGAATAAGAGGTACAAAGATTGAATTTGTGAAAGAAAATGAGAGGTTTGAGTTTAACTTATTCGAGTTCCCTATGAAGTCGCGAAGAGTGTTTTAATAACTAAAGATTGAATCTTTGAATGAAAAGACCTCAATCAAGGTACCTATTATGTCACTAGTCCTTTTTTTTTTGTACAAATATTTAATCTTTGAAAGAGAGAGAGATTTTTGAGTTAAACTTGTTTGAATTTCCTTGGACGTCCTAAAGAGTATTTTAATGAGAAAAGATTGAATCTTTGAATGAAAAATTCTCAATCAAGGTACCTATTATATCGCTAGACCTTTTAAAATATAAAGATTGAGTCTTTGAAAGAAAATTAGAGTTTTGAGTTAAACTTATTCGAATTCCCTTTGACGTCCCGAAAAGTGTTTTAATGAGCAAAGGTTGAATCTTTGAATGAAATTACTTCTAACAAGGTACCAATTATGTCTCTAGACCATTTTAATGTATGAAGATTGAATCTTTGAAAGAAAATGAGAGTTTTGAGTTCAACTTCTTCGAGTTCACTATGTAGTCGTGAATTGTGTTTTAGGGACAAAAGATTGAATCATTGAATGAAATTACTTCAATCAAGATACCAGTTATGTCACTAGACAATTTTAATCTACAAAGATTGAATCTTTGAACGAAAATGATAGTTTTGAGGAAAACTTGTTCAAGTTCCCTATGAAGTCGCGAAGTGTGTTTTAATGACTGCAGATTGAATCTTTGAATGAAAATACCTCAATTAAGGTACCAATTACGTCACAAGACCTTTTTAATGGGTAAAGATCGAGTCTTTAAAAGAAAGCGAGGGTTTTAAGTTAAACTTATTCGAGTTCCCTTTGACGTCTCGAAGAGTGTTTAAAAGAGTAAGGATTGAATCTTTGAATGAGAATTCCTCAATCAAGCTACCAATGTAAAGATTGAATCTCTGAGTGAAATTAACACAATCAAGGTAACTACTATGTCACTAGACCTTATTAATGTATAGCGATTCAATCTTTGAAAGAAAACGACAATTTTAAGTTTAACTTGTTCGAATTCCTTATGAAGTGGCGAAGAGTGTTTTAAAGTCTAAAGATTGAATCTTTGAATGAAAATACCTTAATCAAGGTATTAATTATGTCACTAGACCTTTTTAATGTTTAAAGAATAAATCTTAGAAAGAAAATGAGAGTTTTGAGTTAAACTTATTCGAGTTCCCTTTGACGTGACGGAGAGTGTTTTAATGTGTAAAGATTGAATCCTTGAATGAAATTACCTCAATCAAGGTACCTATTATGTCAATGGACCTTTTTAATGTACAAAGATTTAATCTTTGATTTATAATGAGAATTTTGAGTTTAACCTATTCGAGTTCCCTAAGAAGTCGCGAAGAGTGTTTTAATGACCATAGATTGAATCCTTGAATGAAAATACCTCAATCAAGGTACTAATTTTGTCACTAGAACTTTTTAATGAATAAAGATTGAATCTTTAAAAGAAAATGAGAGTTTGGAGTTAAACTTATTCGAGTTCCCTTTTACGCCCCGAAGTGTGTTTAAATGAGTACAGATTGAATCTTTGAATGAAAATTCCTCACTCAAGGTACCTATCATGTCACTAGACCATTTTAATGTACAAAGATTAAATCTTTGAACGAAAATGAGAGTTTTGAGTTAAACTTATTCGAGTTCCCTTTAATATCACGAAGAGTGTTTTAATTAGTAAAGATTGAATATATGAAAGAAATTACCTCAATCACGGTACCGATTATGCCACATGACCTTTTTAATGTATAAAGAATGAATCTTTGAAAGAAAAAGGGAGTTTCGAGTGTAACTTATTTGAGTTCCTAACGTAATCTCGTAGAATGCTTTAATGACTAAAGATTGAATCCTTTAATGGAAATACCTCAATCAAGGTGCCTATTATGTCACTTGACCTTTTAAATGTATAAAGATTAAATCTTTGGAATAAAATGAGAGTTTTAAGTTAAACTTATAATAGTTCCCTTCGACGTCACGAAGAGTGTATTAATGAGTAAAGATTGAATCTTTGAGCGAAATTACCTCAATCACGATACCTATTATGTCACACGACCTTTTTAATGTATAACGGTTGAATCTTTGAAAGAAAATGAGAGTTTTGAGTTTAACTTATTCGAGTACCCTTTGAAGTCGCGAAGAGTGTTTTAATGACTAAAAATTGAATCTTTGAATGAAAATAGCTCAATCAAGGTACCTATTGTGTCATTAGAGCTTCTTAATGTATAAAGATTGAATCTTTGAAAGAAAATGAGAGTTTTGAGTTAAACTTATTCGAGGTCCCTTTGACGTCCCAAAGAGTATTTTAACGAGTAAAGATTGAATATTTGAATGTA
The DNA here is from genome assembly GCF_030987335.1 of Cornus florida. Classification (NCBI taxonomy): domain Eukaryota; kingdom Viridiplantae; phylum Streptophyta; class Magnoliopsida; order Cornales; family Cornaceae; genus Cornus; species Cornus florida. The sequence continues at coordinate 282,667 of NW_026775627.1, read as the reverse complement.
AACACCTCAATCATGGTACCTATTATGTCACTAAACCATTTTAATGTATAAAGATTAAATTTTTTAAAGAAAATGAGACTTTTCAGTTAAACTTATTCGAGTTTCCTTTGAGATCACGGAGAGTGTTCTAATGAGTAAAGATTGAATCAGTGAATAAAATTATCTCAATTAAGGTAGCTATTATGTCACTAGGCCATTTTAATGTATAAAGATTGAATCTTTGAAAGAAAATGAGAGTTTTGTGTTAAACTTATTCGACTTCCCTATGAAGTCGGGACGAGTGTTTTAATGACAAAAGACTGAATCTTTGAATAAGAGGTACAAAGATTGAATTTGTGAAAGAAAATGAGAGGTTTGAGTTTAACTTATTCGAGTTCCCTATGAAGTCGCGAAGAGTGTTTTAATAACTAAAGATTGAATCTTTGAATGAAAAGACCTCAATCAAGGTACCTATTATGTCACTAGTCCTTTTTTTTTGTACAAATATTTAATCTTTGAAAGAGAGAGAGATTTTTGAGTTAAACTTGTTTGAATTCCCTTGGACGTCCTAAAGAGTATTTTAATGAGAAAAGATTGAATCTTTGAATGAAAAATTCTCAATCAAGGTACCTATTATATCGCTAGACCTTTTAAAGTATAAAGATTGAGTCTTTGAAAGAAAATTAGAGTTTTGAGTTAAACTTATTCGAATTCCCTTTGACGTCCCGAAAAGTGTTTTAATGAGCAAAGGTTGAATCTTTGAATGAAATTACTTCTAACAAGGTACCAATTATGTCTCTAGACCATTTTAATGTATGAAGATTGAATCTTTGAAAGAAAATGAGAGTTTTGAGTTCAACTTCTTCGAGTTCACTATGTAGTCGTGAATTGTGTTTTAGGGACAAAAGATTGAATCATTGAATGAAATTACTTCAATCAAGATACCAGTTATGTCACTAGACAATCTTAATCTACAAAGATTGAATCTTTGAACGAAAATGATAGTTTTGAGGAAAACTTGTTCAAGTTCCCTATGAAGTCGCGAAGTGTGTTTTAATGACTGCAGATTGAATCTTTGAATGAAAATACCTCAATTAAGGTACCAATTACGTCACAAGACCTTTTTAATGGGTAAAGATCGAGTCTTTAAAAGAAAGCGAGGGTTTTAAGTTAAACTTATTCGAGTTCCCTTTGACGTCTCAAAGAGTGTTTAAAAGAGTAAGGATTGAATCTTTGAATGAGAATTCCTCAATCAAGCTACCAATGTAAAGATTGAATCTCTGAGTGAAATTAACACAATCAAGGTAACTACTATGTCACTAGACCTTATTAATGTATAGCGATTCAATCTTTGAAAGAAAACGACAATTTTAAGTTTAACTTGTTCGAATTCCTTATGAAGTGGCGAAGAGTGTTTTAAAGTCTAAAGATTGAATCTTTGAATGAAAATACCTTAATCAAGGTATTAATTATGTCACTAGACCTTTTTAATGTTTAAAGAATAAATCTTAGAAAGAAAATGAGAGTTTTGAGTTAAACTTATTCGAGTTCCCTTTGACGTGACGGAGAGTGTTTTAATGTGTAAAGATTGAATCCTTGAATGAAATTACCTCAATCAAGGTACCTATTATGTCAATGGACCTTTTTAATGTACAAAGATTTAATCTTTGATTTAAAATGAGAATTTTGAGTTTAACCTATTCGAGTTCCCTAAGAAGTCGCGAAGAGTGTTTTAATGACCATAGATTGAATCCTTGAATGAAAATACCTCAATCAAGGTACTAATTTTGTCACTAGAACTTTTTAATGAATAAAGATTGAATCTTTAAAAGAAAATGAAAGTTTGGAGTTAAACTTATTCGAGTTCCCTTTTACGCCGCGAAGTGTGTTTAAATGAGTACAGATTGAATCTTTGAATGAAAATTCCTCACTCAAGGTACCTATTATGTCACTAGACCATTTTAATGTACAAAGATTAAATCTTTGAACGAAAATGCTTTTGAGTTAAACTTATTCGAGTTCCCTTTAATATCACGAAGAGTGTTTTAATTAGTAAAGATTGAATATATGAAACAAATTACCTCAATCACGGTACCGATTATGCCACATGACCTTTTTAATGTATAAAGAATGAATCTTTGAAAGAAAAAGGGAGTTTCGAGTGTAACTTATTTGAGTTCCTAACGTAATCTCGTAGAATGCTTTAATGACTAAAGATTGAATCCTTTAATGGAAATACCTCAATCAAGGTGCCTATTATGTCACTTGACCTTTTAAATGTATAAAGATTAAATCTTTGGAATAAAATGAGAGTTTTAAGTTAAACTTATAATAGTTCCCTTCGACGTCACGAAGAGTGTATTAATGAGTAAAGATTGAATCTTTGAGCGAAATTACCTCAATCACGATACCTATTATGTCACACGACCTTTTTAATGTATAACGGTTGAATCTTTGAAAGAAAATGAGAGTTTTGAGTTTAACTTATTCGAGTACCCTTTGAAGTCGCGAAGAGTGTTTTAATGACTAAAAATTGAATCTTTGAATGAAAATAGCTCAATCAAGGTACCTATTGTGTCATTAGAGCTTCTTAATGTATAAAGATTGAATCTTTGAAAGAAAATGAGAGTTTTGAGTTAAACTTATTCGAGGTCCCTTTGACGTCCCAAAGAGTATTTTAACGAGTAAAGATTGAATATTTGAATGTAAACACCTCAATCATGGTACCTATTATGTCACTAAACCATTTTAATGTATAAAGATTAAATTTTTTAAAGAAAATGAGACTTTTCAGTTAAACTTATTCGAGTTTCCTTTGAGATCACGGAGAGTGTTCTAATGAGTAAAGATTGAATCAGTGAATAAAATTATCTCAATTAAGGTAGCTATTATGTCACTAGGCCATTTTAATGTATAAAGATTGAATCTTTGAAAGAAAATGAGAGTTTTGTGTTAAACTTATTCGACTTCCCTATGAAGTCGGGACGAGTGTTTTAATGACAAAAGACTGAATCTTTGAATAAGAGGTACAAAGATTGAATTTGTGAAAGAAAATGAGAGGTTTGAGTTTAACTTATTCGAGTTCCCTATGAAGTCGCGAAGAGTGTTTTAATAACTAAAGATTGAATCTTTGAATGAAAAGACCTCAATCAAGGTACCTATTATGTCACTAGTCCTTTTTTTTTGTACAAATATTTAATCTTTGAAAGAGAGAGAGATTTTTGAGTTAAACTTGTTTGAATTCCCTTGGACGTCCTAAAGAGTATTTTAATGAGAAAAGATTGAATCTTTGAATGAAAAATTCTCAATCAAGGTACCTATTATATCGCTAGACCTTTTAAAGTATAAAGATTGAGTCTTTGAAAGAAAATTAGAGTTTTGAGTTAAACTTATTCGAATTCCCTTTGACGTCCCGAAAAGTGTTTTAATGAGCAAAGGTTGAATCTTTGAATGAAATTACTTCTAACAAGGTACCAATTATGTCTCTAGACCATTTTAATGTATGAAGATTGAATCTTTGAAAGAAAATGAGAGTTTTGAGTTCAACTTCTTCGAGTTCACTATGTAGTCGTGAATTGTGTTTTAGGGACAAAAGATTGAATCATTGAATGAAATTACTTCAATCAAGATACCAGTTATGTCACTAGACAATTTTAATCTACAAAGATTGAATCTTTGAACGAAAATGATAGTTTTGAGGAAAACTTGTTCAAGTTCCCTATGAAGTCGCGAAGTGTGTTTTAATGACTGCAGATTGAATCTTTGAATGAAAATACCTCAATTAAGGTACCAATTACGTCACAAGACCTTTTTAATGGGTAAAGATCGAGTCTTTAAAAGAAAGCGAGGGTTTTAAGTTAAACTTATTCGAGTTCCCTTTGACGTCTCGAAGAGTGTTTAAAAGAGTAAGGATTGAATCTTTGAATGAGAATTCCTCAATCAAGCTACCAATGTAAAGATTGAATCTCTGAGTGAAATTAACACAATCAAGGTAACTACTATGTCACTAGACCTTATTAATGTATAGCGATTCAATCTTTGAAAGAAAACGACAATTTTAAGTTTAACTTGTTCGAATTCCTTATGAAGTGGCGAAGAGTGTTTTAAAGTCTAAAGATTGAATCTTTGAATGAAAATACCTTAATCAAGGTATTAATTATGTCACTAGACCTTTTTAATGTTTAAAGAATAAATCTTAGAAAGAAAATGAGAGTTTTGAGTTAAACTTATTCGAGTTCCCTTTGACGTGACGGAGAGTGTTTTAATGTGTAAAGATTGAATCCTTGAATGAAATTACCTCAATCAAGGTACCTATTATGTCAATGGACCTTTTTAATGTACAAAGATTTAATCTTTGATTTAAAATGAGAATTTTGAGTTTAACCTATTCGAGTTCCCTAAGAAGTCGCGAAGAGTGTTTTAATGACCATAGATTGAATCCTTGAATGAAAATACCTCAATCAAGGTACTAATTTTGTCACTAGAACTTTTTAATGAATAAAGATTGAATCTTTAAAAGAAAATGAAAGTTTGGAGTTAAACTTATTCGAGTTCCCTTTTACGCCGCGAAGTGTGTTTAAATGAGTACAGATTGAATCTTTGAATGAAAATTCCTCACTCAAGGTACCTATTATGTCACTAGACCATTTTAATGTACAAAGATTAAATCTTTGAACGAAAATGAGAGTTTTGAGTTAAACTTATTCGAGTTCCCTTTAATATCACGAAGAGTGTTTTAATTAGTAAAGATTGAATATATGAAACAAATTACCTCAATCACGGTACCGATTATGCCACATGACCTTTTTAATGTATAAAGAATGAATCTTTGAAAGAAAAAGGGAGTTTCGAGTGTAACTTATTTGAGTTCCTAACGTAATCTCGTAGAATGCTTTAATGACTAAAGATTGAATCCTTTAATGGAAATACCTCAATCAAGGTGCCTATTATGTCACTTGACCTTTTAAATGTATAAAGATTAAATCTTTGGAATAAAATGAGAGTTTTAAGTTAAACTTATAATAGTTCCCTTCGACGTCACGAAGAGTGTATTAATGAGTAAAGATTGAATCTTTGAGCGAAATTACCTCAATCACGATACCTATTATGTCACACGACCTTTTTAATGTATAACGGTTGAATCTTTGAAAGAAAATGAGAGTTTTGAGTTTAACTTATTCGAGTACCCTTTGAAGTCGCGAAGAGTGTTTTAATGACTAAAAATTGAATCTTTGAATGAAAATAGCTCAATCAAGGTACCTATTGTGTCATTAGAGCTTCTTAATGTATAAAGATTGAATCTTTGAAAGAAAATGAGAGTTTTGAGTTAAACTTATTCGAGGTCCCTTTGACGTCCCAAAGAGTATTTTAAAGAGTAAAGATTGAATATTTGAATGTAAACACCTCAATCATGGTACCTATTATGTCACTAAACCATTTTAATGTATAAAGATTAAATTTTTTAAAGAAAATGAGACTTTTGAGTTAAACTTATTCGAGTTTCCTTTGAGATCACGGAGAGTGTTCTAATGAGTAAAGATTGAATCAGTGAATAAAATTATCTCAATTAAGGTAGCTATTATGTCACTAGGCCATTTTAATGTATAAAGATTGAATCTTTGAAAGAAAATGAGAGTTTTGTGTTAAACTTATTCGACTTCCCTATGAAGTCGGGACGAGTGTTTTAATGACAAAAGACTGAATCTTTGAATAAGAGGTACAAAGATTGAATTTGTGAAAGAAAATGAGAGGTTTGAGTTTAACTTATTCGAGTTCCCTATGAAGTCGCGAAGAGTGTTTTAATAACTAAAGATTGAATCTTTGAATGAAAAGACCTCAATCAAGGTACCTATTATGTCACTAGTCCTTTTTTTTTGTACAAATATTTAATCTTTGAAAGAGAGAGAGATTTTTGAGTTAAACTTGTTTGAATTCCCTTGGACGTCCTAAAGAGTATTTTAATGAGAAAAGATTGAATCTTTGAATGAAAAATTCTCAATCAAGGTACATATTATATCGCTAGACCTTTTAAAGTATAAAGATTGAGTCTTTGAAAGAAAATTAGAGTTTTGAGTTAAACTTATTCGAATTCCCTTTGACGTCCCGAAAAGTGTTTTAATGAGCAAAGGTTGAATCTTTGAATGAAATTACTTCTAACAAGGTACCAATTATGTCTCTAGACCATTTTAATGTATGAAGATTGAATCTTTGAAAGAAAATGAGAGTTTTGAGTTCAACTTCTTCGAGTTCACTATGTAGTCGTGAATTGTGTTTTAGGGACAAAAGATTGAATCATTGAATGAAATTACTTCAATCAAGACACCAGTTATGTCACTAGACAATTTTAATCTACAAAGATTGAATCTTTGAACGAAAATGATAGTTTTGAGGAAAACTTGTTCAAGTTCCCTATGAAGTCGCGAAGTGTGTTTTAATGACTGCAGATTGAATCTTTGAATGAAAATACCTCAATTAAGGTACCAATTACGTCACAAGACTTTTTTAATGGGTAAAGATCGAGTCTTTAAAAGAAAGCGAGGGTTTTAAGTTAAACTTATTCGAGTTCCCTTTGACGTCTCGAAGAGTATTTAAAAGAGTAAGGATTGAATCTTTGAATGAGAATTCCTCAATCAAGCTACCAATGTAAAGATTGAATCTCTGAGTGAAATTAACACAATCAAGGTAACTACTATGCCACTAGACCTTATTAATGTATAGCGATTCAATCTTTGAAAGAAAACGACAATTTTAAGTTTAACTTGTTCGAATTCCTTATGAAGTGGCGAAGAGTGTTTTAAAGTCTAAAGATTGAATCTTTGAATGAAAATACCTTAATCAAGGTATTAATTATGTCACTAGACCTTTTTAATGTATAAAGAATAAATCTTAGAAAGAAAATGAGAGTTTTGAGTTAAACTTATTCGAGTTCCCTTTGACGTGACGGAGAGTGTTTTAATGTGTAAAGATTGAATCCTTGAATGAAATTACCTCAATCAAGGTACCTATTATGTCAATGGACCTTTTTAATGTATAAAGATTTAATCTTTGATTTAAAATGAGAATTTTGAGTTTAACCTATTCGAGTTCCCTAAGAAGTCGCGAAGAGTGTTTTAATGACCATAGATTGAATCCTTGAATGAAAATACCTCAATCAAGGTACTAATTTTGTCACTAGAACTTTTTAACGAATAAAGATTGAATCTTTAAAAGAAAATGAGAGTTTGGAGTTAAACTTATTCGAGTTCCCTTTTACGCACCGAAGTGTGTTTAAATGAGTACAGATTGAATCTTTGAATGAAAATTCCTCACTCAAGGTACCTATTATGTCACTAGACCATTTTAATGTACAAAGATTAAATCTTTGAATGAAAATGAGAGTTTTGAGTTAAACTTATTCGAGTTCCCTTTAATATCACGAAGAGTGTTTTAATTAGTAAAGATTGAATATATGAAACAAATTACCTCAATCACGGTACCGATTATGCCACATGACCTTTTTAATGTATAAAGAATGAATCTTTGAAAGAAAAAGGGAGTTTCGAGTGTAACTTATTTGAGTTCCTAACGTAATCTCGTAGAATGCTTTAATGACTAAAGATTGAATCCTTTAATGGAAATACCTCAATCAAGGTGCCTATTATGTCACTTGACCTTTTAAATGTATAAAGATTAAATCTTTGGAATAAAATGAGAGTTTTAAGTTAAACTTATAATAGTTCCCTTCGACGTCACGAAGAGTGTATTAATGAGTAAAGATTGAATCTTTGAGCGAAATTACCTCAATCACGATACCTATTATGTCACACGACCTTTTTAATGTATAACGGTTGAATCTTTGAAAGAAAATGAGAGTTTTGAGTTTAACTTATTCGAGTACCCTTTGAAGTCGCGAAGAGTGTTTTAATGACTAAAAATTGAATCTTTGAATGAAAATAGCTCAATCAAGGTACCTATTGTGTCATTAGAGCTTCTTAATGTATAAAGATTGAATCTTTGAAAGAAAATGAGAGTTTTGAGTTAAACTTATTCGAGGTCCCTTTGACGTCCCAAAGAGTATTTTAACGAGTAAAGATTGAATATTTGAATGTAAACACCTCAATCATGGTACCTATTATGTCACTAAACCATTTTAATGTATAAAGATTAAATTTTTTAAAGAAAATGAGACTTTTGAGTTAAACTTATTCGAGTTTCCTTTGAGATCACGGAGAGTGTTCTAATGAGTAAAGATTGAATCAGTGAATAAAATTATCTCAATTAAGGTAGCTATTATGTCACTAGGCCATTTTAATGTATAAAGATTGAATCTTTGAAAGAAAATGAGAGTTTTGTGTTAAACTTATTCGACTTCCCTATGAAGTCGGGACGAGTGTTTTAATGACAAAAGACTGAATCTTTGAATAAGAGGTACAAAGATTGAATTTGTGAAAGAAAATGAGAGGTTTGAGTTTAACTTATTCGAGTTCCCTATGAAGTCGCGAAGAGTGTTTTAATAACTAAAGATTGAATCTTTGAATGAAAAGACCTCAATCAAGGTACCTATTATGTCACTAGTCCTTTTTTTTTGTACAAATATTTAATCTTTGAAAGAGAGAGAGATTTTTGAGTTAAACTTGTTTGAATTCCCTTGGACGTCCTAAAGAGTATTTTAATGAGAAAAGATTGAATCTTTGAATGAAAAATTCTCAATCAAGGTACCTATTATATCGCTAGACCTTTTAAAGTATAAAGATTGAGTCTTTGAAAGAAAATTAGAGTTTTGAGTTAAACTTATTCGAATTCCCTTTGACGTCCCGAAAAGTGTTTTAATGAGCAAAGGTTGAATCTTTGAATGAAATTACTTCTAACAAGGTACCAATTATGTCTCTAGACCATTTTAATGTATGAAGATTGAATCTTTGAAAGAAAATGAGAGTTTTGAGTTCAACTTCTTCGAGTTCACTATGTAGTCGTGAATTGTGTTTTAGGGACAAAAGATTGAATCATTGAATGAAATTACTTCAATCAAGATACCAGTTATGTCACTAGACAATTTTAATCTACAAAGATTGAATCTTTGAACGAAAATGATAGTTTTGAGGAAAACTTGTTCAAGTTCCCTATGAAGTCGCGAAGTGTGTTTTAATGACTGCAGATTGAATCTTTGAATGAAAATACCTCAATTAAGGTACCAATTACGTCATAAGACTTTTTTAATGGGTAAAGATCGAGTCTTTAAAAGAAAGCGAGGGTTTTAAGTTAAACTTATTCGAGTTCCCTTTGACGTCTCGAAGAGTGTTTAAAAGAGTAAGGATTGAATCTTTGAATGAGAATTCCTCAATCAAGCTACCAATGTAAAGATTGAATCTCTGAGTGAAATTAACACAATCAAGGTAACTACTATGCCACTAGACCTTATTAATGTATAGCGATTCAATCTTTGAAAGAAAACGACAATTTTAAGTTTAACTTGTTCGAATTCCTTATGAAGTGGCGAAGAGTGTTTTAAAGTCTAAAGATTGAATCTTTGAATGAAAATACCTTAATCAAGGTATTAATTATGTCACTAGACCTTTTTAATGTATAAAGAATAAATCTTAGAAAGAAAATGAGAGTTTTGAGTTAAACTTATTCGAGTTCCCTTTGACGTGACGGAGAGTGTTTTAATGTGTAAAGATTGAATCCTTGAATGAAATTACCTCAATCAAGGTACCTATTATGTCAATGGACCTTTTTAATGTATAAAGATTTAATCTTTGATTTAAAATGAGAATTTTGAGTTTAACCTATTCGAGTTCCCTAAGAAGTCGCGAAGAGTGTTTTAATGACCATAGATTGAATCCTTGAATGAAAATACCTCAATCAAGGTACTAATTTTGTCACTAGAACTTTTTAATGAATAAAGATTGAATCTTTAAAAGAAAATGAGAGTTTGGAGTTAAACTTATTCGAGTTCCCTTTTACGCCCCGAAGTGTGTTTAAATGAGTACAGATTGAATCTTTGAATGAAAATTCCTCACTCAAGGTACTTATTATGTCACTAGACCATTTTAATGTACAAAGATTAAATCTTTGAACGAAAATGAGAGTTTTGAGTTAAACTTATTCGAGTTCCCTTTAATATCACGAAGAGTGTTTTAATTAGTAAAGATTGAATATATGAAACAAATTACCTCAATCACGGTACCGATTATGCCACATGACCTTTTTAATGTATAAAGAATGAATCTTTGAAAGAAAAAGGGAGTTTCGAGTGTAACTTATTTGAGTTCCTAACGTAATCTCGTAGAATGCTTTAATGACTAAAGATTGAATCCTTTAATGGAAATACCTCAATCAAGGTGCCTATTATGTCACTTGACCTTTTAAATGTATAAAGATTAAATCTTTGGAATAAAATGAGAGTTTTAAGTTAAACTTATAATAGTTCCCTTCGACGTCACGAAGAGTGTATTAATGAGTAAAGATTGAATCTTTGAGCGAAATTACCTCAATCACGATACCTATTATGTCACACGACCTTTTTAATGTATAACGGTTGAATCTTTGAAAGAAAATGAGAGTTTTGAGTTTAACTTATTCGAGTACCCTTTGAAGTCGCGAAGAGTGTTTTAATGACTAAAAATTGAATCTTTGAATGAAAATAGCTCAATCAAGGTACCTATTGTGTCATTAGAGCTTCTTAATGTATAAAGATTGAATCTTTGAAAGAAAATGAGAGTTTTGAGTTAAACTTATTCGAGGTCCCTTTGACGTCCCAAAGAGTATTTTAACGAGTAAAGATTGAATATTTGAATGTAAACACCTCAATCATGGTACCTATTATGTCACTAAACCATTTTAATGTATAAAGATTAAATTTTTTAAAGAAAATGAGACTTTTCAGTTAAACTTATTCGAGTTTCCTTTGAGATCACGGAGAGTGTTCTAATGAGTAAAGATTGAATCAGTGAATAAAATTATCTCAATTAAGGTAGCTATTATGTCACTAGGCCATTTTAATGTATAAAGATTGAATCTTTGAAAGAAAATGAGAGTTTTGTGTTAAACTTATTCGACTTCCCTATGAAGTCGGGACGAGTGTTTTAATGACAAAAGACTGAATCTTTGAATAAGAGGTACAAAGATTGAATTTGTGAAAGAAAATGAGAGGTTTGAGTTTAACTTATTCGAGTTCCCTATGAAGTCGCGAAGAGTGTTTTAATAACTAAAGATTGAATCTTTGAATGAAAAGACCTCAATCAAGGGACCTATTATGTCACTAGTCCTTTTTTTTTGTACAAATATTTAATCTTTGAAAGAGAGAGAGATTTTTGAGTTAAACTTGTTTGAATTCCCTTGGACGTCCTAAAGAGTATTTTAATGAGAAAAGATTGAACCTTTGAATGAAAAATTCTCAATCAAGGTACCTATTATATCGCTAGACCTTTTAAAGTATAAAGATTGAGTCTTTGAAAGAAAATTAGAGTTTTGAGTTAAACTTATTCGAATTCCCTTTGACGTCCCGAAAAGTGTTTTAATGAGCAAAGGTTGAATCTTTGAATGAAATTACTTCTAACAAGGTACCAATTATGTCTCTAGACCATTTTAATGTATGAAGATTGAATCTTTGAAAGAAAATGAGAGTTTTGAGTTCAACTTCTTCGAGTTCACTATGTAGTCGTGAATTGTGTTTTAGGGACAAAAGATTGAATCATTGAATGAAATTACTTCAATCAAGACACCAGTTATGTCACTAGACAATTTTAATCTACAAAGATTGAATCTTTGAACGAAAATGATAGTTTTGAGGAAAACTTGTTCAAGTTCCCTATGAAGTCGCGAAGTGTGTTTTAATGACTGCAGATTGAATCTTTGAATGAAAATACCTCAATTAAGGTACCAATTACGTCACAAGACTTTTTTAATGGGTAAAGATCGAGTCTTTAAAAGAAAGCGAGGGTTTTAAGTTAAACTTATTCGAGTTCCCTTTGACGTCTCGAAGAGTATTTAAAAGAGTAAGGATTGAATCTTTGAATGAGAATTCCTCAATCAAGCTACCAATGTAAAGATTGAATCTCTGAGTGAAATTAACACAATCAAGGTAACTACTATGCCACTAGACCTTATTAATGTATAGCGATTCAATCTTTGAAAGAAAACGACAATTTTAAGTTTAACTTGTTCGAATTCCTTATGAAGTGGCGAAGAGTGTTTTAAAGTCTAAAGATTGAATCTTTGAATGAAAATACCTTAATCAAGGTATTAATTATGTCACTAGACCTTTTTAATGTATAAAGAATAAATCTTAGAAAGAAAATGAGAGTTTTGAGTTAAACTTATTCGAGTTCCCTTTGACGTGACGGAGAGTGTTTTAATGTGTAAAGATTGAATCCTTGAATGAAATTACCTCAATCAAGGTACCTATTATGTCAATGGACCTTTTTAATGTATAAAGATTTAATCTTTGATTTAAAATGAGAATTTTGAGTTTAACCTATTCGAGTTCCCTAAGAAGTCGCGAAGAGTGTTTTAATGACCATAGATTGAATCCTTGAATGAAAATACCTCAATCAAGGTACTAATTTTGTCACTAGAACTTTTTAACGAATAAAGATTGAATCTTTAAAAGAAAATGAGAGTTTGGAGTTAAACTTATTCGAGTTCCCTTTTACGCGCCGAAGTATGTTTAAATGAGTACAGATTGAATCTTTGAATGAAAATTCCTCACTCAAGGTACCTATTATGTCACTAGACCATTTTAATGTACAAAGATTAAATCTTTGAATGAAAATGAGAGTTTTGAGTTAAACTTATTCGAGTTCCCTTTAATATCACGAAGAGTGTTTTAATTAGTAAAGATTGAATATATGAAAGAAATTACCTCAATCACGGTACCGATTATGCCACATGACCTTTTTAATGTATAAAGAATGAATCTTTGAAAGAAAAAGGGAGTTTCGAGTGTAACTTATTTGAGTTCCTAACGTAATCTCGTAGAATGCTTTAATGACTAAAGATTGAATCCTTTAATGGAAATACCTCAATCTAGGTGCCTATTATGTCACTTGACCTTTTAAATGTATAAAGATTAAATCTTTGGAATAAAATGAGAGTTTTAAGTTAAACTTATAATAGTTCCCTTCGACGTCACGAAGAGTGTATTAATGAGTAAAGATTGAATCTTTAAGCGAAATTACCTCAATCACGATACCTATTATGTCACACGACCTTTTTAATGTATAACGGTTGAATCTTTGAAAGAAAATGAGAGTTTTGAGTTTAACTTATTCGAGTACCCTTTGAAGTCGCGAAGAGTGTTTTAATGACTAAAAATTGAATCTTTGAATGAAAATAGCTCAATCAAGGTACCTATTGTGTCATTAGAGCTTCTTAATGTATAAAGATTGAATCTTTGAAAGAAAATGAGAGTTTTGAGTTAAACTTATTCGAGGTCCCTTTGACGTCCCAAAGAGTATTTTAACGAGTAAAGATTGAATATTTGAATGTAAACACCTCAATCATGGTACCTATTATGTCACTAAACCATTTTAATGTATAAAGATTAAATTTTTTAAAGAAAATGAGACTTTTCAGTTAAACTTATTCGAGTTTCCTTTGAGATCACGGAGAGTGTTCTAATGAGTAAAGATTGAATCAGTGAATAAAATTATCTCAATTAAGGTAGCTATTATGTCACTAGGCCATTTTAATGTATAAAGATTGAATCTTTGAAAGAAAATGAGAGTTTTGTGTTAAACTTATTCGACTTCCCTATGAAGTCGGGACGAGTGTTTTAATGACAAAAGACTGAATCTTTGAATAAGAGGTACAAAGATTGAATTTGTGAAAGAAAATGAGAGGTTTGAGTTTAACTTATTCGAGTTCCCTATGAAGTCGTGAAGAGTGTTTTAATAACTAAAGATTGAATCTTTGAATGAAAAGACCTCAATCAAGGTACCTATTATGTCACTAGTCCTTTTTTTTTGTACAAATATTTAATCTTTGAAAGAGAGAGATTTTTGAGTTAAACTTGTTTGAATTCCCTTGGACGTCCTAAAGAGTATTTTAATGAGAAAAGATTGAATCTTTGAATGAAAAATTCTCAATCAAGGTACCTATTATATCGCTAGACCTTTTAAAGTATAAAGATTGAGTCTTTGAAAGAAAATTAGAGTTTTGAGTTAAACTTATTCGAATTCCCTTTGACGTCCCGAAAAGTGTTTTAATGAGCAAAGGTTGAATCTTTGAATGAAATTACTTCTAACAAGGTACCAATTATGTCTCTAGACCATTTTAATGTATGAAGATTGAATCTTTGAAAGAAAATGAGAGTTTTGAGTTCAACTTCTTCGAGTTCACTATGTAGTCGTGAATTGTGTTTTAGGGACAAAAGATTGAATCATTGAATGAAATTACTTCAATCAAGATACCAGTTATGTCACTAGACAATTTTAATCTACAAAGATTGAATCTTTGAACGAAAATGATAGTTTTGAGGAAAACTTGTTCAAGTTCCCTATGAAGTCGCGAAGTGTGTTTTAATGACTGCAGATTGAATCTTTGAATGAAAATACCTCAATTAAGGTACCAATTACGTCATAAGACTTTTTTAATGGGTAAAGATCGAGTCTTTAAAAGAAAGCGAGGGTTTTAAGTTAAACTTATTCGAGTTCCCTTTGACGTCTCGAAGAGTGTTTAAAAGAGTAAGGATTGAATCTTTGAATGAGAATTCCTCAATCAAGCTACCAATGTAAAGATTGAATCTCTGAGTGAAATTAACACAATCAAGGTAACTACTATGCCACTAGACCTTATTAATGTATAGCGATTCAATCTTTGAAAGAAAACGACAATTTTAAGTTTAACTTGTTCGAATTCCTTATGAAGTGGCGAAGAGTGTTTTAAAGTCTAAAGATTGAATCTTTGAATGAAAATACCTTAATCAAGGTATTAATTATGTCACTAGACCTTTTTAATGTATAAAGAATAAATCTTAGAAAGAAAATGAGAGTTTTGAGTTAAACTTATTCGAGTTCCCTTTGACGTGACGGAGAGTGTTTTAATGTGTAAAGATTGAATCCTTGAATGAAATTACCTCAATCAAGGTACCTATTATGTCAATGGACCTTTTTAATGTATAAAGATTTAATCTTTGATTTAAAATGAGAATTTTGAGTTTAACCTATTCGAGTTCCCTAAGAAGTCGCGAAGAGTGTTTTAATGACCATAGATTGAATCCTTGAATGAAAATACCTCAATCAAGGTACTAATTTTGTCACTAGAACTTTTTAATGAATAAAGATTGAATCTTTAAAAGAAAATGAGAGTTTGGAGTTAAACTTATTCGAGTTCCCTTTTACGCCCCGAAGTGTGTTTAAATGAGTACAGATTGAATCTTTGAATGAAAATTCCTCACTCAAGGTACTTATTATGTCACTAGACCATTTTAATGTACAAAGATTAAATCTTTGAACGAAAATGAGAGTTTTGAGTTAAACTTATTCGAGTTCCCTTTAATATCACGAAGAGTGTTTTAATTAGTAAAGATTGAATATATGAAACAAATTACCTCAATCACGGTACCGATTATGCCACATGACCTTTTTAATGTATAAAGAATGAATCTTTGAAAGAAAAAGGGAGTTTCGAGTGTAACTTATTTGAGTTCCTAACGTAATCTCGTAGAATGCTTTAATGACTAAAGATTGAATCCTTTAATGGAAATACCTCAATCAAGGTGCCTATTATGTCACTTGACCTTTTAAATGTATAAAGATTAAATCTTTGGAATAAAATGAGAGTTTTAAGTTAAACTTATAATAGTTCCCTTCGACGTCACGAAGAGTGTATTAATGAGTAAAGATTGAATCTTTGAGCGAAATTACCTCAATCACGATACCTATTATGTCACACGACCTTTTTAATGTATAACGGTTGAATCTTTGAAAGAAAATGAGAGTTTTGAGTTTAACTTATTCGAGTACCCTTTGAAGTCGCGAAGAGTGTTTTAATGACTAAAAATTGAATCTTTGAATGAAAATAGCTCAATCAAGGTACCTATTGTGTCATTAGAGCTTCTTAATGTATAAAGATTGAATCTTTGAAAGAAAATGAGAGTTTTGAGTTAAACTTATTCGAGGTCCCTTTGACGTCCCAAAGAGTATTTTAACGAGTAAAGATTGAATATTTGAATGTAAACACCTCAATCATGGTACCTATTATGTCACTAAACCATTTTAATGTATAAAGATTAAATTTTTTAAAGAAAATGAGACTTTTCAGTTAAACTTATTCGAGTTTCCTTTGAGATCACGGAGAGTGTTCTAATGAGTAAAGATTGAATCAGTGAATAAAATTATCTCAATTAAGGTAGCTATTATGTCACTAGGCCATTTTAATGTATAAAGATTGAATCTTTGAAAGAAAATGAGAGTTTTGTGTTAAACTTATTCGACTTCCCTATGAAGTCGGGACGAGTGTTTTAATGACAAAAGACTGAATCTTTGAATAAGAGGTACAAAGATTGAATTTGTGAAAGAAAATGAGAGGTTTGAGTTTAACTTATTCGAGTTCCCTATGAAGTCGCGAAGAGTGTTTTAATAACTAAAGATTGAATCTTTGAATGAAAAGACCTCAATCAAGGGACCTATTATGTCACTAGTCCTTTTTTTTTGTACAAATATTTAATCTTTGAAAGAGAGAGAGATTTTTGAGTTAAACTTGTTTGAATTCCCTTGGACGTCCTAAAGAGTATTTTAATGAGAAAAGATTGAACCTTTGAATGAAAAATTCTCAATCAAGGTACCTATTATATCGCTAGACCTTTTAAAGTATAAAGATTGAGTCTTTGAAAGAAAATTAGAGTTTTGAGTTAAACTTATTCGAATTCCCTTTGACGTCCCGAAAAGTGTTTTAATGAGCAAAGGTTGAATCTTTGAATGAAATTACTTCTAACAAGGTACCAATTATGTCTCTAGACCATTTTAATGTATGAAGATTGAATCTTTGAAAGAAAATGAGAGTTTTGAGTTCAACTTCTTCGAGTTCACTATGTAGTCGTGAATTGTGTTTTAGGGACAAAAGATTGAATCATTGAATGAAATTACTTCAATCAAGATACCAGTTATGTCACTAGACAATTTTAATCTACAAAGATTGAATCTTTGAACGAAAATGATAGTTTTGAGGAAAACTTGTTCAAGTTCCCTATGAAGTCGCGAAGTGTGTTTTAATGACTGCAGATTGAATCTTTGAATGAAAATACCTCAATTAAGGTACCAATTACGTCACAAGACCTTTTTAATGGGTAAAGATCGAGTCTTTAAAAGAAAGCGAGGGTTTTAAGTTAAACTTATTCGAGTTCCCTTTGACGTCTCGAAGAGTGTTTAAAAGAGTAAGGATTGAATCTTTGAATGAGAATTCCTCAATCAAGCTACCAATGTAAAGATTGAATCTCTGAGTGAAATTAACACAATCAAGGTAACTACTATGTCACTAGACCTTATTAATGTATAGCGATTCAATCTTTGAAAGAAAACGACAATTTTAAGTTTAACTTGTTCGAATTCCTTATGAAGTGGCGAATAGTGTTTTAAAGTCTAAAGATTGAATCTTTGAATGAAAATACCTTAATCAAGGTATTAATTATGTCACTAGACCTTTTTAATGTATAAAGAATAAATCTTAGAAAGAAAATGAGAGTTTTGAGTTAAACTTATTCGAGTTCCCTTTGACGTGACGGAGAGTGTTTTAATGTGTAAAGATTGAATCCTTGAATGAAATTACCTCAATCAAGGTACCTATTATGTCAATGGACCTTTTTAATGTATAAAGATTTAATCTTTGATTTAAAATGAGAATTTTGAGTTTAACCTATTCGAGTTCCCTAAGAAGTCGCGAAGAGTGTTTTAATGACCATAGATTGAATCCTTGAATGAAAATACCTCAATCAAGGTACTAATTTTGTCACTAGAACTTTTTAATGAATAAAGATTGAATCTTTAAAAGAAAATGAGAGTTTGGAGTTAAACTTATTCGAGTTCCCTTTTACGCGCCGAAGTGTGTTTAAATGAGTACAGATTGAATCTTTGAATGAAAATTCCTCACTCAAGGTACCTATTATGTCACTAGACCATTTTAATGTACAAAGATTAAATCTTTGAACGAAAATGAGAGTTTTGAGTTAAACTTATTCGAGTTCCCTTTAATATCACGAAGAGTGTTTTAATTAGTAAAGATTGAATATATGAAAGAAATTACCTCAATCACGGTACCGATTATGCCACATGACCTTTTTAATGTATAAAGAATGAATCTTTGAAAGAAAAAGGGAGTTTCGAGTGTAACTTATTTGAGTTCCTAACGTAATCTCGTAGAATGCTTTAATGACTAAAGATTGAATCCTTTAATGGAAATACCTCAATCAAGGTGCCTATTATGTCACTTGACCTTTTAAATGTATAAAGATTAAATCTTTGGAATAAAATGAGAGTTTTAAGTTAAACTTATAATAGTTCCCTTCGACGTCACGAAGAGTGTATTAATGAGTAAAGATTGAATCTTTGAGCGAAATTACCTCAATCACGATACCTATTATGTCACACGACCTTTTTAATGTATAACGGTTGAATCTTTGAAAGAAAATGAGAGTTTTGAGTTTAACTTATTCGAGTACCCTTTGAAGTCGCGAAGAGTGTTTTAATGACTAAAAATTGAATCTTTGAATGAAAATAGCTCAATCAAGGTACCTATTGTGTCATTTGAGCTTCTTAATGTATAAAGATTGAATCTTTGAAAGAAAATGAGAGTTTTGAGTTAAACTTATTCGAGGTCCCTTTGACGTCCCAAAGAGTATTTTAACGAGTAAAGATTGAATATTTGAATGTAAACACCTCAATCATGGTACCTATTATGTCACTAAACCATTTTAATGTATAAAGATTAAATTTTTTAAGAAAATGAGACTTTTCAGTTAAACTTATTCGAGTTTCCTTTGAGATCACGGAGAGTGTTCTAATGAGTAAAGATTGAATCAGTGAATAAAATTATCTCAATTAAGGTAGCTATTATGTCACTAGGCCATTTTAATGTATAAAGATTGAATCTTTGAAAGAAAATGAGAGTTTTGTGTTAAACTTATTCGACTTCCCTATGAAGTCGGGACGAGTGTTTTAATGACAAAAGACTGAATCTTTGAATAAGAGGTACAAAGATTGAATTTGTGAAAGAAAATGAGAGGTTTGAGTTTAACTTATTCGAGTTCCCTATGAAGTCGCGAAGAGTGTTTTAATAACTAAAGATTGAATCTTTGAATGAAAAGACCTCAATCAAGGGACCTATTATGTCACTAGTCCTTTTTTTTTGTACAAATATTTAATCTTTGAAAGAGAGAGAGATTTTTGAGTTAAACTTGTTTGAATTCCCTTGGACGTCCTAAAGAGTATTTTAATGAGAAAAGATTGAACCTTTGAATGAAAAATTCTCAATCAAGGTACCTATTATATCGCTAGACCTTTTAAAGTATAAAGATTGAGTCTTTGAAAGAAAATTAGAGTTTTGAGTTAAACTTATTCGAATTCCCTTTGACGTCCCGAAAAGTGTTTTAATGAGCAAAGGTTGAATCTTTGAATGAAATTACTTCTAACAAGGTACCAATTATGTCTCTAGACCATTTTAATGTATGAAGATTGAATCTTTGAAAGAAAATGAGAGTTTTGAGTTCAACTTCTTCGAGTTCACTATGTAGTCGTGAATTGTGTTTTAGGGACAAAAGATTGAATCATTGAATGAAATTACTTCAATCAAGATACCAGTTATGTCACTAGACAATTTTAATCTACAAAGATTGAATCTTTGAACGAAAATGATAGTTTTGAGGAAAACTTGTTCAAGTTCCCTATGAAGTCGCGAAGTGTGTTTTAATGACTGCAGATTGAATCTTTGAATGAAAATACCTCAATTAAGGTACCAATTACGTCACAAGACCTTTTTAATGGGTAAAGATCGAGTCTTTAAAAGAAAGCGAGGGTTTTAAGTTAAACTTATTCGAGTTCCCTTTGACGTCTCGAAGAGTGTTTAAAAGAGTAAGGATTGAATCTTTGAATGAGAATTCCTCAATCAAGCTACCAATGTAAAGATTGAATCTCTGAGTGAAATTAACACAATCAAGGTAACTACTATGCCACTAGACCTTATTAATGTATAGCGATTCAATCTTTGAAAGAAAACGACAATTTTAAGTTTAACTTGTTCGAATTCCTTATGAAGTGGCGAAGAGTGTTTTAAAGTCTAAAGATTGAATCTTTGAATGAAAATACCTTAATCAAGGTATTAATTATGTCACTAGACCTTTTTAATGTATAAAGAATAAATCTTAGAAAGAAAATGAGAGTTTTGAGTTAAACTTATTCGAGTTCCCTTTGACGTGACGGAGAGTGTTTTAATGTGTAAAGATTGAATCCTTGAATGAAATTACCTCAATCAAGGTACCTATTATGTCAATGGACCTTTTTAATGTATAAAGATTTAATCTTTGATTTAAAATGAGAATTTTGAGTTTAACCTATTCGAGTTCCCTAAGAAGTCGCGAAGAGTGTTTTAATGACCATAGATTGAATCCTTGAATGAAAATACCTCAATCAAGGTACTAATTTTGTCACTAGAACTTTTTAATGAATAAAGATTGAATCTTTAAAAGAAAATGAGAGTTTGGAGTTAAACTTATTCGAGTTCCCTTTTACGCCCCGAAGTGTGTTTAAATGAGTACAGATTGAATCTTTGAATGAAAATTCCTCACTCAAGGTACTTATTATGTCACTAGACCATTTTAATGTACAAAGATTAAATCTTTGAACGAAAATGAGAGTTTTGAGTTAAACTTATTCGAGTTCCCTTTAATATCACGAAGAGTGTTTTAATTAGTAAAGATTGAATATATGAAACAAATTACCTCAATCACGGTACCGATTATGCCACATGACCTTTTTAATGTATAAAGAATGAATCTTTGAAAGAAAAAGGGAGTTTCGAGTGTAACTTATTTGAGTTCCTAACGTAATCTCGTAGAATGCTTTAATGACTAAAGATTGAATCCTTTAATGGAAATACCTCAATCAAGGTGCCTATTATGTCACTTGACCTTTTAAATGTATAAAGATTAAATCTTTGGAATAAAATGAGAGTTTTAAGTTAAACTTATAATAGTTCCCTTCGACGTCACGAAGAGTGTATTAATGAGTAAAGATTGAATCTTTGAGCGAAATTACCTCAATCACGATACCTATTATGTCACACGACCTTTTTAATGTATAACGGTTGAATCTTTGAAAGAAAATGAGAGTTTTGAGTTTAACTTATTCGAGTACCCTTTGAAGTCGCGAAGAGTGTTTTAATGACTAAAAATTGAATCTTTGAATGAAAATAGCTCAATCAAGGTACCTATTGTGTCATTAGAGCTTCTTAATGTATAAAGATTGAATCTTTGAAAGAAAATGAGAGTTTTGAGTTAAACTTATTCGAGGTCCCTTTGACGTCCCAAAGAGTATTTTAACGAGTAAAGATTGAATATTTGAATGTAAACACCTCAATCATGGTACCTATTATGTCACTAAACCATTTTAATGTATAAAGATTAAATTTTTTAAAGAAAATGAGACTTTTCAGTTAAACTTATTCGAGTTTCCTTTGAGATCACGGAGAGTGTTCTAATGAGTAAAGATTGAATCAGTGAATAAAATTATCTCAATTAAGGTAGCTATTATGTCACTAGGCCATTTTAATGTATAAAGATTGAATCTTTGAAAGAAAATGAGAGTTTTGTGTTAAACTTATTCGACTTCCCTATGAAGTCGGGACGAGTGTTTTAATGACAAAAGACTGAATCTTTGAATAAGAGGTACAAAGATTGAATTTGTGAAAGAAAATGAGAGGTTTGAGTTTAACTTATTCGAGTTCCCTATGAAGTCGCGAAGAGTGTTTTAATAACTAAAGATTGAATCTTTGAATGAAAAGACCTCAATCAAGGGACCTATTATGTCACTAGTCCTTTTTTTTTGTACAAATATTTAATCTTTGAAAGAGAGAGAGATTTTTGAGTTAAACTTGTTTGAATTCCCTTGGACGTCCTAAAGAGTATTTTAATGAGAAAAGATTGAACCTTTGAATGAAAAATTCTCAATCAAGGTACCTATTATATCGCTAGACCTTTTAAAGTATAAAGATTGAGTCTTTGAAAGAAAATTAGAGTTTTGAGTTAAACTTATTCGAATTCCCTTTGACGTCCCGAAAAGTGTTTTAATGAGCAAAGGTTGAATCTTTGAATGAAATTACTTCTAACAAGGTACCAATTATGTCTCTAGACCATTTTAATGTATGAAGATTGAATCTTTGAAAGAAAATGAGAGTTTTGAGTTCAACTTCTTCGAGTTCACTATGTAGTCGTGAATTGTGTTTTAGGGACAAAAGATTGAATCATTGAATGAAATTACTTCAATCAAGACACCAGTTATGTCACTAGACAATTTTAATCTACAAAGATTGAATCTTTGAACGAAAATGATAGTTTTGAGGAAAACTTGTTCAAGTTCCCTATGAAGTCGCGAAGTGTGTTTTAATGACTGCAGATTGAATCTTTGAATGAAAATACCTCAATTAAGGTACCAATTACGTCACAAGACTTTTTTAATGGGTAAAGATCGAGTCTTTAAAAGAAAGCGAGGGTTTTAAGTTAAACTTATTCGAGTTCCCTTTGACGTCTCGAAGAGTATTTAAAAGAGTAAGGATTGAATCTTTGAATGAGAATTCCTCAATCAAGCTACCAATGTAAAGATTGAATCTCTGAGTGAAATTAACACAATCAAGGTAACTACTATGCCACTAGACCTTATTAATGTATAGCGATTCAATCTTTGAAAGAAAACGACAATTTTAAGTTTAACTTGTTCGAATTCCTTATGAAGTGGCGAAGAGTGTTTTAAAGTCTAAAGATTGAATCTTTGAATGAAAATACCTTAATCAAGGTATTAATTATGTCACTAGACCTTTTTAATGTATAAAGAATAAATCTTAGAAAGAAAATGAGAGTTTTGAGTTAAACTTATTCGAGTTCCCTTTGACGTGACGGAGAGTGTTTTAATGTGTAAAGATTGAATCCTTGAATGAAATTACCTCAATCAAGGTACCTATTATGTCAATGGACCTTTTTAATGTATAAAGATTTAATCTTTGATTTAAAATGAGAATTTTGAGTTTAACCTATTCGAGTTCCCTAAGAAGTCGCGAAGAGTGTTTTAATGACCATAGATTGAATCCTTGAATGAAAATACCTCAATCAAGGTACTAATTTTGTCACTAGAACTTTTTAACGAATAAAGATTGAATCTTTAAAAGAAAATGAGAGTTTGGAGTTAAACTTATTCGAGTTCCCTTTTACGCGCCGAAGTGTGTTTAAATGAGTACAGATTGAATCTTTGAATGAAAATTCCTCACTCAAGGTACCTATTATGTCACTAGACCATTTTAATGTACAAAGATTAAATCTTTGAATGAAAATGAGAGTTTTGAGTTAAACTTATTCGAGTTCCCTTTAATATCACGAAGAGTGTTTTAATTAGTAAAGATTGAATATATGAAAGAAATTACCTCAATCACGGTACCGATTATGCCACATGACCTTTTTAATGTATAAAGAATGAATCTTTGAAAGAAAAAGGGAGTTTCGAGTGTAACTTATTTGAGTTCCTAACGTAATCTCGTAGAATGCTTTAATGACTAAAGATTGAATCCTTTAATGGAAATACCTCAATCTAGGTGCCTATTATGTCACTTGACCTTTTAAATGTATAAAGATTAAATCTTTGGAATAAAATGAGAGTTTTAAGTTAAACTTATAATAGTTCCCTTCGACGTCACGAAGAGTGTATTAATGAGTAAAGATTGAATCTTTAAGCGAAATTACCTCAATCACGATACCTATTATGTCACACGACCTTTTTAATGTATAACGGTTGAATCTTTGAAAGAAAATGAGAGTTTTGAGTTTAACTTATTCGAGTACCCTTTGAAGTCGCGAAGAGTGTTTTAATGACTAAAAATTGAATCTTTGAATGAAAATAGCTCAATCAAGGTACCTATTGTGTCATTAGAGCTTCTTAATGTATAAAGATTGAATCTTTGAAAGAAAATGAGAGTTTTGAGTTAAACTTATTCGAGGTCCCTTTGACGTCCCAAAGAGTATTTTAACGAGTAAAGATTGAATATTTGAATGTAAACACCTCAATCATGGTACCTATTATGTCACTAAACCATTTTAATGTATAAAGATTAAATTTTTTAAAGAAAATGAGACTTTTCAGTTAAACTTATTCGAGTTTCCTTTGAGATCACGGAGAGTGTTCTAATGAGTAAAGATTGAATCAGTGAATAAAATTATCTCAATTAAGGTAGCTATTATGTCACTAGGCCATTTTAATGTATAAAGATTGAATCTTTGAAAGAAAATGAGAGTTTTGTGTTAAACTTATTCGACTTCCCTATGAAGTCGGGACGAGTGTTTTAATGACAAAAGACTGAATCTTTGAATAAGAGGTACAAAGATTGAATTTGTGAAAGAAAATGAGAGGTTTGAGTTTAACTTATTCGAGTTCCCTATGAAGTCGTGAAGAGTGTTTTAATAACTAAAGATTGAATCTTTGAATGAAAAGACCTCAATCAAGGTACCTATTATGTCACTAGTCCTTTTTTTTTGTACAAATATTTAATCTTTGAAAGAGAGAGATTTTTGAGTTAAACTTGTTTGAATTCCCTTGGACGTCCTAAAGAGTATTTTAATGAGAAAAGATTGAATCTTTGAATGAAAAATTCTCAATCAAGGTACCTATTATATCGCTAGACCTTTTAAAGTATAAAGATTGAGTCTTTGAAAGAAAATTAGAGTTTTGAGTTAAACTTATTCGAATTCCCTTTGACGTCCCGAAAAGTGTTTTAATGAGCAAAGGTTGAATCTTTGAATGAAATTACTTCTAACAAGGTACCAATTATGTCTCTAGACCATTTTAATGTATGAAGATTGAATCTTTGAAAGAAAATGAGAGTTTTGAGTTCAACTTCTTCGAGTTCACTATGTAGTCGTGAATTGTGTTTTAGGGACAAAAGATTGAATCATTGAATGAAATTACTTCAATCAAGATACCAGTTATGTCACTAGACAATTTTAATCTACAAAGATTGAATCTTTGAACGAAAATGATAGTTTTGAGGAAAACTTGTTCAAGTTCCCTATGAAGTCGCGAAGTGTGTTTTAATGACTGCAGATTGAATCTTTGAATGAAAATACCTCAATTAAGGTACCAATTACGTCATAAGACTTTTTTAATGGGTAAAGATCGAGTCTTTAAAAGAAAGCGAGGGTTTTAAGTTAAACTTATTCGAGTTCCCTTTGACGTCTCGAAGAGTGTTTAAAAGAGTAAGGATTGAATCTTTGAATGAGAATTCCTCAATCAAGCTACCAATGTAAAGATTGAATCTCTGAGTGAAATTAACACAATCAAGGTAACTACTATGCCACTAGACCTTATTAATGTATAGCGATTCAATCTTTGAAAGAAAACGACAATTTTAAGTTTAACTTGTTCGAATTCCTTATGAAGTGGCGAAGAGTGTTTTAAAGTCTAAAGATTGAATCTTTGAATGAAAATACCTTAATCAAGGTATTAATTATGTCACTAGACCTTTTTAATGTATAAAGAATAAATCTTAGAAAGAAAATGAGAGTTTTGAGTTAAACTTATTCGAGTTCCCTTTGACGTGACGGAGAGTGTTTTAATGTGTAAAGATTGAATCCTTGAATGAAATTACCTCAATCAAGGTACCTATTATGTCAATGGACCTTTTTAATGTATAAAGATTTAATCTTTGATTTAAAATGAGAATTTTGAGTTTAACCTATTCGAGTTCCCTAAGAAGTCGCGAAGAGTGTTTTAATGACCATAGATTGAATCCTTGAATGAAAATACCTCAATCAAGGTACTAATTTTGTCACTAGAACTTTTTAATGAATAAAGATTGAATCTTTAAAAGAAAATGAGAGTTTGGAGTTAAACTTATTCGAGTTCCCTTTTACGCCCCGAAGTGTGTTTAAATGAGTACAGATTGAATCTTTGAATGAAAATTCCTCACTCAAGGTACTTATTATGTCACTAGACCATTTTAATGTACAAAGATTAAATCTTTGAACGAAAATGAGAGTTTTGAGTTAAACTTATTCGAGTTCCCTTTAATATCACGAAGAGTGTTTTAATTAGTAAAGATTGAATATATGAAACAAATTACCTCAATCACGGTACCGATTATGCCACATGACCTTTTTAATGTATAAAGAATGAATCTTTGAAAGAAAAAGGGAGTTTCGAGTGTAACTTATTTGAGTTCCTAACGTAATCTCGTAGAATGCTTTAATGACTAAAGATTGAATCCTTTAATGGAAATACCTCAATCAAGGTGCCTATTATGTCACTTGACCTTTTAAATGTATAAAGATTAAATCTTTGGAATAAAATGAGAGTTTTAAGTTAAACTTATAATAGTTCCCTTCGACGTCACGAAGAGTGTATTAATGAGTAAAGATTGAATCTTTGAGCGAAATTACCTCAATCACGATACCTATTATGTCACACGACCTTTTTAATGTATAACGGTTGAATCTTTGAAAGAAAATGAGAGTTTTGAGTTTAACTTATTCGAGTACCCTTTGAAGTCGCGAAGAGTGTTTTAATGACTAAAAATTGAATCTTTGAATGAAAATAGCTCAATCAAGGTACCTATTGTGTCATTAGAGCTTCTTAATGTATAAAGATTGAATCTTTGAAAGAAAATGAGAGTTTTGAGTTAAACTTATTCGAGGTCCCTTTGACGTCCCAAAGAGTATTTTAACGAGTAAAGATTGAATATTTGAATGTAAACACCTCAATCATGGTACCTATTATGTCACTAAACCATTTTAATGTATAAAGATTAAATTTTTTAAAGAAAATGAGACTTTTCAGTTAAACTTATTCGAGTTTCCTTTGAGATCACGGAGAGTGTTCTAATGAGTAAAGATTGAATCAGTGAATAAAATTATCTCAATTAAGGTAGCTATTATGTCACTAGGCCATTTTAATGTATAAAGATTGAATCTTTGAAAGAAAATGAGAGTTTTGTGTTAAACTTATTCGACTTCCCTATGAAGTCGGGACGAGTGTTTTAATGACAAAAGACTGAATCTTTGAATAAGAGGTACAAAGATTGAATTTGTGAAAGAAAATGAGAGGTTTGAGTTTAACTTATTCGAGTTCCCTATGAAGTCGCGAAGAGTGTTTTAATAACTAAAGATTGAATCTTTGAATGAAAAGACCTCAATCAAGGGACCTATTATGTCACTAGTCCTTTTTTTTTGTACAAATATTTAATCTTTGAAAGAGAGAGAGATTTTTGAGTTAAACTTGTTTGAATTCCCTTGGACGTCCTAAAGAGTATTTTAATGAGAAAAGATTGAACCTTTGAATGAAAAATTCTCAATCAAGGTACCTATTATATCGCTAGACCTTTTAAAGTATAAAGATTGAGTCTTTGAAAGAAAATTAGAGTTTTGAGTTAAACTTATTCGAATTCCCTTTGACGTCCCGAAAAGTGTTTTAATGAGCAAAGGTTGAATCTTTGAATGAAATTACTTCTAACAAGGTACCAATTATGTCTCTAGACCATTTTAATGTATGAAGATTGAATCTTTGAAAGAAAATGAGAGTTTTGAGTTCAACTTCTTCGAGTTCACTATGTAGTCGTGAATTGTGTTTTAGGGACAAAAGATTGAATCATTGAATGAAATTACTTCAATCAAGATACCAGTTATGTCACTAGACAATTTTAATCTACAAAGATTGAATCTTTGAACGAAAATGATAGTTTTGAGGAAAACTTGTTCAAGTTCCCTATGAAGTCGCGAAGTGTGTTTTAATGACTGCAGATTGAATCTTTGAATGAAAATACCTCAATTAAGGTACCAATTACGTCACAAGACCTTTTTAATGGGTAAAGATCGAGTCTTTAAAAGAAAGCGAGGGTTTTAAGTTAAACTTATTCGAGTTCCCTTTGACGTCTCGAAGAGTGTTTAAAAGAGTAAGGATTGAATCTTTGAATGAGAATTCCTCAATCAAGCTACCAATGTAAAGATTGAATCTCTGAGTGAAATTAACACAATCAAGGTAACTACTATGTCACTAGACCTTATTAATGTATAGCGATTCAATCTTTGAAAGAAAACGACAATTTTAAGTTTAACTTGTTCGAATTCCTTATGAAGTGGCGAAGAGTGTTTTAAAGTCTAAAGATTGAATCTTTGAATGAAAATACCTTAATCAAGGTATTAATTATGTCACTAGACCTTTTTAATGTATAAAGAATAAATCTTAGAAAGAAAATGAGAGTTTTGAGTTAAACTTATTCGAGTTCCCTTTGACGTGACGGAGAGTGTTTTAATGTGTAAAGATTGAATCCTTGAATGAAATTACCTCAATCAAGGTACCTATTATGTCAATGGACCTTTTTAATGTATAAAGATTTAATCTTTGATTTAAAATGAGAATTTTGAGTTTAACCTATTCGAGTTCCCTAAGAAGTCGCGAAGAGTGTTTTAATGACCATAGATTGAATCCTTGAATGAAAATACCTCAATCAAGGTACTAATTTTGTCACTAGAACTTTTTAATGAATAAAGATTGAATCTTTAAAAGAAAATGAGAGTTTGGAGTTAAACTTATTCGAGTTCCCTTTTACGCGCCGAAGTGTGTTTAAATGAGTACAGATTGAATCTTTGAATGAAAATTCCTCACTCAAGGTACCTATTATGTCACTAGACCATTTTAATGTACAAAGATTAAATCTTTGAACGAAAATGAGAGTTTTGAGTTAAACTTATTCGAGTTCCCTTTAATATCACGAAGAGTGTTTTAATTAGTAAAGATTGAATATATGAAAGAAATTACCTCAATCACGGTACCGATTATGCCACATGACCTTTTTAATGTATAAAGAATGAATCTTTGAAAGAAAAAGGGAGTTTCGAGTGTAACTTATTTGAGTTCCTAACGTAATCTCGTAGAATGCTTTAATGACTAAAGATTGAATCCTTTAATGGAAATACCTCAATCAAGGTGCCTATTATGTCACTTGACCTTTTAAATGTATAAAGATTAAATCTTTGGAATAAAATGAGAGTTTTAAGTTAAACTTATAATAGTTCCCTTCGACGTCACGAAGAGTGTATTAATGAGTAAAGATTGAATCTTTGAGCGAAATTACCTCAATCACGATACCTATTATGTCACACGACCTTTTTAATGTATAACGGTTGAATCTTTGAAAGAAAATGAGAGTTTTGAGTTTAACTTATTCGAGTACCCTTTGAAGTCGCGAAGAGTGTTTTAATGACTAAAAATTGAATCTTTGAATGAAAATAGCTCAATCAAGGTACCTATTGTGTCATTTGAGCTTCTTAATGTATAAAGATTGAATCTTTGAAAGAAAATGAGAGTTTTGAGTTAAACTTATTCGAGGTCCCTTTGACGTCCCAAAGAGTATTTTAACGAGTAAAGATTGAATATTTGAATGTAAACACCTCAATCATGGTACCTATTATGTCACTAAACCATTTTAATGTATAAAGATTAAATTTTTTAAGAAAATGAGACTTTTCAGTTAAACTTATTCGAGTTTCCTTTGAGATCACGGAGAGTGTTCTAATGAGTAAAGATTGAATCAGTGAATAAAATTATCTCAATTAAGGTAGCTATTATGTCACTAGGCCATTTTAATGTATAAAGATTGAATCTTTGAAAGAAAATGAGAGTTTTGTGTTAAACTTATTCGACTTCCCTATGAAGTCGGGACGAGTGTTTTAATGACAAAAGACTGAATCTTTGAATAAGAGGTACAAAGATTGAATTTGTGAAAGAAAATGAGAGGTTTGAGTTTAACTTATTCGAGTTCCCTATGAAGTCGCGAAGAGTGTTTTAATAACTAAAGATTGAATCTTTGAATGAAAAGACCTCAATCAAGGGACCTATTATGTCACTAGTCCTTTTTTTTTGTACAAATATTTAATCTTTGAAAGAGAGAGAGATTTTTGAGTTAAACTTGTTTGAATTCCCTTGGACGTCCTAAAGAGTATTTTAATGAGAAAAGATTGAACCTTTGAATGAAAAATTCTCAATCAAGGTACCTATTATATCGCTAGACCTTTTAAAGTATAAAGATTGAGTCTTTGAAAGAAAATTAGAGTTTTGAGTTAAACTTATTCGAATTCCCTTTGACGTCCCGAAAAGTGTTTTAATGAGCAAAGGTTGAATCTTTGAATGAAATTACTTCTAACAAGGTACCAATTATGTCTCTAGACCATTTTAATGTATGAAGATTGAATCTTTGAAAGAAAATGAGAGTTTTGAGTTCAACTTCTTCGAGTTCACTATGTAGTCGTGAATTGTGTTTTAGGGACAAAAGATTGAATCATTGAATGAAATTACTTCAATCAAGATACCAGTTATGTCACTAGACAATTTTAATCTACAAAGATTGAATCTTTGAACGAAAATGATAGTTTTGAGGAAAACTTGTTCAAGTTCCCTATGAAGTCGCGAAGTGTGTTTTAATGACTGCAGATTGAATCTTTGAATGAAAATACCTCAATTAAGGTACCAATTACGTCACAAGACCTTTTTAATGGGTAAAGATCGAGTCTTTAAAAGAAAGCGAGGGTTTTAAGTTAAACTTATTCGAGTTCCCTTTGACGTCTCGAAGAGTGTTTAAAAGAGTAAGGATTGAATCTTTGAATGAGAATTCCTCAATCAAGCTACCAATGTAAAGATTGAATCTCTGAGTGAAATTAACACAATCAAGGTAACTACTATGTCACTAGACCTTATTAATGTATAGCGATTCAATCTTTGAAAGAAAACGACAATTTTAAGTTTAACTTGTTCGAATTCCTTATGAAGTGGCGAAGAGTGTTTTAAAGTCTAAAGATTGAATCTTTGAATGAAAATACCTTAATCAAGGTATTAATTATGTCACTAGACCTTTTTAATGTTTAAAGAATAAATCTTAGAAAGAAAATGAGAGTTTTGAGTTAAACTTATTCGAGTTCCCTTTGACGTGACGGAGAGTGTTTTAATGTGTAAAGATTGAATCCTTGAATGAAATTACCTCAATCAAGGTACCTATTATGTCAATGGACCTTTTTAATGTATAAAGATTTAATCTTTGATTTAAAATGAGAATTTTGAGTTTAACCTATTCGAGTTCCCTAAGAAGTCGCGAAGAGTGTTTTAATGACCATAGATTGAATCCTTGAATGAAAATACCTCAATCAAGGTACTAATTTTGTCACTAGAACTTTTTAATGAATAAAGATTGAATCTTTAAAAGAAAATGAGAGTTTGGAGTTAAACTTATTCGAGTTCCCTTTTACGCCCCGAAGTGTGTTTAAATGAGTACAGATTGAATCTTTGAATGAAAATTCCTCACTCAAGGTACTTATTATGTCACTAGACCATTTTAATGTACAAAGATTAAATCTTTGAACGAAAATGAGAGTTTTGAGTTAAACTTATTCGAGTTCCCTTTAATATCACGAAGAGTGTTTTAATTAGTAAAGATTGAATATATGAAACAAATTACCTCAATCACGGTACCGATTATGCCACATGACCTTTTTAATGTATAAAGAATGAATCTTTGAAAGAAAAAGGGAGTTTCGAGTGTAACTTATTTGAGTTCCTAACGTAATCTCGTAGAATGCTTTAATGACTAAAGATTGAATCCTTTAATGGAAATACCTCAATCAAGGTGCCTATTATGTCACTTGACCTTTTAAATGTATAAAGATTAAATCTTTGGAATAAAATGAGAGTTTTAAGTTAAACTTATAATAGTTCCCTTCGACGTCACGAAGAGTGTATTAATGAGTAAAGATTGAATCTTTGAGCGAAATTACCTCAATCACGATACCTATTATGTCACACGACCTTTTTAATGTATAACGGTTGAATCTTTGAAAGAAAATGAGAGTTTTGAGTTTAACTTATTCGAGTACCCTTTGAAGTCGCGAAGAGTGTTTTAATGACTAAAAATTGAATCTTTGAATGAAAATAGCTCAATCAAGGTACCTATTGTGTCATTAGAGCTTCTTAATGTATAAAGATTGAATCTTTGAAAGAAAATGAGAGTTTTGAGTTAAACTTATTCGAGGTCCCTTTGACGTCCCAAAGAGTATTTTAACGAGTAAAGATTGAATATTTGAATGTAAACACCTCAATCATGGTACCTATTATGTCACTAAACCATTTTAATGTATAAAGATTAAATTTTTTAAAGAAAATGAGACTTTTCTGTTAAACTTATTCGAGTTTCCTTTGAGATCACGGAGAGTGTTCTAATGAGTAAAGATTGAATCAGTGAATAAAATTATCTCAATTAAGGTAGCTATTATGTCACTAGGCCATTTTAATGTATAAAGATTGAATCTTTGAAAGAAAATGAGAGTTTTGTGTTAAACTTATTCGACTTCCCTATGAAGTCGGGACGAGTGTTTTAATGACAAAAGACTGAATCTTTGAATAAGAGGTACAAAGATTGAATTTGTGAAAGAAAATGAGAGGTTTGAGTTTAACTTATTCGAGTTCCCTATGAAGTCGCGAAGAGTGTTTTAATAACTAAAGATTGAATCTTTGAATGAAAAGACCTCAATCAAGGGACCTATTATGTCACTAGTCCTTTTTTTTTGTACAAATATTTAATCTTTGAAAGAGAGAGAGATTTTTGAGTTAAACTTGTTTGAATTCCCTTGGACGTCCTAAAGAGTATTTTAATGAGAAAAGATTGAACCTTTGAATGAAAAATTCTCAATCAAGGTACCTATTATATCGCTAGACCTTTTAAAGTATAAAGATTGAGTCTTTGAAAGAAAATTAGAGTTTTGAGTTAAACTTATTCGAATTCCCTTTGACGTCCCGAAAAGTGTTTTAATGAGCAAAGGTTGAATCTTTGAATGAAATTACTTCTAACAAGGTACCAATTATGTCTCTAGACCATTTTAATGTATGAAGATTGAATCTTTGAAAGAAAATGAGAGTTTTGAGTTCAACTTCTTCGAGTTCACTATGTAGTCGTGAATTGTGTTTTAGGGACAAAAGATTGAATCATTGAATGAAATTACTTCAATCAAGATACCAGTTATGTCACTAGACAATTTTAATCTACAAAGATTGAATCTTTGAACGAAAATGATAGTTTTGAGGAAAACTTGTTCAAGTTCCCTATGAAGTCGCGAAGTGTGTTTTAATGACTGCAGATTGAATCTTTGAATGAAAATACCTCAATTAAGGTACCAATTACGTCACAAGACCTTTTTAATGGGTAAAGATCGAGTCTTTAAAAGAAAGCGAGGGTTTTAAGTTAAACTTATTCGAGTTCCCTTTGACGTCTCGAAGAGTGTTTAAAAGAGTAAGGATTGAATCTTTGAATGAGAATTCCTCAATCAAGCTACCAATGTAAAGATTGAATCTCTGTGTGAAATTAACACAATCAAGGTAACTACTATGTCACTAGACCTTATTAATGTATAGCGATTCAATCTTTGAAAGAAAACGACAATTTTAAGTTTAACTTGTTCGAATTCCTTATGAAGTGGCGAAGAGTGTTTTAAAGTCTAAAGATTGAATCTTTGAATGAAAATACCTTAATCAAGGTATTAATTATGTCACTAGACCTTTTTAATGTTTAAAGAATAAATCTTAGAAAGAAAATGAGAGTTTTGAGTTAAACTTATTCGAGTTCCCTTTGACGTGACGGAGAGTGTTTTAATGTGTAAAGATTGAATCCTTGAATGAAATTACCTCAATCAAGGTACCTATTATGTCAATGGACCTTTTTAATGTATAAAGATTTAATCTTTGATTTAAAATGAGAATTTTGAGTTTAACCTATTCGAGTTCCCTAAGAAGTCGCGAAGAGTGTTTTAATGACCATAGATTGAATCCTTGAATGAAAATACCTCAATCAAGGTACTAATTTTGTCACTAGAACTTTTTAATGAATAAAGATTGAATCTTTAAAAGAAAATGAGAGTTTGGAGTTAAACTTATTCGAGTTCCCTTTTACGCCCCGAAGTGTGTTTAAATGAGTACAGATTGAATCTTTGAATGAAAATTCCTCACTCAAGGTACTTATTATGTCACTAGACCATTTTAATGTACAAAGATTAAATCTTTGAACGAAAATGAGAGTTTTGAGTTAAACTTATTCGAGTTCCCTTTAATATCACGAAGAGTGTTTTAATTAGTAAAGATTGAATATATGAAACAAATTACCTCAATCACGGTACCGATTATGCCACATGACCTTTTTAATGTATAAAGAATGAATCTTTGAAAGAAAAAGGGAGTTTCGAGTGTAACTTATTTGAGTTCCTAACGTAATCTCGTAGAATGCTTTAATGACTAAAGATTGAATCCTTTAATGGAAATACCTCAATCAAGGTGCCTATTATGTCACTTGACCTTTTAAATGTATAAAGATTAAATCTTTGGAATAAAATGAGAGTTTTAAGTTAAACTTATAATAGTTCCCTTCGACGTCACGAAGAGTGTATTAATGAGTAAAGATTGAATCTTTGAGCGAAATTACCTCAATCACGATACCTATTATGTCACACGACCTTTTTAATGTATAACGGTTGAATCTTTGAAAGAAAATGAGAGTTTTGAGTTTAACTTATTCGAGTACCCTTTGAAGTCGCGAAGAGTGTTTTAATGACTAAAAATTGAATCTTTGAATGAAAATAGCTCAATCAAGGTACCTATTGTGTCATTAGAGCTTCTTAATGTATAAAGATTGAATCTTTGAAAGAAAATGAGAGTTTTGAGTTAAACTTATTCGAGGTCCCTTTGACGTCCCAAAGAGTATTTTAACGAGTAAAGATTGAATATTTGAATGTAAACACCTCAATCATGGTACCTATTATGTCACTAAACCATTTTAATGTATAAAGATTAAATTTTTTAAAGAAAATGAGACTTTTCTGTTAAACTTATTCGAGTTTCCTTTGAGATCACGGAGAGTGTTCTAATGAGTAAAGATTGAATCAGTGAATAAAATTATCTCAATTAAGGTAGCTATTATGTCACTAGGCCATTTTAATGTATAAAGATTGAATCTTTGAAAGAAAATGAGAGTTTTGTGTTAAACTTATTCGACTTCCCTATGAAGTCGGGACGAGTGTTTTAATGACAAAAGACTGAATCTTTGAATAAGAGGTACAAAGATTGAATTTGTGAAAGAAAATGAGAGGTTTGAGTTTAACTTATTCGAGTTCCCTATGAAGTCGCGAAGAGTGTTTTAATAACTAAAGATTGAATCTTTGAATGAAAAGACCTCAATCAAGGGACCTATTATGTCACTAGTCCTTTTTTTTTGTACAAATATTTAATCTTTGAAAGAGAGAGAGATTTTTGAGTTAAACTTGTTTGAATTCCCTTGGACGTCCTAAAGAGTATTTTAATGAGAAAAGATTGAACCTTTGAATGAAAAATTCTCAATCAAGGTACCTATTATATCGCTAGACCTTTTAAAGTATAAAGATTGAGTCTTTGAAAGAAAATTAGAGTTTTGAGTTAAACTTATTCGAATTCCCTTTGACGTCCCGAAAAGTGTTTTAATGAGCAAAGGTTGAATCTTTGAATGAAATTACTTCTAACAAGGTACCAATTATGTCTCTAGACCATTTTAATGTATGAAGATTGAATCTTTGAAAGAAAATGAGAGTTTTGAGTTCAACTTCTTCGAGTTCACTATGTAGTCGTGAATTGTGTTTTAGGGACAAAAGATTGAATCATTGAATGAAATTACTTCAATCAAGATACCAGTTATGTCACTAGACAATTTTAATCTACAAAGATTGAATCTTTGAACGAAAATGATAGTTTTGAGGAAAACTTGTTCAAGTTCCCTATGAAGTCGCGAAGTGTGTTTTAATGACTGCAGATTGAATCTTTGAATGAAAATACCTCAATTAAGGTACCAATTACGTCACAAGACCTTTTTAATGGGTAAAGATCGAGTCTTTAAAAGAAAGCGAGGGTTTTAAGTTAAACTTATTCGAGTTCCCTTTGACGTCTCGAAGAGTGTTTAAAAGAGTAAGGATTGAATCTTTGAATGAGAATTCCTCAATCAAGCTACCAATGTAAAGATTGAATCTCTGTGTGAAATTAACACAATCAAGGTAACTACTATGTCACTAGACCTTATTAATGTATAGCGATTCAATCTTTGAAAGAAAACGACAATTTTAAGTTTAACTTGTTCGAATTCCTTATGAAGTGGCGAAGAGTGTTTTAAAGTCTAAAGATTGAATCTTTGAATGAAAATACCTTAATCAAGGTATTAATTATGTCACTAGACCTTTTTAATGTTTAAAGAATAAATCTTAGAAAGAAAATGAGAGTTTTGAGTTAAACTTATTCGAGTTCCCTTTGACGTGACGGAGAGTGTTTTAATGTGTAAAGATTGAATCCTTGAATGAAATTACCTCAATCAAGGTACCTATTATGTCAATGGACCTTTTTAATGTATAAAGATTTAATCTTTGATTTAAAATGAGAATTTTGAGTTTAACCTATTCGAGTTCCCTAAGAAGTCGCGAAGAGTGTTTTAATGACCATAGATTGAATCCTTGAATGAAAATACCTCAATTAAGGTACTAATTTTGTCACTAGAACTTTCTAATGAATAAAGATTGAATCTTTAAAAGAAAATGAGAGTTTGGAGTTAAACTTATTCGAGTTCCCTTTTACGCCCCGAAGTGTGTTTAAATGAGTACAGATTGAATCTTTGAATGAAAATTCCTCACTCAAGGTACCTATTATGTCACTAGACCATTTTAATGTACAAAGATTAAATCTTTGAACGAAAATGAGAGTTTTGAGTTAAACTTATTCGAGTTCCCTTTAATATCACGAAGAGTGTTTTAACTAGTAAAGATTGAATATAAGAAACAAATTACCTCAATCACGGTACCGATTATGCCACATGACCTTTTTAATGTATAAAGAATGAATCTTTGAAAGAAAAAGGGAGTTTCGAGTGTAACTTATTTGAGTTCCTAACGTAATCTCGTAGAATGCTTTAATGACTAAAGATTGAATCCTTTAATGGAAATACCTCAATCAAGGTGCCTATTATGTCACTTGACCTTTTAAATGTATAAAGATTAAATCTTTGGAATAAAATGAGAGTTTTAAGTTAAACTTATAATAGTTCCCTTCGACGTCACGAAGAGTGTATTAATGAGTAAAGATTGAATCTTTGAGCGAAATTACCTCAATCACGATACCTATTATGTCACACGACCTTTTTAATGTATAACGGTTGAATCTTTGAAAGAAAATGAGAGTTTTGAGTTTAACTTATTCGAGTACCCTTTGAAGTCGCGAAGAGTGTTTTAATGACTAAAAATTGAATCTTTGAATGAAAATAGCTCAATCAAGGTACCTATTGTGTCATTAGAGCTTCTTAATGTATAAAGATTGAATCTTTGAAAGAAAATGAGAGTTTTGAGTTAAACTTATTCGAGGTCCCTTTGACGTCCCAAAGAGTATTTTAACGAGTAAAGATTGAATATTTGAATGTAAACACCTCAATCATGGTACCTATTATGTCACTAAACCATTTTAATGTATAAAGATTAAATTTTTTAAAGAAAATGAGACTTTTGAGTTAAACTTATTCGAGTTTTCTTTG
Source organism: Cornus florida (assembly GCF_030987335.1). Lineage (NCBI taxonomy): Eukaryota > Viridiplantae > Streptophyta > Magnoliopsida > Cornales > Cornaceae > Cornus > Cornus florida. The sequence continues at coordinate 244,906 of NW_026775627.1, read as the reverse complement.
AGATCACGGAGAGTGTTCTAATGAGTAAAGATTGAATCAGTGAATAAAATTATCTCAATTAAGGTAGCTATTATGTCACTAGGCCATTTTAATGTATAAAGATTGAATCTTTGAAAGAAAATGAGAGTTTTGTGTTAAACTTATTCGACTTCCCTATGAAGTCGGGACGAGTGTTTTAATGACAAAAGACTGAATCTTTGAATAAGAGGTACAAAGATTGAATTTGTGAAAGAAAATGAGAGGTTTGAGTTTAACTTATTCGAGTTCCCTATGAAGTCGCGAAGAGTGTTTTAATAACTAAAGATTGAATCTTTGAATGAAAAGACCTCAATCAAGGTACCTATTATGTCACTAGTCCTTTTTTTTTGTACAAATATTTAATCTTTGAAAGAGAGAGAGATTTTTGAGTTAAACTTGTTTGAATTCCCTTGGACGTCCTAAAGAGTATTTTAATGAGAAAAGATTGAATCTTTGAATGAAAAATTCTCAATCAAGGTACCTATTATATCGCTAGACCTTTTAAAGTATAAAGATTGAGTCTTTGAAAGAAAATTAGAGTTTTGAGTTAAACTTATTCGAATTCCCTTTGACGTCCCGAAAAGTGTTTTAATGAGCAAAGGTTGAATCTTTGAATGAAATTACTTCTAACAAGGTACCAATTATGTCTCTAGACCATTTTAATGTATGAAGATTGAATCTTTGAAAGAAAATGAGAGTTTTGAGTTCAACTTCTTCGAGTTCACTATGTAGTCGTGAATTGTGTTTTAGGGACAAAAGATTGAATCATTGAATGAAATTACTTCAATCAAGATACCAGTTATGTCACTAGACAATTTTAATCTACAAAGATTGAATCTTTGAACGAAAATGATAGTTTTGAGGAAAACTTGTTCAAGTTCCCTATGAAGTCGCGAAGTGTGTTTTAATGACTGCAGATTGAATCTTTGAATGAAAATACCTCAATTAAGGTACCAATTACGTCACAAGACCTTTTTAATGGGTAAAGATCGAGTCTTTAAAAGAAAGCGAGGGTTTTAAGTTAAAGTTATTCGAGTTCCCTTTGACGTCTCGAAGAGTGTTATTCGAGTTCCCTTTAATATCACGAAGAGTGTTTTAATTAGTAAAGATTGAATATATGAAAGAAATTACCTCAATCACGGTACCGATTATGCCACATGACCTTTTTAATGTATAAAGAATGAATCTTTGAAAGAAAAAGGGAGTTTCGAGTGTAACTTATTTGAGTTCCTAACGTAATCTCGTAGAATGCTTTAATGACTAAAGATTGAATCCTTTAATGGAAATACCTCAATCAAGGTGCCTATTATGTCACTTGACCTTTTAAATGTATAAAGATTAAATCTTTGGAATAAAATGAGAGTTTTAAGTTAAACTTATAATAGTTTCCTTCGACGTCACGAAGAGTGTATTAATGAGTAAAGATTGAATCTTTGAGCGAAATTACCTCAATCACGATACCTATTATGTCACAAGCCCTTTTTAATGTATAACGGTTGAATCTTTGAAAGAAAATGAGAGTTTTGAGTTTAACTTATTCGAGTACCCTTTGAAGTCGCGAAGAGTGTTTTAATGACTAAAAATTGAATCTTTGAATGGAAATAGCTCAACCAAGGTACCTATTGTGTCATTAGAGCTTCTTAATGTATAAAGATTGAATCTTTGAAAGAAAATGAGAGTTTTGAGTTAAACTTATTCGAGGTCCCTTTGACGTCCCAAAGAGTATTTTAACGAGTAAAGATTGAATATTTGAATGTAAACACCTCAATCATGGTACCTATTATGTCACTAAACCATTTTAATGTATAAAGATTAAATTTTTTAAAGAAAATGAGACTTTTGAGTTAAACTTATTCGAGTTTCCTTTGAGATCACGGAGAGTGTTCTAATGAGTAAAGATTGAATCAGTGAATAAAATTATCTCAATTAAGGTAGCTATTATGTCACTAGGCCATTTTAATGTATAAAGATTGAATCTTTGAAAGAAAATGAGAGTTTTGTGTTAAACTTATTCGACTTCCCTATGAAGTCGGGACGAGTGTTTTAATGACAAAAGACTGAATCTTTGAATAAGAGGTACAAAGATTGAATTTGTGAAAGAAAATGAGAGGTTTGAGTTTAACTTATTCGAGTTCCCTGCGAAGAGTGTTTTAATAACTAAAGATTGAATCTTTGAATGAAAAGACCTCAATCAAGGTACCTATTATGTCACTAGTCCTTTTTTTTGTACAAATATTTAATCTTTGAAAGAGAGAGAGATTTTTGAGTTAAACTTGTTTGAATTCCCTTGGACGTCCTAAAGAGTATTTTAATGAGAAAAGATTGAATCTTTGAATGAAAAATTCTCAATCAAGGTACCTATTATATCGCTAGACCTTTTAAAGTATAAAGATTGAGTCTTTGAAAGAAAATTAGGGTTTTGAGTTAAACTTATTCGAATTCCCTTTGACGTCCCGAAAAGTGTTTTAATGAGCAAAGGTTGAATCTTTGAATGAAATTACTTCTAACAAGGTACCAATTATGTCTCTAGACCATTTTAATGTATGAAGATTGAATCTTTGAAAGAAAATGAGAGTTTTGAGTTCAACTTCTTCGAGTTCACTATGTAGTCGTGAATTGTGTTTTAGGGACAAAAGATTGAATCATTGAATGAAATTACTTCAATCAAGATACCAGTTATGTCACTAGACAATTTTAATCTACAAAGATTGAATCTTTGAACGAAAATGATAGTTTTGAGGAAAACTTGTTCAAGTTCCCTATGAAGTCGCGAAGTGTGTTTTAATGACTGCAGATTGAATCTTTGAATGAAAATACCTCAATTAAGGTACCAATTACGTCACAAGACCTTTTTAATGGGTAAAGATCGAGTCTTTAAAAGAAAGCGAGGGTTTTAAGTTAAACTTATTCGAGTTCCCTTTGATGTCTCGAAGAGTGTTTAAAAGAGTAAGGATTGAATCTTTGAATGAGAATTCCTCAATCAAGCTACCAATGTAAAGATTGAATCTCTGAGTGAAATTAACACAATCAAGGTAACTACTATGTCACTAGACCTTATTAATGTATAGCGATTCAATCTTTGAAAGAAAACGACAATTTTAAGTTTAACTTGTTCGAATTCCTTATGAAGTGGCGAAGAGTGTTTTAAAGTCTAAAGATTGAATCTTTGAATGAAAATACCTTAATCAAGGTATTAATTATGTCACTAGACCTTTTCAATGTATAAAGAATAAATCTTAGAAAGAAAATGAGAGTTTTGAGTTAAACTTATTCGAGTTCCCTTTGACGTAACGGAGAGTGTTTTAATGTGTAAAGATTGAATCCTTGAATGAAATTACCTCAATCAAGGTACCTATTATGTCAATGGACCTTTTTAATGTATAAAGATTTAATCTTTGATTTAAAATGAGAATTTTGAGTTTAACCTATTCGAGTTCCCTAAGAAGTCGCGAAGAGTGTTTTAATGACCATAGATTGAATCCTTGAATGAAAATACCTCAATCAAGGTACTAATTTTGTCACTAGAACTTTTTAATGAATAAAGATTGAATCTTTAAAAGAAAATGAGAGTTTGGAGTTAAACTTATTCGAGTTCCCTTTTACGCCCCGAAGTGTGTTTAAATGAGTACAGATTGAATCTTTGAATGAAAATTCCTCACTCAAGGTACCTATTATGTCACTAGACCATTTTAATGTACAAAGATTAAATCTTTGAACGAAAATGAGAGTTTTGAGTTAAACTTATTCGAGTTCCCTTTAATATCACGAAGAGTGTTTTAATTAGTAAAGATTGAATATATGAAAGAAATTACCTCAATCACGGTACCGATTATGCCACATGACCTTTTTAATGTATAAAGAATGAATCTTTGAAAGAAAAAGGGAGTTTCGAGTGTAACTTATTTGAGTTCCTAACGTAATCTCGTAGAATGCTTTAATGACTAAAGATTGAATCCTTTAATGGAAATACCTCAATCAATGTGCCTATTATGTCACTTGACCTTTTAAATGTATAAAGATTAAATCTTTGGAATAAAATGAGAGTTTTAAGTTAAACTTATAATAGTTCCCTTCGACGTCACGAAGAGTGTATTAATGAGTAAAGATTGAATCTTTGAGCGAAATTACCTCAATCACGATACCTATTATGTCACAAGACCTTTTTAATGTATAACGGTTGAATCTTTGAAAGAAAATGAGAGTTTTGAGTTTAACTTATTCGAGTACCCTTTGAAGTCGCGAAGAGTGTTTTAATGACTAAAAATTGAATCTTTGAATGAAAATAGCTCAACCAAGGTACCTATTGTGTCATTAGAGCTTCTTAATGTATAAAGATTGAATCTTTGAAAGAAAATGAGAGTTTTGAGTTAAACTTATTCGAGGTCCCTTTGACGTCCCAAAGAGTATTTTAACGAGTAAAGATTGAATATTTGAATGTAAACACCTCAATCATGGTACCTATTATGTCACTAAACCATTTTAATGTATAAAGATTAAATTTTTTAAAGAAAATGAGACTTTTGAGTTAAACTTATTCGAGTTTCCTTTGAGATCACGGAGAGTGTTCTAATGAGTAAAGATTGAATCAGTGAATAAAATTATCTCAATTAAGGTAGCTATTATGTCACTAGGCCATTTTAATGTATAAAGATTGAATCTTTGAAAGAAAATGAGAGTTTTGTGTTAAACTTATTCGACTTCCCTATGAAGTCGGGACGAGTGTTTTAATGACAAAAGACTGAATCTTTGAATAAGAGGTACAAAGATTGAATTTGTGAAAGAAAATGAGAGGTTTGAGTTTAACTTATTCGAGTTCCCTGCGAAGAGTGTTTTAATAACTAAAGATTGAATCTTTGAATGAAAAGACCTCAATCAAGGTACCTATTATGTCACTAGTCCTTTTTTTTGTACAAATATTTAATCTTTGAAAGAGAGAGAGATTTTTGAGTTAAACTTGTTTGAATTCCCTTGGACGTCCTAAAGAGTATTTTAATGAGAAAAGATTGAATCTTTGAATGAAAAATTCTCAATCAAGGTACCTATTATATCGCTAGACCTTTTAAAGTATAAAGATTGAGTCTTTGAAAGAAAATTAGAGTTTTGAGTTAAACTTATTCGAATTCCCTTTGACGTCCCGAAAAGTGTTTTAATGAGCAAAGGTTGAATCTTTGAATGAAATTACTTCTAACAAGGTACCAATTATGTCTCTAGACCATTTTAATGTATGAAGATTGAATCTTTGAAAGAAAATGAGAGTTTTGAGTTCAACTTCTTCGAGTTCACTATGTAGTCGTGAATTGTGTTTTAGGGACAAAAGATTGAATCATTGAATGAAATTACTTCAATCAAGATACCAGTTATGTCACTAGACAATTTTAATCTACAAAGATTGAATCTTTGAACGAAAATGATAGTTTTGAGGAAAACTTGTTCAAGTTCCCTATGAAGTCGCGAAGTGTGTTTTAATGACTGCAGATTGAATCTTTGAATGAAAATACCTCAATTAAGGTACCAATTACGTCACAAGACCTTTTTAATGGGTAAAGATCGAGTCTTTAAAAGAAAGCGAGGGTTTTAAGTTAAACTTATTCGAGTTCCCTTTGACGTCTCGAAGAGTGTTTAAAAGAGTAAGGATTGAATCTTTGAATGAGAATTCCTCAATCAAGCTACCAATGTAAAGATTGAATCTCTGAGTGAAATTAACACAATCAAGGTAACTACTATGTCACTAGACCTTATTAATGTATAGCGATTCAATCTTTGAAAGAAAACGACAATTTTAAGTTTAACTTGTTCGAATTCCTTATGAAGTGGCGAAGAGTGTTTTAAAGTCTAAAGATTGAATCTTTGAATGAAAATACCTTAATCAAGGTATTAATTATGTCACTAGACCTTTTTAATGTATAAAGAATAAATCTTAGAAAGAAAATGAGAGTTTTGAGTTAAACTTATTCGAGTTCCCTTTGACGTAACGGAGAGTGTTTTAATGTGTAAAGATTGAATCCTTGAATGAAATTACCTCAATCAAGGTACCTATTATGTCAATGGACCTTTTTAATGTATAAAGATTTAATCTTTGATTTAAAATGAGAATTTTGAGTTTAACCTATTCGAGTTCCCTAAGAAGTCGCGAAGAGTGTTTTAATGACCATAGATTGAATCCTTGAATGAAAATACCTCAATCAAGGTACTAATTTTGTCACTAGAACTTTTTAATGAATAAAGATTGAATCTTTAAAAGAAAATGAGAGTTTGGAGTTAAACTTATTCGAGTTCCCTTTTACGCCCCGAAGTGTGTTTAAATGAGTACAGATTGAATCTTTGAATGAAAATTCCTCACTCAAGGTACCTATTATGTCACTAGACCATTTTAATGTACAAAGATTAAATCTTTGAACGAAAATGAGAGTTTTGAGTTAAACTTATTCGAGTTCCCTTTAATATCACGAAGAGTGTTTTAATTAGTAAAGATTGAATAAATGAAAGAAATTACCTCAATCACGGTACCGATTATGCCACATGACCTTTTTAATGTAAAAAGAATGAATCTTTGAAAGAAAAAGGGAGTTTCGAGTGTAACTTATTTGAGTTCCTAACGTAATCTCGTAGAATGCTTTAATGACTAAAGATTGAATCCTTTAATGGAAATACCTCAATCAAGGTGCCTATTATGTCACTTGACCTTTTAAATGTATAAAGATTAAATTTTTGGAATAAAATGAGAGTTTTAAGTTAAACTTATAATAGTTTCCTTCGACGTCACGAAGAGTGTATTAATGAGTAAAGATTGAATCTTTGAGCGAAATTACCTCAATCACGATACCTATTATGTCACAAGACCTTTTTAATGTATAACGGTTGAATCTTTGAAAGAAAATGAGAGTTTTGAGTTTAACTTATTCGAGTACCCTTTGAAGTCGCGAAGAGTGTTTTAATGACTAAAAATTGAATCTTTGAATGAAAATAGCTCAACCAAGGTACCTATTGTGTCATTAGAGCTTCTTAATGTATAAAGATTGAATCTTTGAAAGAAAATGAGAGTTTTGAGTTAAACTTATTCGAGGTCCCTTTGACGTTCCAAAGAGTATTTTAACGAGTAAAGATTGAATATTTGAATGTAAACACCTCAATCATGGTACCTATTATGTCACTAAACCATTTTAATGTATAAAGATTAAATTTTTTAAAGAAAATGAGACTTTTGAGTTAAACTTATTCGAGTTTCCTTTGAGATCACGGAGAGTGTTCTAATGAGTAAAGATTGAATCAGTGAATAAAATTATCTCAATTAAGGTAGCTATTATGTCACTAGGCCATTTTAATGTATAAAGATTGAATCTTTGAAAGAAAATGAGAGTTTTGTGTTAAACTTATTCGACTTCCCTATGAAGTCGGGACGAGTGTTTTAATGACAAAAGACTGAATCTTTGAATAAGAGGTACAAAGATTGAATTTGTGAAAGAAAATGAGAGGTTTGAGTTTAACTTATTCGAGTTCCCTGCGAAGAGTGTTTTAATAACTAAAGATTGAATCTTTGAATGAAAAGACCTCAATCAAGGTACCTATTATGTCACTAGTCCTTTTTTTTGTACAAATATTTAATCTTTGAAAGAGAGAGAGATTTTTGAGTTAAACTTGTTTGAATTCCCTTGGACGTCCTAAAGAGTATTTTAATGAGAAAAGATTGAATCTTTGAATGAAAAATTCTCAATCAAGGTACCTATTATATCGCTAGACCTTTTAAAGTATAAAGATTGAGTCTTTGAAAGAAAATTAGAGTTTTGAGTTAAACTTATTCGAATTCCCTTTGACGTCCCGAAAAGTGTTTTAATGAGCAAAGGTTGAATCTTTGAATGAAATTACTTCTAACAAGGTACCAATTATGTCTCTAGACCATTTTAATGTATGAAGATTGAATCTTTGAAAGAAAATGAGAGTTTTGAGTTCAACTTCTTCGAGTTCACTATGTAGTCGTGAATTGTGTTTTAGGGACAAAAGATTGAATCATTGAATGAAATTACTTCAATCAAGATACCAGTTATGTCACTAGACAATTTTAATCTACAAAGATTGAATCTTTGAACGAAAATGATAGTTTTGAGGAAAACTTGTTCAAGTTCCCTATGAAGTCGCGAAGTGTGTTTTAATGACTGCAGATTGAATCTTTGAATGAAAATACCTCAATTAAGGTACCAATTACGTCACAAGACCTTTTTAATGGGTAAAGATCGAGTCTTTAAAAGAAAGCGAGGGTTTTAAGTTAAACTTATTCGAGTTCCCTTTGACGTCTCGAAGAGTGTTTAAAAGAGTAAGGATTGAATCTTTGAATGAGAATTCCTCAATCAAGCTACCAATGTAAAGATTGAATCTCTGAGTGAAATTAACACAATCAAGGTAACTACTATGTCACTAGACCTTATTAATGTATAGCGATTCAATCTTTGAAAGAAAACGACAATTTTAAGTTTAACTTGTTCGAATTCCTTATGAAGTGGCGAAGAGTGTTTTAAAGTCTAAAGATTGAATCTTTGAATGAAAATACCTTAATCAAGGTATTAATTATGTCACTAGACCTTTTTAATGTATAAAGAATAAATCTTAGAAAGAAAATGAGAGTTTTGAGTTAAACTTATTCGAGTTCCCTTTGACGTAACGGAGAGTGTTTTAATGTGTAAAGATTGAATCCTTGAATGAAATTACCTCAATCAAGGTACCTATTATGTCAATGGACCTTTTTAATGTATAAAGATTTAATCTTTGATTTAAAATGAGAATTTTGAGTTTAACCTATTCGAGTTCCCTAAGAAGTCGCGAAGAGTGTTTTAATGACCATAGATTGAATCCTTGAATGAAAATACCTCAATCAAGGTACTAATTTTGTCACTAGAACATTTTAATGAATAAAGATTGAATCTTTAAAAGAAAATGAGAGTTTGGAGTTAAACTTATTCGAGTTCCCTTTTACGCCCCGAAGTGTGTTTAAATGAGTACAGATTGAATCTTTGAATGAAAATTCCTCACTCAAGGTACCTATTATGTCACTAGACCATTTTAATGTACAAAGATTAAATCTTTGAACGAAAATGAGAGTTTTGAGTTAAACTTATTCGAGTTCCCTTTAATATCACGAAGAGTGTTTTAATTAGTAAAGATTGAATATATGAAAGAAATTACCTCAATCACGGTACCGATTATGCCACATGACCTTTTTAATGTATAAAGAATGAATCTTTGAAAGAAAAAGGGAGTTTCGAGTGTAACTTATTTGAGTTCCTAACGTAATCTCGTAGAATGCTTTAATGACTAAAGATTGAATCCTTGAATGGAAATACCTCAATCAAGGTGCCTATTATGTCACTTGACCTTTTAAATGTATAAAGATTAAATCTTTGGAATAAAATGAGAGTTTTAAGTTAAACTTATAATAGTTCCCTTCGACGTCACGAAGAGTGTATTAATGAGTAAAGATTGAATCTTTGAGCGAAATTACCTCAATCACGATACCTATTATGTCACAAGACCTTTTTAATGTATAACGGTTGAATCTTTGAAAGAAAATGAGAGTTTTGAGTTTAACTTATTCGAGTACCCTTTGAAGTCGCGAAGAGTGTTTTAATGACTAAAAATTGAATCTTTGAATGAAAATAGCTCAACCAAGGTACCTATTGTGTCATTAGAGCTTCTTAATGTATAAAGATTGAATCTTTGAAAGAAAATGAGAGTTTTGAGTTAAACTTATTCGAGGTCCCTTTGACGTCCCAAAGAGTATTTTAACGAGTAAAGATTGAATATTTGAATGTAAACACCTCAATCATGGTACCTATTATGTCACTAAACCATTTTAATGTATAAAGATTAAATTTTTTAAAGAAAATGAGACTTTTGAGTTAAACTTATTCGAGTTTCCTTTGAGATCACGGAGAGTGTTCTAATGAGTAAAGATTGAATCAGTGAATAAAATTATCTCAATTAAGGTAGCTATTATGTCACTAGGCCATTTTAATGTATAAAGATTGAATCTTTGAAAGAAAATGAGAGTTTTGTGTTAAACTTATTCGACTTCCCTATGAAGTCGGGACGAGTGTTTTAATGACAAAAGACTGAATCTTTGAATAAGAGGTACAAAGATTGAATTTGTGAAAGAAAATGAGAGGTTTGAGTTTAACTTATTCGAGTTCCCTGCGAAGAGTGTTTTAATAACTAAAGATTGAATCTTTGAATGAAAAGACCTCAATCAAGGTACCTATTATGTCACTAGTCCTTTTTTTTGTACAAATATTTAATCTTTGAAAGAGAGAGAGATTTTTGAGTTAAACTTGTTTGAATTCCCTTGGACGTCCTAAAGAGTATTTTAATGAGAAAAGATTGAATCTTTGAATGAAAAATTCTCAATCAAGGTACCTATTATATCGCTAGACCTTTTAAAGTATAAAGATTGAGTCTTTGAAAGAAAATTAGAGTTTTGAGTTAAACTTATTCGAATTCCCTTTGACGTCCCGAAAAGTGTTTTAATGAGCAAAGGTTGAATCTTTGAATGAAATTACTTCTAACAAGGTACCAATTATGTCTCTAGACCATTTTAATGTATGAAGATTGAATCTTTGAAAGAAAATGAGAGTTTTGAGTTCAACTTCTTCGAGTTCACTATGTAGTCGTGAATTGTGTTTTAGGGACAAAAGATTGAATCATTGAATGAAATTACTTCAATCAAGATACCAGTTATGTCACTAGACAATTTTAATCTACAAAGATTGAATCTTTGAACGAAAATGATAGTTTTGAGGAAAACTTGTTCAAGTTCCCTATGAAGTCGCGAAGTGTGTTTTAATGACTGCAGATTGAATCTTTGAATGAAAATACCTCAATTAAGGTACCAATTACGTCACAAGACCTTTTTAATGGGTAAAGATCGAGTCTTTAAAAGAAAGCGAGGGTTTTAAGTTAAACTTATTCGAGTTCCCTTTGACGTCTCGAAGAGTGTTTAAAAGAGTAAGGATTGAATCTTTGAATGAGAATTCCTCAATCAAGCTACCAATGTAAAGATTGAATCTCTGAGTGAAATTAACACAATCAAGGTAACTACTATGTCACTAGACCTTATTAATGTATAGCGATTCAATCTTTGAAAGAAAACGACAATTTTAAGTTTAACTTGTTCGAATTCCTTATGAAGTGGCGAAGAGTGTTTTAAAGTCTAAAGATTGAATCTTTGAATGAAAATACCTTAATCAAGGTATTAATTATGTCACTAGACCTTTTTAATGTATAAAGAATAAATCTTAGAAAGAAAATGAGAGTTTTGAGTTAAACTTATTCGAGTTCCCTTTGACGTAACGGAGAGTGTTTTAATGTGTAAAGATTGAATCCTTGAATGAAATTACCTCAATCAAGGTACCTATTATGTCAATGGACCTTTTTAATGTATAAAGATTTAATCTTTGATTTAAAATGAGAATTTTGAGTTTAACCTATTCGAGTTCCCTAAGAAGTCGCGAAGAGTGTTTTAATGACCATAGATTGAATCCTTGAATGAAAATACCTCAATCAAGGTACTAATTTTGTCACTAGAACATTTTAATGAATAAAGATTGAATCTTTAAAAGAAAATGAGAGTTTGGAGTTAAACTTATTCGAGTTCCCTTTTACGCCCCGAAGTGTGTTTAAATGAGTACAGATTGAATCTTTGAATGAAAATTCCTCACTCAAGGTACCTATTATGTCACTAGACCATTTTAATGTACAAAGATTAAATCTTTGAACGAAAATGAGAGTTTTGAGTTAAACTTATTCGAGTTCCCTTTAATATCACGAAGAGTGTTTTAATTAGTAAAGATTGAATATATGAAAGAAATTACCTCAATCACGGTACCGATTATGCCACATGACCTTTTTAATGTATAAAGAATGAATCTTTGAAAGAAAAAGGGAGTTTCGAGTGTAACTTATTTGAGTTCCTAACGTAATCTCGTAGAATGCTTTAATGACTAAAGATTGAATCCTTGAATGGAAATACCTCAATCAAGGTGCCTATTATGTCACTTGACCTTTTAAATGTATAAAGATTAAATCTTTGGAATAAAATGAGAGTTTTAAGTTAAACTTATAATAGTTCCCTTCGACGTCACGAAGAGTGTATTAATGAGTAAAGATTGAATCTTTGAGCGAAATTACCTCAATCACGATACCTATTATGTCACAAGACCTTTTTAATGTATAACGGTTGAATCTTTGAAAGAAAATGAGAGTTTTGAGTTTAACTTATTCGAGTACCCTTTGAAGTCGCGAAGAGTGTTTTAATGACTAAAAATTGAATCTTTGAATGAAAATAGCTCAACCAAGGTACCTATTGTGTCATTAGAGCTTCTTAATGTATAAAGATTGAATCTTTGAAAGAAAATGAGAGTTTTGAGTTAAACTTATTCGAGGTCCCTTTGACGTCCCAAAGAGTATTTTAACGAGTAAAGATTGAATATTTGAATGTAAACACCTCAATCATGGTACCTATTATGTCACTAAACCATTTTAATGTATAAAGATTAAATTTTTTAAAGAAAATGAGACTTTTGAGTTAAACTTATTCGAGTTTCCTTTGAGATCACGGAGAGTGTTCTAATGAGTAAAGATTGAATCAGTGAATAAAATTATCTCAATTAAGGTAGCTATTATGTCACTAGGCCATTTTAATGTATAAAGATTGAATCTTTGAAAGAAAATGAGAGTTTTGTGTTAAACTTATTCGACTTCCCTATGAAGTCGGGACGAGTGTTTTAATGACAAAAGACTGAATCTTTGAATAAGAGGTACAAAGATTGAATTTGTGAAAGAAAATGAGAGGTTTGAGTTTAACTTATTCGAGTTCCCTGCGAAGAGTGTTTTAATAACTAAAGATTGAATCTTTGAATGAAAAGACCTCAATCAAGGTACCTATTATGTCACTAGTCCTTTTTTTTGTACAAATATTTAATCTTTGAAAGAGAGAGAGATTTTTGAGTTAAACTTGTTTGAATTCCCTTGGACGTCCTAAAGAGTATTTTAATGAGAAAAGATTGAATCTTTGAATGAAAAATTCTCAATCAAGGTACCTATTATATCGCTAGACCTTTTAAAGTATAAAGATTGAGTCTTTGAAAGAAAATTAGAGTTTTGAGTTAAACTTATTCGAATTCCCTTTGACGTCCCGAAAAGTGTTTTAATGAGCAAAGGTTGAATCTTTGAATGAAATTACTTCTAACAAGGTACCAATTATGTCTCTAGACCATTTTAATGTATGAAGATTGAATCTTTGAAAGAAAATGAGAGTTTTGAGTTCAACTTCTTCGAGTTCACTATGTAGTCGTGAATTGTGTTTTAGGGACAAAAGATTGAATCATTGAATGAAATTACTTCAATCAAGATACCAGTTATGTCACTAGACAATTTTAATCTACAAAGATTGAATCTTTGAACGAAAATGATAGTTTTGAGGAAAACTTGTTCAAGTTCCCTATGAAGTCGCGAAGTGTGTTTTAATGACTGCAGATTGAATCTTTGAATGAAAATACCTCAATTAAGGTACCAATTACGTCACAAGACCTTTTTAATGGGTAAAGATCGAGTCTTTAAAAGAAAGCGAGGGTTTTAAGTTAAACTTATTCGAGTTCCCTTTGACGTCTCGAAGAGTGTTTAAAAGAGTAAGGATTGAATCTTTGAATGAGAATTCCTCAATCAAGCTACCAATGTAAAGATTGAATCTCTGAGTGAAATTAACACAATCAAGGTAACTACTATGTCACTAGACCTTATTAATGTATAGCGATTCAATCTTTGAAAGAAAACGACAATTTTAAGTTTAACTTGTTCGAATTCCTTATGAAGTGGCGAAGAGTGTTTTAAAGTCTAAAGATTGAATCTTTGAATGAAAATACCTTAATCAAGGTATTAATTATGTCACTAGACCTTTTTAATGTATAAAGAATAAATCTTAGAAAGAAAATGAGAGTTTTGAGTTAAACTTATTCGAGTTCCCTTTGACGTAACGGAGAGTGTTTTAATGTGTAAAGATTGAATCCTTGAATGAAATTACCTCAATCAAGGTACCTATTATGTCAATGGACCTTTTTAATGTATAAAGATTTAATCTTTGATTTAAAATGAGAATTTTGAGTTTAACCTATTCGAGTTCCCTAAGAAGTCGCGAAGAGTGTTTTAATGACCATAGATTGAATCCTTGAATGAAAATACCTCAATCAAGGTACTAATTTTGTCACTAGAACATTTTAATGAATAAAGATTGAATCTTTAAAAGAAAATGAGAGTTTGGAGTTAAACTTATTCGAGTTCCCTTTTACGCCCCGAAGTGTGTTTAAATGAGTACAGATTGAATCTTTGAATGAAAATTCCTCACTCAAGGTACCTATTATGTCACTAGACCATTTTAATGTACAAAGATTAAATCTTTGAACGAAAATGAGAGTTTTGAGTTAAACTTATTCGAGTTCCCTTTAATATCACGAAGAGTGTTTTAATTAGTAAAGATTGAATATATGAAAGAAATTACCTCAATCACGGTACCGATTATGCCACATGACCTTTTTAATGTATAAAGAATGAATCTTTGAAAGAAAAAGGGAGTTTCGAGTGTAACTTATTTGAGTTCCTAACGTAATCTCGTAGAATGCTTTAATGACTAAAGATTGAATCCTTGAATGGAAATACCTCAATCAAGGTGCCTATTATGTCACTTGACCTTTTAAATGTATAAAGATTAAATCTTTGGAATAAAATGAGAGTTTTAAGTTAAACTTATAATAGTTCCCTTCGACGTCACGAAGAGTGTATTAATGAGTAAAGATTGAATCTTTGAGCGAAATTACCTCAATCACGATACCTATTATGTCACAAGACCTTTTTAATGTATAACGGTTGAATCTTTGAAAGAAAATGAGAGTTTTGAGTTTAACTTATTCGAGTACCCTTTGAAGTCGCGAAGAGTGTTTTAATGACTAAAAATTGAATCTTTGAATGAAAATAGCTCAACCAAGGTACCTATTGTGTCATTAGAGCTTCTTAATGTATAAAGATTGAATCTTTGAAAGAAAATGAGAGTTTTGAGTTAAACTTATTCGAGGTCCCTTTGACGTCCCAAAGAGTATTTTAACGAGTAAAGATTGAATATTTGAATGTAAACACCTCAATCATGGTACCTATTTTGTCACTAAACCATTTTAATGTATAAAGATTAAATTTTTTAAAGAAAATGAGACTTTTGAGTTAAACTTATTCGAGTTTCCTTTGAGATCACGGAGAGTGTTCTAATGAGTAAAGATTGAATCAGTGAATAAAATTATCTCAATTAAGGTAGCTATTATGTCACTAGGCCATTTTAATGTATAAAGATTGAATCTTTGATTGAAAATGAGAGTTTTGTGTTAAACTTATTCGACTTCCCTATGAAGTCGGGACGAGTGTTTTAATGACAAAAGACTGAATCTTTGAATAAGAGGTACAAAGATTGAATTTGTGAAAGAAAATGAGAGGTTTGAGTTTAACTTATTCGAGTTCCCTGCGAAGAGTGTTTTAATAACTAAAGATTGAATCTTTGAATGAAAAGACCTCAATCAAGGTACCTATTATGTCACTAGTCCTTTTTTTTGTACAAATATTTAATCTTTGAAAGAGAGAGAGATTTTTGAGTTAAACTTGTTTGAATTCCCTTGGACGTCCTAAAGAGTATTTTAATGAGAAAAGATTGAATCTTTGAATGAAAAATTCTCAATCAAGGTACCTATTATATCGCTAGACCTTTTAAAGTATAAAGATTGAGTCTTTGAAAGAAAATTAGAGTTTTGAGTTAAACTTATTCGAATTCCCTTTGACGTCCCGAAAAGTGTTTTAATGAGCAAAGGTTGAATCTTTGAATGAAATTACTTCTAACAAGGTACCAATTATGTCTCTAGACCATTTTAATGTATGAAGATTGAATCCTTGAAAGAAAATGAGAGTTTTGAGTTCAACTTCTTCGAGTTCACTATGTAGTCGTGAATTGTGTTTTAGGGACAAAAGATTGAATCATTGAATGAAATTACTTCAATCAAGATACCAGTTATGTCACTAGACAATTTTAATCTACAAAGATTGAATCTTTGAACGAAAATGATAGTTTTGAGGAAAACTTGTTCAAGTTCCCTATGAAGTCGCGAAGTGTGTTTTAATGACTGCAGATTGAATCTTTGAATGAAAATACCTCAATTAAGGTACCAATTACGTCACAAGACCTTTTTAATGGGTAAAGATCGAGTCTTTAAAAGAAAGCGAGTTCACTATGTAGTCGTGAATTGTGTTTTAGGGACAAAAGATTGAATCATTGAATGAAATTACTTCAATCAAGAAACCAGTTATGTCACTAGACAATTTTAATCTACGAAGATTGAATCTTTGAACGAAAATGATAGTTTTGAGGAAAACTTGTTCAAGTTCCCTATGAAGTCGCGAAGTGTGTTTTAATGACTGCAGATTGAATCTTTGAATGAAAATACCTCAATTAAGGTTCCAATTACGTCACAAGACCTTTTTAATGGGTAAAGATCGAGTCTTTAAAAGAAAGCGAGGGTTTTAAGTTAAACTTATTCGAGTTCCCTTTGACGTCTCGAAGAGTGTTTAAAAGAGTAAGGATTGAATCTTTGAATGAGAATTCCTCAATCAAGCTACCAATGTAAAGATTGAATCTCTGAGTGAAATTAACACAATCAAGGTAACTACTATGTCACTAGACCTTATTAATGTATAGCGATTCAATCTTTGAAAGAAAACGACAATTTTAAGTTTAACTTGTTCGAATTCCTTATGAAGTGGCGAAGAGTGTTTTAAAGTCTAAAGATTGAATCTTTGAATGAAAATACCTTAATCAAGGTATTAATTATGTCACTAGACCTTTTTAATGTTTAAAGAATAAATCTTAGAAAGAAAATGAGAGTTTTGAGTTAAACTTATTCGAGTTCCCTTTGACGTGACGGAGAGTGTTTTAATGTGTAAAGATTGAATCCTTGAATGAAATTACCTCAATCAAGGTACCTATTACGTCAATGGACCTTTTTAATGTATAAAGATTTAATCTTTGATTTAAAATGAGAATTTTGAGTTTAACCTATTCGAGTTCCCTAAGAAGTCGCGAAGAGTGTTTTAATGACCATAGATTGAATCCTTGAATGAAAATACCTCAATCAAGGTACTAATTTTGTCACTAGAACTTTTTAATGAATAAAGATTGAATCTTTAAAAGAAAATGAGAGTTTGGAGTTAAACTTATTCGAGTTCCCTTTTACGCCCCGAAGTGTGTTTAAATGAGTACAGATTGAATCTTTGAATGAAAATTCCTCACTCAAGGTACCTATCATGTCACTAGACCATTTTAATGTACAAAGATTAAATCTTTGAACGAAAATGAGAGTTTTGAGTTAAACTTATTCGAGTTCCCTTTAATATCACGAAGAGTGTTTTAATTAGTAAAGATTGAATATATGAAACAAATTACCTCAATCACGGTACCGATTATGCCACATGACCTTTTTAATGTATAAAGAATGAATCTTTGAAAGAAAAAGGGAGTTTCGAGTGTAACTTATTTGAGTTCCTAACGTAATCTCGTAGAATGCTTTAATGACTAAAGATTGAATCCTTTAATGGAAATACCTCAATCAAGGTGCCTATTATGTCACTTGACCTTTTAAATGTATAAAGATTAAATCTTTGGAATAAAATGAGAGTTTTAAGTTAAACTTATAATAGTTCCCTTCGACGTCACGAAGAGTGTATTAATGAGTAAAGATTGAATCTTTGAGCGAAATTACCTCAATCACGATACCTATTATGTCACACGACCTTTTTAATGTATAACGGTTGAATCTTTGAAAGAAAATGAGAGTTTTGAGTTTAACTTATTCGAGTACCCTTTGAAGTCGCGAAGAGTGTTTTAATGACTAAAAATTGAATCTTTGAATGAAAATAGCTCAATCAAGGTACCTATTGTGTCATTAGAGCTTCTTAATGTATAAAGATTGAATCTTTGAAAGAAAATGAGAGTTTTGAGTTAAACTTATTCGAGGTCCCTTTGACGTCCCAAAGAGTATTTTAACGAGTAAAGATTGAATATTTGAATGTAAACACCTCAATCATGGTACCTATTATGTCACTAAACCATTTTAATGTATAAAGATTAAATTTTTTAAAGAAAATGAGACTTTTCAGTTAAACTTATTCGAGTTTCCTTTGAGATCACGGAGAGTGTTCTAATGAGTAAAGATTGAATCGGTGAATAAAATTATCTCAATTAAGGTAGCTATTATGTCACTAGGCCACTTTAATGTATAAAGATTGAATCTTTGAAAGAAAATGAGAGTTTTGTGTTAAACTTATTCGACTTCCCTATGAAGTCGGGACGAGTGTTTTAATGACAAAAGACTGAATCTTTGAATAAGAGGTACAAAGATTGAATTTGTGAAAGAAAATGAGAGGTTTGAGTTTAACTTATTCGAGTTCCCTATGAAGTCGCGAAGAGTGTTTTAATAACTAAAGATTGAATCTTTGAATGAAAAGACCTCAATCAAGGTACCTATTATGTCACTAGTCCTTTTTTTTTGTACAAATATTTAATCTTTGAAAGAGAGAGAGATTTTTGAGTTAAACTTGTTTGAATTCCCTAGGACGTCCTAAAGAGTATTTTAATGAGAAAAGATTGAATCTTTGAATGAAAAATTCTCAATCAAGGTACCTATTATATCGCTAGACCTTTTAAAGTATAAAGATTGAGTCTTTGAAAGAAAATTAGAGTTTTGAGTTAAACTTATTCGAATTCCCTTTGACGTCCCGAAAAGTGTTTTAATGAGCAAAGGTTGAATCTTTGAATGAAATTACTTCTAACAAGGTACCAATTATGTCTCTAGACCATTTTAATGTATGAAGATTGAATCTTTGAAAGAAAATGAGAGTTTTGAGTTCAACTTCTTCGAGTTCACTATGTAGTCGTGAATTGTGTTTTAGGGACAAAAGATTGAATCATTGAATGAAATTACTTCAATCAAGAAACCAGTTATGTCACTAGACAATTTTAATCTACAAAGATTGAATCTTTGAACGAAAATGATAGTTTTGAGGAAAACTTGTTCAAGTTCCCTATGAAGTCGCGAAGTGTGTTTTAATGACTGCAGATTGAATCTTTGAATGAAAATACCTCAATTAAGGTACCAATTACGTCACAAGACCTTTTTAATGGGTAAAGATCGAGTCTTTAAAAGAAAGCGAGGGTTTTAAGTTAAACTTATTCGAGTTCCCTTTGACGTCTCGAAGAGTGTTTAAAAGAGTAAGGATTGAATCTTTGAATGAGAATTCCTCAATCAAGCTACCAATGTAAAGATTGAATCTCTGAGTGAAATTAACACAATCAAGGTAACTACTATGTCACTAGACCTTATTAATGTATAGCGATTCAATCTTTGAAAGAAAACGACAATTTTAAGTTTAACTTGTTCGAATTCCTTATGAAGTGGCGAAGAGTGTTTTAAAGTCTAAAGATTGAATCTTTGAATGAAAATACCTTAATCAAGGTATTAATTATGTCACTAGACCTTTTTAATGTTTAAAGAATAAATCTTAGAAAGAAAATGAGAGTTTTGAGTTAAACTTATTCGAGTTCCCTTTGACGTGACGGAGAGTGTTTTAATGTGTAAAGATTGAATCCTTGAATGAAATTACCTCAATCAAGGTACCTATTACGTCAATGGACCTTTTTAATGTATAAAGATTTAATCTTTGATTTAAAATGAGAATTTTGAGTTTAACCTATTCGAGTTCCCTAAGAAGTCGCGAAGAGTGTTTTAATGACCATAGATTGAATCCTTGAATGAAAATACCTCAATCAAGGTACTAATTTTGTCACTAGAACTTTTTAATGAATAAAGATTGAATCTTTAAAAGAAAATGAGAGTTTGGAGTTAAACTTATTCGAGTTCCCTTTTACGCCCCGAAGTGTGTTTAAATGAGTACAGATTGAATCTTTGAATGAAAATTCCTCACTCAAGGTACCTATCATGTCACTAGACCATTTTAATGTACAAAGATTAAATCTTTGAACGAAAATGAGAGTTTTGAGTTAAACTTATTCGAGTTCCCTTTAATATCACGAAGAGTGTTTTAATTAGTAAAGATTGAATATATGAAACAAATTACCTCAATCACGGTACCGATTATGCCACATGACCTTTTTAATGTATAAAGAATGAATCTTTGAAAGAAAAAGGGAGTTTCGAGTGTAACTTATTTGAGTTCCTAACGTAATCTCGTAGAATGCTTTAATGACTAAAGATTGAATCCTTTAATGGAAATACCTCAATCAAGGTGCCTATTATATCACTTGACCTTTTAAATGTATAAAGATTAAATCTTTGGAATAAAATGAGAGTTTTAAGTTAAACTTATAATAGTTCCCTTCGACGTCACGAAGAGTGTATTAATGAGTAAAGATTGAATCTTTGAGCGAAATTACCTCAATCACGATACCTATTATGTCACACGACCTTTTTAATGTATAACGGTTGAATCTTTGAAAGAAAATGAGAGTTTTGAGTTTAACTTATTCGAGTACCCTTTGAAGTCGCGAAGAGTGTTTTAATGACTAAAAATTGAATCTTTGAATGAAAATAGCTCAATCAAGGTACCTATTGTGTCATTAGAGCTTCTTAATGTATAAAGATTGAATCTTTGAAAGAAAATGAGAGTTTTGAGTTAAACTTATTCGAGGTCCCTTTGACGTCCCAAAGAGTATTTTAACGAGTAAAGATTGAATATTTGAATGTAAACACCTCAATCATGGTACCTATTATGTCACTAAACCATTTTAATGTATAAAGATTAAATTTTTTAAAGAAAATGAGACTTTTCAGTTAAACTTATTCGAGTTTCCTTTGAGATCACGGAGAGTGTTCTAATGAGTAAAGATTGAATCGGTGAATAAAATTATCTCAATTAAGGTAGCTATTATGTCACTAGGCCACTTTAATGTATAAAGATTGAATCTTTGAAAGAAAATGAGAGTTTTGTGTTAAACTTATTCGACTTCCCTATGAAGTCGGGACGAGTGTTTTAATGACAAAAGACTGAATCTTTGAATAAGAGGTACAAAGATTGAATTTGTGAAAGAAAATGAGAGGTTTGAGTTTAACTTATTCGAGTTCCCTATGAAGTCGCGAAGAGTGTTTTAATAACTAAAGATTGAATCTTTGAATGAAAAGACCTCAATCAAGGTACCTATTATGTCACTAGTCCTTTTTTTTTGTACAAATATTTAATCTTTGAAAGAGAGAGAGATTTTTGAGTTAAACTTGTTTGAATTCCCTAGGACGTCCTAAAGAGTATTTTAATGAGAAAAGATTGAATCTTTGAATGAAAAATTCTCAATCAAGGTACCTATTATATCGCTAGACCTTTTAAAGTATAAAGATTGAGTCTTTGAAAGAAAATTAGAGTTTTGAGTTAAACTTATTCGAATTCCCTTTGACGTCCCGAAAAGTGTTTTAATGAGCAAAGGTTGAATCTTTGAATGAAATTACTTCTAACAAGGTACCAATTATGTCTCTAGACCATTTTAATGTATGAAGATTGAATCTTTGAAAGAAAATGAGAGTTTTGAGTTCAACTTCTTCGAGTTCACTATGTAGTCGTGAATTGTGTTTTAGGGACAAAAGATTGAATCATTGAATGAAATTACTTCAATCAAGAAACCAGTTATGTCACTAGACAATTTTAATCTACAAAGATTGAATCTTTGAACGAAAATGATAGTTTTGAGGAAAACTTGTTCAAGTTCCCTATGAAGTCGCGAAGTGTGTTTTAATGACTGCAGATTGAATCTTTGAATGAAAATACCTCAATTAAGGTACCAATTACGTCACAAGACCTTTTTAATGGGTAAAGATCGAGTCTTTAAAAGAAAGCGAGGGTTTTAAGTTAAACTTATTCGAGTTCCCTTTGACGTCTCGAAGAGTGTTTAAAAGAGTAAGGATTGAATCTTTGAATGAGAATTCCTCAATCAAGCTACCAATGTAAAGATTGAATCTCTGAGTGAAATTAACACAATCAAGGTAACTACTATGTCACTAGACCTTATTAATGTATAGCGATTCAATCTTTGAAAGAAAACGACAATTTTAAGTTTAACTTGTTCGAATTCCTTATGAAGTGGCGAAGAGTGTTTTAAAGTCTAAAGATTGAATCTTTGAATGAAAATACCTTAATCAAGGTATTAATTATGTCACTAGACCTTTTTAATGTTTAAAGAATAAATCTTAGAAAGAAAATGAGAGTTTTGAGTTAAACTTATTCGAGTTCCCTTTGACGTGACGGAGAGTGTTTTAATGTGTAAAGATTGAATCCTTGAATGAAATTACCTCAATCAAGGTACCTATTACGTCAATGGACCTTTTTAATGTATAAAGATTTAATCTTTGATTTAAAATGAGAATTTTGAGTTTAACCTATTCGAGTTCCCTAAGAAGTCGCGAAGAGTGTTTTAATGACCATAGATTGAATCCTTGAATGAAAATACCTCAATCAAGGTACTAATTTTGTCACTAGAACTTTTTAATGAATAAAGATTGAATCTTTAAAAGAAAATGAGAGTTTGGAGTTAAACTTATTCGAGTTCCCTTTTACGCCCCGAAGTGTGTTTAAATGAGTACAGATTGAATCTTTGAATGAAAATTCCTCACTCAAGGTACCTATCATGTCACTAGACCATTTTAATGTACAAAGATTAAATCTTTGAACGAAAATGAGAGTTTTGAGTTAAACTTATTCGAGTTCCCTTTAATATCACGAAGAGTGTTTTAATTAGTAAAGATTGAATATATGAAACAAATTACCTCAATCACGGTACCGATTATGCCACATGACCTTTTTAATGTATAAAGAATGAATCTTTGAAAGAAAAAGGGAGTTTCGAGTGTAACTTATTTGAGTTCCTAACGTAATCTCGTAGAATGCTTTAATGACTAAAGATTGAATCCTTTAATGGAAATACCTCAATCAAGGTGCCTATTATATCACTTGACCTTTTAAATGTATAAAGATTAAATCTTTGGAATAAAATGAGAGTTTTAAGTTAAACTTATAATAGTTCCCTTCGACGTCACGAAGAGTGTATTAATGAGTAAAGATTGAATCTTTGAGCGAAATTACCTCAATCACGATACCTATTATGTCACACGACCTTTTTAATGTATAACGGTTGAATCTTTGAAAGAAAATGAGAGTTTTGAGTTTAACTTATTCGAGTACCCTTTGAAGTCGCGAAGAGTGTTTTAATGACTAAAAATTGAATCTTTGAATGAAAATAGCTCAATCAAGGTACCTATTGTGTCATTAGAGCTTCTTAATGTATAAAGATTGAATCTTTGAAAGAAAATGAGAGTTTTGAGTTAAACTTATTCGAGGTCCCTTTGACGTCCCAAAGAGTATTTTAACGAGTAAAGATTGAATATTTGAATGTAAACACCTCAATCATGGTACCTATTATGTCACTAAACCATTTTAATGTATAAAGATTAAATTTTTTAAAGAAAATGAGACTTTTCAGTTAAACTTATTCGAGTTTCCTTTGAGATCACGGAGAGTGTTCTAATGAGTAAAGATTGAATCGGTGAATAAAATTATCTCAATTAAGGTAGCTATTATGTCACTAGGCCACTTTAATGTATAAAGATTGAATCTTTGAAAGAAAATGAGAGTTTTGTGTTAAACTTATTCGACTTCCCTATGAAGTCGGGACGAGTGTTTTAATGACAAAAGACTGAATCTTTGAATAAGAGGTACAAAGATTGAATTTGTGAAAGAAAATGAGAGGTTTGAGTTTAACTTATTCGAGTTCCCTATGAAGTCGCGAAGAGTGTTTTAATAACTAAAGATTGAATCTTTGAATGAAAAGACCTCAATCAAGGTACCTATTATGTCACTAGTCCTTTTTTTTTGTACAAATATTTAATCTTTGAAAGAGAGAGAGATTTTTGAGTTAAACTTGTTTGAATTCCCTAGGACGTCCTAAAGAGTATTTTAATGAGAAAAGATTGAATCTTTGAATGAAAAATTCTCAATCAAGGTACCTATTATATCGCTAGACCTTTTAAAGTATAAAGATTGAGTCTTTGAAAGAAAATTAGAGTTTTGAGTTAAACTTATTCGAATTCCCTTTGACGTCCCGAAAAGTGTTTTAATGAGCAAAGGTTGAATCTTTGAATGAAATTACTTCTAACAAGGTACCAATTATGTCTCTAGACCATTTTAATGTATGAAGATTGAATCTTTGAAAGAAAATGAGAGTTTTGAGTTCAACTTCTTCGAGTTCACTATGTAGTCGTGAATTGTGTTTTAGGGACAAAAGATTGAATCATTGAATGAAATTACTTCAATCAAGAAACCAGTTATGTCACTAGACAATTTTAATCTACAAAGATTGAATCTTTGAACGAAAATGATAGTTTTGAGGAAAACTTGTTCAAGTTCCCTATGAAGTCGCGAAGTGTGTTTTAATGACTGCAGATTGAATCTTTGAATGAAAATACCTCAATTAAGGTACCAATTACGTCACAAGACCTTTTTAATGGGTAAAGATCGAGTCTTTAAAAGAAAGCGAGGGTTTTAAGTTAAACTTATTCGAGTTCCCTTTGACGTCTCGAAGAGTGTTTAAAAGAGTAAGGATTGAATCTTTGAATGAGAATTCCTCAATCAAGCTACCAATGTAAAGATTGAATCTCTGAGTGAAATTAACACAATCAAGGTAACTACTATGTCACTAGACCTTATTAATGTATAGCGATTCAATCTTTGAAAGAAAACGACAATTTTAAGTTTAACTTGTTCGAATTCCTTATGAAGTGGCGAAGAGTGTTTTAAAGTCTAAAGATTGAATCTTTGAATGAAAATACCTTAATCAAGGTATTAATTATGTCACTAGACCTTTTTAATGTTTAAAGAATAAATCTTAGAAAGAAAATGAGAGTTTTGAGTTAAACTTATTCGAGTTCCCTTTGACGTGACGGAGAGTGTTTTAATGTGTAAAGATTGAATCCTTGAATGAAATTACCTCAATCAAGGTACCTATTACGTCAATGGACCTTTTTAATGTATAAAGATTTAATCTTTGATTTAAAATGAGAATTTTGAGTTTAACCTATTCGAGTTCCCTAAGAAGTCGCGAAGAGTGTTTTAATGACCATAGATTGAATCCTTGAATGAAAATACCTCAATCAAGGTACTAATTTTGTCACTAGAACTTTTTAATGAATAAAGATTGAATCTTTAAAAGAAAATGAGAGTTTGGAGTTAAACTTATTCGAGTTCCCTTTTACGCCCCGAAGTGTGTTTAAATGAGTACAGATTGAATCTTTGAATGAAAATTCCTCACTCAAGGTACCTATCATGTCACTAGACCATTTTAATGTACAAAGATTAAATCTTTGAACGAAAATGAGAGTTTTGAGTTAAACTTATTCGAGTTCCCTTTAATATCACGAAGAGTGTTTTAATTAGTAAAGATTGAATATATGAAACAAATTACCTCAATCACGGTACCGATTATGCCACATGACCTTTTTAATGTATAAAGAATGAATCTTTGAAAGAAAAAGGGAGTTTCGAGTGTAACTTATTTGAGTTCCTAACGTAATCTCGTAGAATGCTTTAATGACTAAAGATTGAATCCTTTAATGGAAATACCTCAATCAAGGTGCCTATTATATCACTTGACCTTTTAAATGTATAAAGATTAAATCTTTGGAATAAAATGAGAGTTTTAAGTTAAACTTATAATAGTTCCCTTCGACGTCACGAAGAGTGTATTAATGAGTAAAGATTGAATCTTTGAGCGAAATTACCTCAATCACGATACCTATTATGTCACACGACCTTTTTAATGTATAACGGTTGAATCTTTGAAAGAAAATGAGAGTTTTGAGTTTAACTTATTCGAGTACCCTTTGAAGTCGCGAAGAGTGTTTTAATGACTAAAAATTGAATCTTTGAATGAAAATAGCTCAATCAAGGTACCTATTGTGTCATTAGAGCTTCTTAATGTATAAAGATTGAATCTTTGAAAGAAAATGAGAGTTTTGAGTTAAACTTATTCGAGGTCCCTTTGACGTCCCAAAGAGTATTTTAACGAGTAAAGATTGAATATTTGAATGTAAACACCTCAATCATGGTACCTATTATGTCACTAAACCATTTTAATGTATAAAGATTAAATTTTTTAAAGAAAATGAGACTTTTCAGTTAAACTTATTCGAGTTTCCTTTGAGATCACGGAGAGTGTTCTAATGAGTAAAGATTGAATCGGTGAATAAAATTATCTCAATTAAGGTAGCTATTATGTCACTAGGCCACTTTAATGTATAAAGATTGAATCTTTGAAAGAAAATGAGAGTTTTGTGTTAAACTTATTCGACTTCCCTATGAAGTCGGGACGAGTGTTTTAATGACAAAAGACTGAATCTTTGAATAAGAGGTACAAAGATTGAATTTGTGAAAGAAAATGAGAGGTTTGAGTTTAACTTATTCGAGTTCCCTATGAAGTCGCGAAGAGTGTTTTAATAACTAAAGATTGAATCTTTGAATGAAAAGACCTCAATCAAGGTACCTATTATGTCACTAGTCCTTTTTTTTTGTACAAATATTTAATCTTTGAAAGAGAGAGAGATTTTTGAGTTAAACTTGTTTGAATTCCCTAGGACGTCCTAAAGAGTATTTTAATGAGAAAAGATTGAATCTTTGAATGAAAAATTCTCAATCAAGGTACCTATTATATCGCTAGACCTTTTAAAGTATAAAGATTGAGTCTTTGAAAGAAAATTAGAGTTTTGAGTTAAACTTATTCGAATTCCCTTTGACGTCCCGAAAAGTGTTTTAATGAGCAAAGGTTGAATCTTTGAATGAAATTACTTCTAACAAGGTACCAATTATGTCTCTAGACCATTTTAATGTATGAAGATTGAATCTTTGAAAGAAAATGAGAGTTTTGAGTTCAACTTCTTCGAGTTCACTATGTAGTCGTGAATTGTGTTTTAGGGACAAAAGATTGAATCATTGAATGAAATTACTTCAATCAAGAAACCAGTTATGTCACTAGACAATTTTAATCTACAAAGATTGAATCTTTGAACGAAAATGATAGTTTTGAGGAAAACTTGTTCAAGTTCCCTATGAAGTCGCGAAGTGTGTTTTAATGACTGCAGATTGAATCTTTGAATGAAAATACCTCAATTAAGGTACCAATTACGTCACAAGACCTTTTTATGGGTAAAGATCGAGTCTTTAAAAGAAAGCGAGGGTTTTAAGTTAAACTTATTCGAGTTCCCTTTGACGTCTCGAAGAGTGTTTAAAAGAGTAAGGATTGAATCTTTGAATGAGAATTCCTCAATCAAGCTACCAATGTAAAGATTGAATCTCTGAGTGAAATTAACACAATCAAGGTAACTACTATGTCACTAGACCTTATTAATGTATAGCGATTCAATCTTTGAAAGAAAACGACAATTTTAAGTTTAACTTGTTCGAATTCCTTATGAAGTGGCGAAGAGTGTTTTAAAGTCTAAAGATTGAATCTTTGAATGAAAATACCTTAATCAAGGTATTAATTATGTCACTAGACCTTTTTAATGTTTAAAGAATAAATCTTAGAAAGAAAATGAGAGTTTTGAGTTAAACTTATTCGAGTTCCCTTTGACGTGACGGAGAGTGTTTTAATGTGTAAAGATTGAATCCTTGAATGAAATTACCTCAATCAAGGTACCTATTACGTCAATGGACCTTTTTAATGTATAAAGATTTAATCTTTGATTTAAAATGAGAATTTTGAGTTTAACCTATTCGAGTTCCCTAAGAAGTCGCGAAGAGTGTTTTAATGACCATAGATTGAATCCTTGAATGAAAATACCTCAATCAAGGTACTAATTTTGTCACTAGAACTTTTTAATGAATAAAGATTGAATCTTTAAAAGAAAATGAGAGTTTGGAGTTAAACTTATTCGAGTTCCCTTTTACGCCCCGAAGTGTGTTTAAATGAGTACAGATTGAATCTTTGAATGAAAATTCCTCACTCAAGGTACCTATCATGTCACTAGACCATTTTAATGTACAAAGATTAAATCTTTGAACGAAAATTAGAGTTTTGAGTTAAACTTATTCGAATTCCCTTTGACGTCCCGAAAAGTGTTTTAATGAGCAAAGGTTGAATCTTTGAATGAAATTACTTCTAACAAGGTACCAATTATGTCTCTAGACCATTTTAATGTATGAAGATTGAATCTTTGAAAGAAAATGAGAGTTTTGAGTTCAACTTCTTCGAGTTCACTATGTAGTCGTGAATTGTGTTTTAGGGACAAAAGATTGAATCATTGAATGAAATTACTTCAATCAAGATACCAGTTATGTCACTAGACAATTTTAATCTACAAAGATTGAATCTTTGAACGAAAATGATAGTTTTGAGGAAAACTTGTTCAAGTTCCCTATGAAGTCGCGAAGTGTGTTTTAATGACTGCAGATTGAATCTTTGAATGAAAATACCTCAATTAAGGTACCAATTACGTCACAAGACCTTTTTAATGGGTAAAGATCGAGTCTTTAAAAGAAAGCGAGGGTTTTAAGTTAAACTTATTCGAGTTCCCTTTGACGTCTCGAAGAGTGTTTAAAAGAGTAAGGATTGAATCTTTGAATGAGAATTCCTCAATCAAGCTACCAATGTAAAGATTGAATCTCTGAGTGAAATTAACACAATCAAGGTAACTACTATGTCACTAGACCTTATTAATGTATAGCGATTCAATCTTTGAAAGAAAACGACAATTTTAAGTTTAACTTGTTCGAATTCCTTATGAAGTGGCGAAGAGTGTTTTAAAGTCTAAAGATTGAATCTTTGAATGAAAATACCTTAATCAAGGTATTAATTATGTCACTAGACCTTTTTAATGTTTAAAGAATAAATCTTAGAAAGAAAATGAGAGTTTTGAGTTAAACTTATTCGAGTTCCCTTTGACGTGACGGAGAGTGTTTTAATGTGTAAAGATTGAATCCTTGAATGAAATTACCTCAATCAAGGTACCTATTATGTCAATGGACCTTTTTAATGTACAAAGATTTAATCTTTGATTTATAATGAGAATTTTGAGTTTAACCTATTCGAGTTCCCTAAGAAGTCGCGAAGAGTGTTTTAATGACCATAGATTGAATCCTTGAATGAAAATACCTCAATCAAGGTACTAATTTTGTCACTAGAACTTTTTAATGAATAAAGATTGAATCTTTAAAAGAAAATGAGAGTTTGGAGTTAAACTTATTCGAGTTCCCTTTTACGCCCCGAAGTGTGTTTAAATGAGTACAGATTGAATCTTTGAATGAAAATTCCTCACTCAAGGTACCTATCATGTCACTAGACCATTTTAATGTACAAAGATTAAATCTTTGAACGAAAATGAGAGTTTTGAGTTAAACTTATTCGAGTTCCCTTTAATATCACGAAGAGTGTTTTAATTAGTAAAGATTGAATATATGAAACAAATTACCTCAATCACGGTACCGATTGTGCCACATGACCTTTTTAATGTATAAAGAATGAATCTTTGAAAGAAAAAGGGAGTTTCGAGTGTAACTTATTTGAGTTCCTAACGTAAAATCTCGTAGAATGCTTTAATGACTAAAGATTGAATCCTTTAATGGAAATACCTCAATCAAGGTGCCTATTATGTCACTTGACCTTTTAAATGTATAAAGATTAAATCTTTGGAATAAAATGAGAGTTTTAAGTTAAACTTATAATAGTTCCCTTCGACGTCACGAAGAGTGTATTAATGAGTAAAGATTGAATCTTTGAGCGAAATTACCTCAATCACGATACCTATTATGTCACACGACCTTTTTAATGTATAACGGTTGAATCTTTGAAAGAAAATGAGAGTTTTGAGTTTAACTTATTCGAGTACCCTTTGAAGTCGCGAAGAGTGTTTTAATGACTAAAAATTGAATCTTTGAATGAAAATAGCTCAATCAAGGTACCTATTGTGTCATTAGAGCTTCTTAATGTATAAAGATTGAATCTTTGAAAGAAAATGAGAGTTTTGAGTTAAACTTATTCGAGGTCCCTTTGACGTCCCAAAGAGTATTTTAACGAGTAAAGATTGAATATTTGAATGTAAACACCTCAATCATGGTACCTATTATGTCACTAAACCATTTTAATGTATAAAGATTAAATTTTTTAAAGAAAATGAGACTTTTCAGTTAAACTTATTCGAGTTTCCTTTGAGATCACGGAGAGTGTTCTAATGAGTAAAGATTGAATCAGTGAATAAAATTATCTCAATTAAGGTAGCTATTATGTCACTAGGCCATTTTAATGTATAAAGATTGAATCTTTGAAAGAAAATGAGAGTTTTGTGTTAAACTTATTCGACTTCCCTATGAAGTCGGGACGAGTGTTTTAATGACAAAAGACTGAATCTTTGAATAAGAGGTACAAAGATTGAATTTGTGAAAGAAAATGAGAGGTTTGAGTTTAACTTATTCGAGTTCCCTATGAAGTCGCGAAGAGTGTTTTAATAACTAAAGATTGAATCTTTGAATGAAAAGACCTCAATCAAGGTACCTATTATGTCACTAGTCCTTTTTTTTTGTACAAATATTTAATCTTTGAAAGAGAGAGAGATTTTTGAGTTAAACTTGTTTGAATTCCCTTGGACGTCCTAAAGAGTATTTTAATGAGAAAAGATTGAATCTTTGAATGAAAAATTCTCAATCAAGGTACCTATTATATCGCTAGACCTTTTAAAGTATAAAGATTGAGTCTTTGAAAGAAAATTAGAGTTTTGAGTTAAACTTATTCGAATTCCCTTTGACGTCCCGAAAAGTGTTTTAATGAGCAAAGGTTGAATCTTTGAATGAAATTACTTCTAACAAGGTACCAATTATGTCTCTAGACCATTTTAATGTATGAAGATTGAATCTTTGAAAGAAAATGAGAGTTTTGAGTTCAACTTCTTCGAGTTCACTATGTAGTCGTGAATTGTGTTTTAGGGACAAAAGATTGAATCATTGAATGAAATTACTTCAATCAAGATACCAGTTATGTCACTAGACAATTTTAATCTACAAAGATTGAATCTTTGAACGAAAATGATAGTTTTGAGGAAAACTTGTTCAAGTTCCCTATGAAGTCGCGAAGTGTGTTTTAATGACTGCAGATTGAATCTTTGAATGAAAATACCTCAATTAAGGTACCAATTACGTCACAAGACCTTTTTAATGGGTAAAGATCGAGTCTTTAAAAGAAAGCGAGGGTTTTAAGTTAAACTTATTCGAGTTCCCTTTGACGTCTCGAAGAGTGTTTAAAAGAGTAAGGATTGAATCTTTGAATGAGAATTCCTCAATCAAGCTACCAATGTAAAGATTGAATCTCTGAGTGAAATTAACACAATCAAGGTAACTACTATGTCACTAGACCTTATTAATGTATAGCGATTCAATCTTTGAAAGAAAACGACAATTTTAAGTTTAACTTGTTCGAATTCCTTATGAAGTGGCGAAGAGTGTTTTAAAGTCTAAAGATTGAATCTTTGAATGAAAATACCTTAATCAAGGTATTAATTATGTCACTAGACCTTTTTAATGTTTAAAGAATAAATCTTAGAAAGAAAATGAGAGTTTTGAGTTAAACTTATTCGAGTTCCCTTTGACGTGACGGAGAGTGTTTTAATGTGTAAAGATTGAATCCTTGAATGAAATTACCTCAATCAAGGTACCTATTATGTCAATGGACCTTTTTAATGTACAAAGATTTAATCTTTGATTTATAATGAGAATTTTGAGTTTAACCTATTCGAGTTCCCTAAGAAGTCGCGAAGAGTGTTTTAATGACCATAGATTGAATCCTTGAATGAAAATACCTCAATCAAGGTACTAATTTTGTCACTAGAACTTTTTAATGAATAAAGATTGAATCTTTAAAAGAAAATGAGAGTTTGGAGTTAAACTTATTCGAGTTCCCTTTTACGCCCCGAAGTGTGTTTAAATGAGTACAGATTGAATCTTTGAATGAAAATTCCTCACTCAAGGTACCTATCATGTCACTAGACCATTTTAATGTACAAAGATTAAATCTTTGAACGAAAATGAGAGTTTTGAGTTAAACTTATTCGAGTTCCCTTTAATATCACGAAGAGTGTTTTAATTAGTAAAGATTGAATATATGAAAGAAATTACCTCAATCACGGTACCGATTATGCCACATGACCTTTTTAATGTATAAAGAATGAATCTTTGAAAGAAAAAGGGAGTTTCGAGTGTAACTTATTTGAGTTCCTAACGTAATCTCGTAGAATGCTTTAATGACTAAAGATTGAATCCTTTAATGGAAATACCTCAATCAAGGTGCCTATTATGTCACTTGACCTTTTAAATGTATAAAGATTAAATCTTTGGAATAAAATGAGAGTTTTAAGTTAAACTTATAATAGTTCCCTTCGACGTCACGAAGAGTGTATTAATGAGTAAAGATTGAATCTTTGAGCGAAATTACCTCAATCACGATACCTATTATGTCACACGACCTTTTTAATGTATAACGGTTGAATCTTTGAAAGAAAATGAGAGTTTTGAGTTTAACTTATTCGAGTACCCTTTGAAGTCGCGAAGAGTGTTTTAATGACTAAAAATTGAATCTTTGAATGAAAATAGCTCAATCAAGGTACCTATTGTGTCATTAGAGCTTCTTAATGTATAAAGATTGAATCTTTGAAAGAAAATGAGAGTTTTGAGTTAAACTTATTCGAGGTCCCTTTGACGTCCCAAAGAGTATTTTAACGAGTAAAGATTGAATATTTGAATGTAAACACCTCAATCATGGTACCTATTATGTCACTAAACCATTTTAATGTATAAAGATTAAATTTTTTAAAGAAAATGAGACTTTTCAGTTAAACTTATTCGAGTTTCCTTTGAGATCACGGAGAGTGTTCTAATGAGTAAAGATTGAATCGGTGAATAAAATTATCTCAATTAAGGTAGCTATTATGTCACTAGGCCACTTTAATGTATAAAGATTGAATCTTTGAAAGAAAATGAGAGTTTTGTGTTAAACTTATTCGACTTCCCTATGAAGTCGGGACGAGTGTTTTAATGACAAAAGACTGAATCTTTGAATAAGAGGTACAAAGATTGAATTTGTGAAAGAAAATGAGAGGTTTGAGTTTAACTTATTCGAGTTCCCTATGAAGTCGCGAAGAGTGTTTTAATAACTAAAGATTGAATCTTTGAATGAAAAGACCTCAATCAAGGTACCTATTATGTCACTAGTCCTTTTTTTTTGTACAAATATTTAATCTTTGAAAGAGAGAGAGATTTTTGAGTTAAACTTGTTTGAATTCCCTAGGACGTCCTAAAGAGTATTTTAATGAGAAAAGATTGAATCTTTGAATGAAAAATTCTCAATCAAGGTACCTATTATATCGCTAGACCTTTTAAAGTATAAAGATTGAGTCTTTGAAAGAAAATTAGAGTTTTGAGTTAAACTTATTCGAATTCCCTTTGACGTCCCGAAAAGTGTTTTAATGAGCAAAGGTTGAATCTTTGAATGAAATTACTTCTAACAAGGTACCAATTATGTCTCTAGACCATTTTAATGTATGAAGATTGAATCTTTGAAAGAAAATGAGAGTTTTGAGTTCAACTTCTTCGAGTTCACTATGTAGTCGTGAATTGTGTTTTAGGGACAAAAGATTGAATCATTGAATGAAATTACTTCAATCAAGAAACCAGTTATGTCACTAGACAATTTTAATCTACAAAGATTGAATCTTTGAACGAAAATGATAGTTTTGAGGAAAACTTGTTCAAGTTCCCTATGAAGTCGCGAAGTGTGTTTTAATGACTGCAGATTGAATCTTTGAATGAAAATACCTCAATTAAGGTACCAATTACGTCACAAGACCTTTTTAATGGGTAAAGATCGAGTCTTTAAAAGAAAGCGAGGGTTTTAAGTTAAACTTATTCGAGTTCCCTTTGACGTCTCGAAGAGTGTTTAAAAGAGTAAGGATTGAATCTTTGAATGAGAATTCCTCAATCAAGCTACCAATGTAAAGATTGAATCTCTGAGTGAAATTAACACAATCAAGGTAACTACTATGTCACTAGACCTTATTAATGTATAGCGATTCAATCTTTGAAAGAAAACGACAATTTTAAGTTTAACTTGTTCGAATTCCTTATGAAGTGGCGAAGAGTGTTTTAAAGTCTAAAGATTGAATCTTTGAATGAAAATACCTTAATCAAGGTATTAATTATGTCACTAGACCTTTTTAATGTTTAAAGAATAAATCTTAGAAAGAAAATGAGAGTTTTGAGTTAAACTTATTCGAGTTCCCTTTGACGTGACGGAGAGTGTTTTAATGTGTAAAGATTGAATCCTTGAATGAAATTACCTCAATCAAGGTACCTATTACGTCAATGGACCTTTTTAATGTATAAAGATTTAATCTTTGATTTAAAATGAGAATTTTGAGTTTAACCTATTCGAGTTCCCTAAGAAGTCGCGAAGAGTGTTTTAATGACCATAGATTGAATCCTTGAATGAAAATACCTCAATCAAGGTACTAATTTTGTCACTAGAACTTTTTAATGAATAAAGATTGAATCTTTAAAAGAAAATGAGAGTTTGGAGTTAAACTTATTCGAGTTCCCTTTTACGCCCCGAAGTGTGTTTAAATGAGTACAGATTGAATCTTTGAATGAAAATTCCTCACTCAAGGTACCTATCATGTCACTAGACCATTTTAATGTACAAAGATTAAATCTTTGAACGAAAATGAGAGTTTTGAGTTAAACTTATTCGAGTTCCCTTTAATATCACGAAGAGTGTTTTAATTAGTAAAGATTGAATATATGAAACAAATTACCTCAATCACGGTACCGATTATGCCACATGACCTTTTTAATGTATAAAGAATGAATCTTTGAAAGAAAAAGGGAGTTTCGAGTGTAACTTATTTGAGTTCCTAACGTAATCTCGTAGAATGCTTTAATGACTAAAGATTGAATCCTTTAATGGAAATACCTCAATCAAGGTGCCTATTATATCACTTGACCTTTTAAATGTATAAAGATTAAATCTTTGGAATAAAATGAGAGTTTTAAGTTAAACTTATAATAGTTCCCTTCGACGTCACGAAGAGTGTATTAATGAGTAAAGATTGAATCTTTGAGCGAAATTACCTCAATCACGATACCTATTATGTCACACGACCTTTTTAATGTATAACGGTTGAATCTTTGAAAGAAAATGAGAGTTTTGAGTTTAACTTATTCGAGTACCCTTTGAAGTCGCGAAGAGTGTTTTAATGACTAAAAATTGAATCTTTGAATGAAAATAGCTCAATCAAGGTACCTATTGTGTCATTAGAGCTTCTTAATGTATAAAGATTGAATCTTTGAAAGAAAATGAGAGTTTTGAGTTAAACTTATTCGAGGTCCCTTTGACGTCCCAAAGAGTATTTTAACGAGTAAAGATTGAATATTTGAATGTAAACACCTCAATCATGGTACCTATTATGTCACTAAACCATTTTAATGTATAAAGATTAAATTTTTTAAAGAAAATGAGACTTTTCAGTTAAACTTATTCGAGTTTCCTTTGAGATCACGGAGAGTGTTCTAATGAGTAAAGATTGAATCGGTGAATAAAATTATCTCAATTAAGGTAGCTATTATGTCACTAGGCCACTTTAATGTATAAAGATTGAATCTTTGAAAGAAAATGAGAGTTTTGTGTTAAACTTATTCGACTTCCCTATGAAGTCGGGACGAGTGTTTTAATGACAAAAGACTGAATCTTTGAATAAGAGGTACAAAGATTGAATTTGTGAAAGAAAATGAGAGGTTTGAGTTTAACTTATTCGAGTTCCCTATGAAGTCGCGAAGAGTGTTTTAATAACTAAAGATTGAATCTTTGAATGAAAAGACCTCAATCAAGGTACCTATTATGTCACTAGTCCTTTTTTTTTGTACAAATATTTAATCTTTGAAAGAGAGAGAGATTTTTGAGTTAAACTTGTTTGAATTCCCTAGGACGTCCTAAAGAGTATTTTAATGAGAAAAGATTGAATCTTTGAATGAAAAATTCTCAATCAAGGTACCTATTATATCGCTAGACCTTTTAAAGTATAAAGATTGAGTCTTTGAAAGAAAATTAGAGTTTTGAGTTAAACTTATTCGAATTCCCTTTGACGTCCCGAAAAGTGTTTTAATGAGCAAAGGTTGAATCTTTGAATGAAATTACTTCTAACAAGGTACCAATTATGTCTCTAGACCATTTTAATGTATGAAGATTGAATCTTTGAAAGAAAATGAGAGTTTTGAGTTCAACTTCTTCGAGTTCACTATGTAGTCGTGAATTGTGTTTTAGGGACAAAAGATTGAATCATTGAATGAAATTACTTCAATCAAGAAACCAGTTATGTCACTAGACAATTTTAATCTACAAAGATTGAATCTTTGAACGAAAATGATAGTTTTGAGGAAAACTTGTTCAAGTTCCCTATGAAGTCGCGAAGTGTGTTTTAATGACTGCAGATTGAATCTTTGAATGAAAATACCTCAATTAAGGTACCAATTACGTCACAAGACCTTTTTATGGGTAAAGATCGAGTCTTTAAAAGAAAGCGAGGGTTTTAAGTTAAACTTATTCGAGTTCCCTTTGACGTCTCGAAGAGTGTTTAAAAGAGTAAGGATTGAATCTTTGAATGAGAATTCCTCAATCAAGCTACCAATGTAAAGATTGAATCTCTGAGTGAAATTAACACAATCAAGGTAACTACTATGTCACTAGACCTTATTAATGTATAGCGATTCAATCTTTGAAAGAAAACGACAATTTTAAGTTTAACTTGTTCGAATTCCTTATGAAGTGGCGAAGAGTGTTTTAAAGTCTAAAGATTGAATCTTTGAATGAAAATACCTTAATCAAGGTATTAATTATGTCACTAGACCTTTTTAATGTTTAAAGAATAAATCTTAGAAAGAAAATGAGAGTTTTGAGTTAAACTTATTCGAGTTCCCTTTGACGTGACGGAGAGTGTTTTAATGTGTAAAGATTGAATCCTTGAATGAAATTACCTCAATCAAGGTACCTATTACGTCAATGGACCTTTTTAATGTATAAAGATTTAATCTTTGATTTAAAATGAGAATTTTGAGTTTAACCTATTCGAGTTCCCTAAGAAGTCGCGAAGAGTGTTTTAATGACCATAGATTGAATCCTTGAATGAAAATACCTCAATCAAGGTACTAATTTTGTCACTAGAACTTTTTAATGAATAAAGATTGAATCTTTAAAAGAAAATGAGAGTTTGGAGTTAAACTTATTCGAGTTCCCTTTTACGCCCCGAAGTGTGTTTAAATGAGTACAGATTGAATCTTTGAATGAAAATTCCTCACTCAAGGTACCTATCATGTCACTAGACCATTTTAATGTACAAAGATTAAATCTTTGAACGAAAATTAGAGTTTTGAGTTAAACTTATTCGAATTCCCTTTGACGTCCCGAAAAGTGTTTTAATGAGCAAAGGTTGAATCTTTGAATGAAATTACTTCTAACAAGGTACCAATTATGTCTCTAGACCATTTTAATGTATGAAGATTGAATCTTTGAAAGAAAATGAGAGTTTTGAGTTCAACTTCTTCGAGTTCACTATGTAGTCGTGAATTGTGTTTTAGGGACAAAAGATTGAATCATTGAATGAAATTACTTCAATCAAGATACCAGTTATGTCACTAGACAATTTTAATCTACAAAGATTGAATCTTTGAACGAAAATGATAGTTTTGAGGAAAACTTGTTCAAGTTCCCTATGAAGTCGCGAAGTGTGTTTTAATGACTGCAGATTGAATCTTTGAATGAAAATACCTCAATTAAGGTACCAATTACGTCACAAGACCTTTTTAATGGGTAAAGATCGAGTCTTTAAAAGAAAGCGAGGGTTTTAAGTTAAACTTATTCGAGTTCCCTTTGACGTCTCGAAGAGTGTTTAAAAGAGTAAGGATTGAATCTTTGAATGAGAATTCCTCAATCAAGCTACCAATGTAAAGATTGAATCTCTGAGTGAAATTAACACAATCAAGGTAACTACTATGTCACTAGACCTTATTAATGTATAGCGATTCAATCTTTGAAAGAAAACGACAATTTTAAGTTTAACTTGTTCGAATTCCTTATGAAGTGGCGAAGAGTGTTTTAAAGTCTAAAGATTGAATCTTTGAATGAAAATACCTTAATCAAGGTATTAATTATGTCACTAGACCTTTTTAATGTTTAAAGAATAAATCTTAGAAAGAAAATGAGAGTTTTGAGTTAAACTTATTCGAGTTCCCTTTGACGTGACGGAGAGTGTTTTAATGTGTAAAGATTGAATCCTTGAATGAAATTACCTCAATCAAGGTACCTATTATGTCAATGGACCTTTTTAATGTACAAAGATTTAATCTTTGATTTATAATGAGAATTTTGAGTTTAACCTATTCGAGTTCCCTAAGAAGTCGCGAAGAGTGTTTTAATGACCATAGATTGAATCCTTGAATGAAAATACCTCAATCAAGGTACTAATTTTGTCACTAGAACTTTTTAATGAATAAAGATTGAATCTTTAAAAGAAAATGAGAGTTTGGAGTTAAACTTATTCGAGTTCCCTTTTACGCCCCGAAGTGTGTTTAAATGAGTACAGATTGAATCTTTGAATGAAAATTCCTCACTCAAGGTACCTATCATGTCACTAGACCATTTTAATGTACAAAGATTAAATCTTTGAACGAAAATGAGAGTTTTGAGTTAAACTTATTCGAGTTCCCTTTAATATCACGAAGAGTGTTTTAATTAGTAAAGATTGAATATATGAAACAAATTACCTCAATCACGGTACCGATTGTGCCACATGACCTTTTTAATGTATAAAGAATGAATCTTTGAAAGAAAAAGGGAGTTTCGAGTGTAACTTATTTGAGTTCCTAACGTAAAATCTCGTAGAATGCTTTAATGACTAAAGATTGAATCCTTTAATGGAAATACCTCAATCAAGGTGCCTATTATGTCACTTGACCTTTTAAATGTATAAAGATTAAATCTTTGGAATAAAATGAGAGTTTTAAGTTAAACTTATAATAGTTCCCTTCGACGTCACGAAGAGTGTATTAATGAGTAAAGATTGAATCTTTGAGCGAAATTACCTCAATCACGATACCTATTATGTCACACGACCTTTTTAATGTATAACGGTTGAATCTTTGAAAGAAAATGAGAGTTTTGAGTTTAACTTATTCGAGTACCCTTTGAAGTCGCGAAGAGTGTTTTAATGACTAAAAATTGAATCTTTGAATGAAAATAGCTCAATCAAGGTACCTATTGTGTCATTAGAGCTTCTTAATGTATAAAGATTGAATCTTTGAAAGAAAATGAGAGTTTTGAGTTAAACTTATTCGAGGTCCCTTTGACGTCCCAAAGAGTATTTTAACGAGTAAAGATTGAATATTTGAATGTAAACACCTCAATCATGGTACCTATTATGTCACTAAACCATTTTAATGTATAAAGATTAAATTTTTTAAAGAAAATGAGACTTTTCAGTTAAACTTATTCGAGTTTCCTTTGAGATCACGGAGAGTGTTCTAATGAGTAAAGATTGAATCAGTGAATAAAATTATCTCAATTAAGGTAGCTATTATGTCACTAGGCCATTTTAATGTATAAAGATTGAATCTTTGAAAGAAAATGAGAGTTTTGTGTTAAACTTATTCGACTTCCCTATGAAGTCGGGACGAGTGTTTTAATGACAAAAGACTGAATCTTTGAATAAGAGGTACAAAGATTGAATTTGTGAAAGAAAATGAGAGGTTTGAGTTTAACTTATTCGAGTTCCCTATGAAGTCGCGAAGAGTGTTTTAATAACTAAAGATTGAATCTTTGAATGAAAAGACCTCAATCAAGGTACCTATTATGTCACTAGTCCTTTTTTTTTGTACAAATATTTAATCTTTGAAAGAGAGAGAGATTTTTGAGTTAAACTTGTTTGAATTCCCTTGGACGTCCTAAAGAGTATTTTAATGAGAAAAGATTGAATCTTTGAATGAAAAATTCTCAATCAAGGTACCTATTATATCGCTAGACCTTTTAAAGTATAAAGATTGAGTCTTTGAAAGAAAATTAGAGTTTTGAGTTAAACTTATTCGAATTCCCTTTGACGTCCCGAAAAGTGTTTTAATGAGCAAAGGTTGAATCTTTGAATGAAATTACTTCTAACAAGGTACCAATTATGTCTCTAGACCATTTTAATGTATGAAGATTGAATCTTTGAAAGAAAATGAGAGTTTTGAGTTCAACTTCTTCGAGTTCACTATGTAGTCGTGAATTGTGTTTTAGGGACAAAAGATTGAATCATTGAATGAAATTACTTCAATCAAGATACCAGTTATGTCACTAGACAATTTTAATCTACAAAGATTGAATCTTTGAACGAAAATGATAGTTTTGAGGAAAACTTGTTCAAGTTCCCTATGAAGTCGCGAAGTGTGTTTTAATGACTGCAGATTGAATCTTTGAATGAAAATACCTCAATTAAGGTACCAATTACGTCACAAGACCTTTTTAATGGGTA
This sequence comes from Cornus florida, assembly GCF_030987335.1. Lineage (NCBI taxonomy): Eukaryota > Viridiplantae > Streptophyta > Magnoliopsida > Cornales > Cornaceae > Cornus > Cornus florida. The sequence goes on along the minus strand of NW_026775627.1, from coordinate 204,185 downwards.
AAGATCGAGTCTTTAAAAGAAAGCGAGGGTTTTAAGTTAAACTTATTCGAGTTCCCTTTGACGTCTCGAAGAGTGTTTAAAAGAGTAAGGATTGAATCTTTGAATGAGAATTCCTCAATCAAGCTACCAATGTAAAGATTGAATCTCTGAGTGAAATTAACACAATCAAGGTAACTACTATGTCACTAGACCTTATTAATGTATAGCGATTCAATCTTTGAAAGAAAACGACAATTTTAAGTTTAACTTGTTCGAATTCCTTATGAAGTGGCGAAGAGTGTTTTAAAGTCTAAAGATTGAATCTTTGAATGAAAATACCTTAATCAAGGTATTAATTATGTCACTAGACCTTTTTAATGTTTAAAGAATAAATCTTAGAAAGAAAATGAGAGTTTTGAGTTAAACTTATTCGAGTTCCCTTTGACGTGACGGAGAGTGTTTTAATGTGTAAAGATTGAATCCTTGAATGAAATTACCTCAATCAAGGTACCTATTATGTCAATGGACCTTTTTAATGTACAAAGATTTAATCTTTGATTTATAATGAGAATTTTGAGTTTAACCTATTCGAGTTCCCTAAGAAGTCGCGAAGAGTGTTTTAATGACCATAGATTGAATCCTTGAATGAAAATACCTCAATCAAGGTACTAATTTTGTCACTAGAACTTTTTAATGAATAAAGATTGAATCTTTAAAAGAAAATGAGAGTTTGGAGTTAAACTTATTCGAGTTCCCTTTTACGCCCCGAAGTGTGTTTAAATGAGTACAGATTGAATCTTTGAATGAAAATTCCTCACTCAAGGTACCTATCATGTCACTAGACCATTTTAATGTACAAAGATTAAATCTTTGAACGAAAATGAGAGTTTTGAGTTAAACTTATTCGAGTTCCCTTTAATATCACGAAGAGTGTTTTAATTAGTAAAGATTGAATATATGAAAGAAATTACCTCAATCACGGTACCGATTATGCCACATGACCTTTTTAATGTATAAAGAATGAATCTTTGAAAGAAAAAGGGAGTTTCGAGTGTAACTTATTTGAGTTCCTAACGTAATCTCGTAGAATGCTTTAATGACTAAAGATTGAATCCTTTAATGGAAATACCTCAATCAAGGTGCCTATTATGTCACTTGACCTTTTAAATGTATAAAGATTAAATCTTTGGAATAAAATGAGAGTTTTAAGTTAAACTTATAATAGTTCCCTTCGACGTCACGAAGAGTGTATTAATGAGTAAAGATTGAATCTTTGAGCGAAATTACCTCAATCACGATACCTATTATGTCACACGACCTTTTTAATGTATAACGGTTGAATCTTTGAAAGAAAATGAGAGTTTTGAGTTTAACTTATTCGAGTACCCTTTGAAGTCGCGAAGAGTGTTTTAATGACTAAAAATTGAATCTTTGAATGAAAATAGCTCAATCAAGGTACCTATTGTGTCATTAGAGCTTCTTAATGTATAAAGATTGAATCTTTGAAAGAAAATGAGAGTTTTGAGTTAAACTTATTCGAGGTCCCTTTGACGTCCCAAAGAGTATTTTAACGAGTAAAGATTGAATATTTGAATGTAAACACCTCAATCATGGTACCTATTATGTCACTAAACCATTTTAATGTATAAAGATTAAATTTTTTAAAGAAAATGAGACTTTTGAGTTAAACTTATTCGAGTTTCCTTTGAGATCACGGAGAGTGTTCTAATGAGTAAAGATTGAATCAGTGAATAAAATTATCTCAATTAAGGTAGCTATTATGTCACTAGGCCATTTTAATGTATAAAGATTGAATCTTTGAAAGAAAATGAGAGTTTTGTGTTAAACTTATTCGACTTCCCTATGAAGTCGGGACGAGTGTTTTAATGACAAAAGACTGAATCTTTGAATAAGAGGTACAAAGATTGAATTTGTGAAAGAAAATGAGAGGTTTGAGTTTAACTTATTCGAGTTCCCTATGAAGTCGCGAAGAGTGTTTTAATAACTAAAGATTGAATCTTTGAATGAAAAGACCTCAATCAAGGTACCTATTATGTCACTAGTCCTTTTTTTTTGTACAAATATTTAATCTTTGAAAGAGAGAGAGATTTTTGAGTTAAACTTGTTTGAATTCCCTTGGACGTCCTAAAGAGTATTTTAATGAGAAAAGATTGAATCTTTGAATGAAAAATTCTCAATCAAGGTACCTATTATATCGCTAGACCTTTTAAAGTATAAAGATTGAGTCTTTGAAAGAAAATTAGAGTTTTGAGTTAAACTTATTCGAATTCCCTTTGACGTCCCGAAAAGTGTTTTAATGAGCAAAGGTTGAATCTTTGAATGAAATTACTTCTAACAAGGTACCAATTATGTCTCTAGACCATTTTAATGTATGAAGATTGAATCTTTGAAAGAAAATGAGAGTTTTGAGTTCAACTTCTTCGAGTTCACTATGTAGTCGTGAATTGTGTTTTAGGGACAAAAGATTGAATCATTGAATGAAATTACTTCAATCAAGATACCAGTTATGTCACTAGACAATTTTAATCTACAAAGATTGAATCTTTGAACGAAAATGATAGTTTTGAGGAAAACTTGTTCAAGTTCCCTATGAAGTCGCGAAGTGTGTTTTAATGACTGCAGATTGAATCTTTGAATGAAAATACCTCAATTAAGGTACCAATTACGTCACAAGACCTTTTTAATGGGTAAAGATCGAGTCTTTAAAAGAAAGCGAGGGTTTTAAGTTAAACTTATTCGAGTTCCCTTTGACGTCTCGAAGAGTGTTTAAAAGAGTAAGGATTGAATCTTTGAATGAGAATTCCTCAATCAAGCTACCAATGTAAAGATTGAATCTCTGAGTGAAATTAACACAATCAAGGTAACTACTATGCCACTAGACCTTATTAATGTATAGCGATTCAATCTTTGAAAGAAAACGACAATTTTAAGTTTAACTTGTTCGAATTCCTTATGAAGTGGCGAAGAGTGTTTTAAAGTCTAAAGATTGAATCTTTGAATGAAAATACCTTAATCAAGGTATTAATTATGTCACTAGACCTTTTTAATGTTTAAAGAATAAATCTTAGAAAGAAAATGAGAGTTTTGAGTTAAACTTATTCGAGTTCCCTTTGACGTGACGGAGAGTGTTTTAATGTGTAAAGATTGAATCCTTGAATGAAATTACCTCAATCAAGGTACCTATTATGTCAATGGACCTTTTTAATGTACAAAGATTTAATCTTTGATTTAAAATGAGAATTTTGAGTTTAACCTATTCGAGTTCCCTAAGAAGTCGCGAAGAGTGTTTTAATGACCATAGATTGAATCCTTGAATGAAAATACCTCAATCAAGGTACTAATTTTGTCACTAGAACTTTTTAACGAATAAAGATTGAATCTTTAAAAGAAAATGAGAGTTTGGAGTTAAACTTATTCGAGTTCCCTTTTACGCCGCGAAGTGTGTTTAAATGAGTACAGATTGAATCTTTGAATGAAAATTCCTCACTCAAGGTACCTATTATGTCACTAGACCATTTTAATGTACAAAGATTAAATCTTTGAATGAAAATGAGAGTTTTGAGTTAAACTTATTCGAGTTCCCTTTAATATCACGAAGAGTGTTTTAATTAGTAAAGATTGAATATATGAAACAAATTACCTCAATCACGGTACCGATTATGCCACATGACCTTTTTAATGTATAAAGAATGAATCTTTGAAAGAAAAAGGGAGTTTCGAGTGTAACTTATTTGAGTTCCTAACGTAATCTCGTAGAATGCTTTAATGACTAAAGATTGAATCCTTTAATGGAAATACCTCAATCAAGGTGCCTATTATGTCACTTGACCTTTTAAATGTATAAAGATTAAATCTTTGGAATAAAATGAGAGTTTTAAGTTAAACTTATAATAGTTCCCTTCGACGTCACGAAGAGTGTATTAATGAGTAAAGATTGAATCTTTGAGCGAAATTACCTCAATCACGATACCTATTATGTCACACGACCTTTTTAATGTATAACGGTTGAATCTTTGAAAGAAAATGAGAGTTTTGAGTTTAACTTATTCGAGTACCCTTTGAAGTCGCGAAGAGTGTTTTAATGACTAAAAATTGAATCTTTGAATGAAAATAGCTCAATCAAGGTACCTATTGTGTCATTAGAGCTTCTTAATGTATAAAGATTGAATCTTTGAAAGAAAATGAGAGTTTTGAGTTAAACTTATTCGAGGTCCCTTTGACGTCCCAAAGAGTATTTTAACGAGTAAAGATTGAATATTTGAATGTAAACACCTCAATCATGGTACCTATTATGTCACTAAACCATTTTAATGTATAAAGATTAAATTTTTTAAAGAAAATGAGACTTTTGAGTTAAACTTATTCGAGTTTCCTTTGAGATCACGGAGAGTGTTCTAATGAGTAAAGATTGAATCAGTGAATAAAATTATCTCAATTAAGGTAGCTATTATGTCACTAGGCCATTTTAATGTATAAAGATTGAATCTTTGAAAGAAAATGAGAGTTTTGTGTTAAACTTATTCGACTTCCCTATGAAGTCGGGACGAGTGTTTTAATGACAAAAGACTGAATCTTTGAATAAGAGGTACAAAGATTGAATTTGTGAAAGAAAATGAGAGGTTTGAGTTTAACTTATTCGAGTTCCCTATGAAGTCGCGAAGAGTGTTTTAATAACTAAAGATTGAATCTTTGAATGAAAAGACCTCAATCAAGGGACCTATTATGTCACTAGTCCTTTTTTTTTGTACAAATATTTAATCTTTGAAAGAGAGAGAGATTTTTGAGTTAAACTTGTTTGAATTCCCTTGGACGTCCTAAAGAGTATTTTAATGAGAAAAGATTGAACCTTTGAATGAAAAATTCTCAATCAAGGTACCTATTATATCGCTAGACCTTTTAAAGTATAAAGATTGAGTCTTTGAAAGAAAATTAGAGTTTTGAGTTAAACTTATTCGAATTCCCTTTGACGTCCCGAAAAGTGTTTTAATGAGCAAAGGTTGAATCTTTGAATGAAATTACTTCTAACAAGGTACCAATTATGTCTCTAGACCATTTTAATGTATGAAGATTGAATCTTTGAAAGAAAATGAGAGTTTTGAGTTCAACTTCTTCGAGTTCACTATGTAGTCGTGAATTGTGTTTTAGGGACAAAAGATTGAATCATTGAATGAAATTACTTCAATCAAGACACCAGTTATGTCACTAGACAATTTTAATCTACAAAGATTGAATCTTTGAACGAAAATGATAGTTTTGAGGAAAACTTGTTCAAGTTCCCTATGAAGTCGCGAAGTGTGTTTTAATGACTGCAGATTGAATCTTTGAATGAAAATACCTCAATTAAGGTACCAATTACGTCACAAGACTTTTTTAATGGGTAAAGATCGAGTCTTTAAAAGAAAGCGAGGGTTTTAAGTTAAACTTATTCGAGTTCCCTTTGACGTCTCGAAGAGTGTTTAAAAGAGTAAGGATTGAATCTTTGAATGAGAATTCCTCAATCAAGCTACCAATGTAAAGATTGAATCTCTGAGTGAAATTAACACAATCAAGGTAACTACTATGCCACTAGACCTTATTAATGTATAGCGATTCAATCTTTGAAAGAAAACGACAATTTTAAGTTTAACTTGTTCGAATTCCTTATGAAGTGGCGAAGAGTGTTTTAAAGTCTAAAGATTGAATCTTTGAATGAAAATACCTTAATCAAGGTATTAATTATGTCACTAGACCTTTTTAATGTATAAAGAATAAATCTTAGAAAGAAAATGAGAGTTTTGAGTTAAACTTATTCGAGTTCCCTTTGACGTGACGGAGAGTGTTTTAATGTGTAAAGATTGAATCCTTGAATGAAATTACCTCAATCAAGGTACCTATTATGTCAATGGACCTTTTTAATGTATAAAGATTTAATCTTTGATTTAAAATGAGAATTTTGAGTTTAACCTATTCGAGTTCCCTAAGAAGTCGCGAAGAGTGTTTTAATGACCATAGATTGAATCCTTGAATGAAAATACCTCAATCAAGGTACTAATTTTGTCACTAGAACTTTTTAACGAATAAAGATTGAATCTTTAAAAGAAAATGAGAGTTTGGAGTTAAACTTATTCGAGTTCCCTTTTACGCGCCGAAGTGTGTTTAAATGAGTACAGATTGAATCTTTGAATGAAAATTCCTCACTCAAGGTACCTATTATGTCACTAGACCATTTTAATGTACAAAGATTAAATCTTTGAATGAAAATGAGAGTTTTGAGTTAAACTTATTCGAGTTCCCTTTAATATCACGAAGAGTGTTTTAATTAGTAAAGATTGAATATATGAAAGAAATTACCTCAATCACGGTACCGATTATGCCACATGACCTTTTTAATGTATAAAGAATGAATCTTTGAAAGAAAAAGGGAGTTTCGAGTGTAACTTATTTGAGTTCCTAACGTAATCTCGTAGAATGCTTTAATGACTAAAGATTGAATCCTTTAATGGAAATACCTCAATCAAGGTGCCTATTATGTCACTTGACCTTTTAAATGTATAAAGATTAAATCTTTGGAATAAAATGAGAGTTTTAAGTTAAACTTATAATAGTTCCCTTCGACGTCACGAAGAGTGTATTAATGAGTAAAGATTGAATCTTTGAGCGAAATTACCTCAATCACGATACCTATTATGTCACACGACCTTTTTAATGTATAACGGTTGAATCTTTGAAAGAAAATGAGAGTTTTGAGTTTAACTTATTCGAGTACCCTTTGAAGTCGCGAAGAGTGTTTTAATGACTAAAAATTGAATCTTTGAATGAAAATAGCTCAATCAAGGTACCTATTGTGTCATTAGAGCTTCTTAATGTATAAAGATTGAATCTTTGAAAGAAAATGAGAGTTTTGAGTTAAACTTATTCGAGGTCCCTTTGACGTCCCAAAGAGTATTTTAACGAGTAAAGATTGAATATTTGAATGTAAACACCTCAATCATGGTACCTATTATGTCACTAAACCATTTTAATGTATAAAGATTAAATTTTTTAAAGAAAATGAGACTTTTCAGTTAAACTTATTCGAGTTTCCTTTGAGATCACGGAGACTGTTCTAATGAGTAAAGATTGAATCAGTGAATAAAATTATCTCAATTAAGGTAGCTATTATGTCACTAGGCCATTTTAATGTATAAAGATTGAATCTTTGAAAGAAAATGAGAGTTTTGTGTTAAACTTATTCGACTTCCCTATGAAGTCGGGACGAGTGTTTTAATGACAAAAGACTGAATCTTTGAATAAGAGGTACAAAGATTGAATTTGTGAAAGAAAATGAGAGGTTTGAGTTTAACTTATTCGAGTTCCCTATGAAGTCGCGAAGAGTGTTTTAATAACTAAAGATTGAATCTTTGAATGAAAAGACCTCAATCAAGGGACCTATTATGTCACTAGTCCTTTTTTTTTGTACAAATATTTAATCTTTGAAAGAGAGAGAGATTTTTGAGTTAAACTTGTTTGAATTCCCTTGGACGTCCTAAAGAGTATTTTAATGAGAAAAGATTGAACCTTTGAATGAAAAATTCTCAATCAAGGTACCTATTATATCGCTAGACCTTTTAAAGTATAAAGATTGAGTCTTTGAAAGAAAATTAGAGTTTTGAGTTAAACTTATTCGAATTCCCTTTGACGTCCCGAAAAGTGTTTTAATGAGCAAAGGTTGAATCTTTGAATGAAATTACTTCTAACAAGGTACCAATTATGTCTCTAGACCATTTTAATGTATGAAGATTGAATCTTTGAAAGAAAATGAGAGTTTTGAGTTCAACTTCTTCGAGTTCACTATGTAGTCGTGAATTGTGTTTTAGGGACAAAAGATTGAATCATTGAATGAAATTACTTCAATCAAGACACCAGTTATGTCACTAGACAATTTTAATCTACAAAGATTGAATCTTTGAACGAAAATGATAGTTTTGAGGAAAACTTGTTCAAGTTCCCTATGAAGTCGCGAAGTGTGTTTTAATGACTGCAGATTGAATCTTTGAATGAAAATACCTCAATTAAGGTACCAATTACGTCACAAGACTTTTTTAATGGGTAAAGATCGAGTCTTTAAAAGAAAGCGAGGGTTTTAAGTTAAACTTATTCGAGTTCCCTTTGACGTCTCGAAGAGTGTTTAAAAGAGTAAGGATTGAATCTTTGAATGAGAATTCCTCAATCAAGCTACCAATGTAAAGATTGAATCTCTGAGTGAAATTAACACAATCAAGGTAACTACTATGCCACTAGACCTTATTAATGTATAGCGATTCAATCTTTGAAAGAAAACGACAATTTTAAGTTTAACTTGTTCGAATTCCTTATGAAGTGGCGAAGAGTGTTTTAAAGTCTAAAGATTGAATCTTTGAATGAAAATACCTTAATCAAGGTATTAATTATGTCACTAGACCTTTTTAATGTATAAAGAATAAATCTTAGAAAGAAAATGAGAGTTTTGAGTTAAACTTATTCGAGTTCCCTTTGACGTGACGGAGAGTGTTTTAATGTGTAAAGATTGAATCCTTGAATGAAATTACCTCAATCAAGGTACCTATTATGTCAATGGACCTTTTTAATGTATAAAGATTTAATCTTTGATTTAAAATGAGAATTTTGAGTTTAACCTATTCGAGTTCCCTAAGAAGTCGCGAAGAGTGTTTTAATGACCATAGATTGAATCCTTGAATGAAAATACCTCAATCAAGGTACTAATTTTGTCACTAGAACTTTTTAACGAATAAAGATTGAATCTTTAAAAGAAAATGAGAGTTTGGAGTTAAACTTATTCGAGTTCCCTTTTACGCGCCGAAGTGTGTTTAAATGAGTACAGATTGAATCTTTGAATGAAAATTCCTCACTCAAGGTACCTATTATGTCACTAGACCATTTTAATGTACAAAGATTAAATCTTTGAATGAAAATGAGAGTTTTGAGTTAAACTTATTCGAGTTCCCTTTAATATCACGAAGAGTGTTTTAATTAGTAAAGATTGAATATATGAAAGAAATTACCTCAATCACGGTACCGATTATGCCACATGACCTTTTTAATGTATAAAGAATGAATCTTTGAAAGAAAAAGGGAGTTTCGAGTGTAACTTATTTGAGTTCCTAACGTAATCTCGTAGAATGCTTTAATGACTAAAGATTGAATCCTTTAATGGAAATACCTCAATCAAGGTGCCTATTATGTCACTTGACCTTTTAAATGTATAAAGATTAAATCTTTGGAATAAAATGAGAGTTTTAAGTTAAACTTATAATAGTTCCCTTCGACGTCACGAAGAGTGTATTAATGAGTAAAGATTGAATCTTTGAGCGAAATTACCTCAATCACGATACCTATTATGTCACACGACCTTTTTAATGTATAACGGTTGAATCTTTGAAAGAAAATGAGAGTTTTGAGTTTAACTTATTCGAGTACCCTTTGAAGTCGCGAAGAGTGTTTTAATGACTAAAAATTGAATCTTTGAATGAAAATAGCTCAATCAAGGTACCTATTGTGTCATTAGAGCTTCTTAATGTATAAAGATTGAATCTTTGAAAGAAAATGAGAGTTTTGAGTTAAACTTATTCGAGGTCCCTTTGACGTCCCAAAGAGTATTTTAACGAGTAAAGATTGAATATTTGAATGTAAACACCTCAATCATGGTACCTATTATGTCACTAAACCATTTTAATGTATAAAGATTAAATTTTTTAAAGAAAATGAGACTTTTGAGTTAAACTTATTCGAGTTTCCTTTGAGATCACGGAGAGTGTTCTAATGAGTAAAGATTCAATCAGTGAATAAAATTATCTCAATTAAGGTAGCTATTATGTCACTAGGCCATTTTAATGTATAAAGATTGAATCTTTGAAAGAAAATGAGAGTTTTGTGTTAAACTTATTCGACTTCCCTATGAAGTCGGGACGAGTGTTTTAATGACAAAAGACTGAATCTTTGAATAAGAGGTACAAAGATTGAATTTGTGAAAGAAAATGAGAGGTTTGAGTTTAACTTATTCGAGTTCCCTATGAAGTCGCGAAGAGTGTTTTAATAACTAAAGATTGAATCTTTGAATGAAAAGACCTCAATCAAGGGACCTATTATGTCACTAGTCCTTTTTTTTTGTACAAATATTTAATCTTTGAAAGAGAGAGAGATTTTTGAGTTAAACTTGTTTGAATTCCCTTGGACGTCCTAAAGAGTATTTTAATGAGAAAAGATTGAATCTTTGAATGAAAAATTCTCAATCAAGGTACATATTATATCGCTAGACCTTTTAAAGTATAAAGATTGAGTCTTTGAAAGAAAATTAGAGTTTTGAGTTAAACTTATTCGAATTCCCTTTGACGTCCCGAAAAGTGTTTTAATGAGCAAAGGTTGAATCTTTGAATGAAATTACTTCTAACAAGGTACCAATTATGTCTCTAGACCATTTTAATGTATGAAGATTGAATCTTTGAAAGAAAATGAGAGTTTTGAGTTCAACTTCTTCGAGTTCACTATGTAGTCGTGAATTGTGTTTTAGGGACAAAAGATTGAATCATTGAATGAAATTACTTCAATCAAGATACCAGTTATGTCACTAGACAATTTTAATCTACAAAGATTGAATCTTTGAACGAAAATGATAGTTTTGAGGAAAACTTGTTCAAGTTCCCTATGAAGTCGCGAAGTGTGTTTTAATGACTGCAGATTGAATCTTTGAATGAAAATACCTCAATTAAGGTACCAATTACGTCATAAGACTTTTCTAATGGGTAAAGATCGAGTCTTTAAAAGAAAGCGAGGGTTTTAAGTTAAACTTATTCGAGTTCCCTTTGACGTCTCGAAGAGTGTTTAAAAGAGTAAGGATTGAATCTTTGAATGAGAATTCCTCAATCAAGCTACCAATGTAAAGATTGAATCTCTGAGTGAAATTAACACAATCAAGGTAACTACTATGCCACTAGACCTTATTAATGTATAGCGATTCAATCTTTGAAAGAAAACGACAATTTTAAGTTTAACTTGTTCGAATTCCTTATGAAGTGGCGAAGAGTGTTTTAAAGTCTAAAGATTGAATCTTTGAATGAAAATACCTTAATCAAGGTATTAATTATGTCACTAGACCTTTTTAATGTATAAAGAATAAATCTTAGAAAGAAAATGAGAGTTTTGAGTTAAACTTATTCGAGTTCCCTTTGACGTGACGGAGAGTGTTTTAATGTGTAAAGATTGAATCCTTGAATGAAATTACCTCAATCAAGGTACCTATTATGTCAATGGACCTTTTTAATGTATAAAGATTTAATCTTTGATTTAAAATGAGAATTTTGAGTTTAACCTATTCGAGTTCCCTAAGAAGTCGCGAAGAGTGTTTTAATGACCATAGATTGAATCCTTGAATGAAAATACCTCAATCAAGGTACTAATTTTGTCACTAGAACTTTTTAATGAATAAAGATTGAATCTTTAAAAGAAAATGAGAGTTTGGAGTTAAACTTATTCGAGTTCCCTTTTACGCCCCGAAGTGTGTTTAAATGAGTACAGATTGAATCTTTGAATGAAAATTCCTCACTCAAGGTACCTATTATGTCACTAGACCATTTTAATGTACAAAGATTAAATCTTTGAACGAAAATGAGAGTTTTGAGTTAAACTTATTCGAGTTCCCTTTAATATCACGAAGAGTGTTTTAATTAGTAAAGATTGAATATATGAAACAAATTACCTCAATCACGGTACCGATTATGCCACATGACCTTTTTAATGTATAAAGAATGAATCTTTGAAAGAAAAAGGGAGTTTCGAGTGTAACTTATTTGAGTTCCTAACGTAATCTCGTAGAATGCTTTAATGACTAAAGATTGAATCCTTTAATGGAAATACCTCAATCAAGGTGCCTATTATGTCACTTGACCTTTTAAATGTATAAAGATTAAATCTTTGGAATAAAATGAGAGTTTTAAGTTAAACTTATAATAGTTCCCTTCGACGTCACGAAGAGTGTATTAATGAGTAAAGATTGAATCTTTGAGCGAAATTACCTCAATCACGATACCTATTATGTCACACGACCTTTTTAATGTATAACGGTTGAATCTTTGAAAGAAAATGAGAGTTTTGAGTTTAACTTATTCGAGTACCCTTTGAAGTCGCGAAGAGTGTTTTAATGACTAAAAATTGAATCTTTGAATGAAAATAGCTCAATCAAGGTACCTATTGTGTCATTAGAGCTTCTTAATGTATAAAGATTGAATCTTTGAAAGAAAATGAGAGTTTTGAGTTAAACTTATTCGAGGTCCCTTTGACGTCCCAAAGAGTATTTTAACGAGTAAAGATTGAATATTTGAATGTAAACACCTCAATCATGGTACCTATTATGTCACTAAACCATTTTAATGTATAAAGATTAAATTTTTTAAAGAAAATGAGACTTTTCAGTTAAACTTATTCGAGTTTCCTTTGAGATCACGGAGAGTGTTCTAATGAGTAAAGATTGAATCAGTGAATAAAATTATCTCAATTAAGGTAGCTATTATGTCACTAGGCCATTTTAATGTATAAAGATTGAATCTTTGAAAGAAAATGAGAGTTTTGTGTTAAACTTATTCGACTTCCCTATGAAGTCGGGACGAGTGTTTTAATGACAAAAGACTGAATCTTTGAATAAGAGGTACAAAGATTGAATTTGTGAAAGAAAATGAGAGGTTTGAGTTTAACTTATTCGAGTTCCCTATGAAGTCGCGAAGAGTGTTTTAATAACTAAAGATTGAATCTTTGAATGAAAAGACCTCAATCAAGGGACCTATTATGTCACTAGTCCTTTTTTTTTGTACAAATATTTAATCTTTGAAAGAGAGAGAGATTTTTGAGTTAAACTTGTTTGAATTCCCTTGGACGTCCTAAAGAGTATTTTAATGAGAAAAGATTGAACCTTTGAATGAAAAATTCTCAATCAAGGTACCTATTATATCGCTAGACCTTTTAAAGTATAAAGATTGAGTCTTTGAAAGAAAATTAGAGTTTTGAGTTAAACTTATTCGAATTCCCTTTGACGTCCCGAAAAGTGTTTTAATGAGCAAAGGTTGAATCTTTGAATGAAATTACTTCTAACAAGGTACCAATTATGTCTCTAGACCATTTTAATGTATGAAGATTGAATCTTTGAAAGAAAATGAGAGTTTTGAGTTCAACTTCTTCGAGTTCACTATGTAGTCGTGAATTGTGTTTTAGGGACAAAAGATTGAATCATTGAATGAAATTACTTCAATCAAGACACCAGTTATGTCACTAGACAATTTTAATCTACAAAGATTGAATCTTTGAACGAAAATGATAGTTTTGAGGAAAACTTGTTCAAGTTCCCTATGAAGTCGCGAAGTGTGTTTTAATGACTGCAGATTGAATCTTTGAATGAAAATACCTCAATTAAGGTACCAATTACGTCACAAGACTTTTTTAATGGGTAAAGATCGAGTCTTTAAAAGAAAGCGAGGGTTTTAAGTTAAACTTATTCGAGTTCCCTTTGACGTCTCGAAGAGTGTTTAAAAGAGTAAGGATTGAATCTTTGAATGAGAATTCCTCAATCAAGCTACCAATGTAAAGATTGAATCTCTGAGTGAAATTAACACAATCAAGGTAACTACTATGCCACTAGACCTTATTAATGTATAGCGATTCAATCTTTGAAAGAAAACGACAATTTTAAGTTTAACTTGTTCGAATTCCTTATGAAGTGGCGAAGAGTGTTTTAAAGTCTAAAGATTGAATCTTTGAATGAAAATACCTTAATCAAGGTATTAATTATGTCACTAGACCTTTTTAATGTATAAAGAATAAATCTTAGAAAGAAAATGAGAGTTTTGAGTTAAACTTATTCGAGTTCCCTTTGACGTGACGGAGAGTGTTTTAATGTGTAAAGATTGAATCCTTGAATGAAATTACCTCAATCAAGGTACCTATTATGTCAATGGACCTTTTTAATGTATAAAGATTTAATCTTTGATTTAAAATGAGAATTTTGAGTTTAACCTATTCGAGTTCCCTAAGAAGTCGCGAAGAGTGTTTTAATGACCATAGATTGAATCCTTGAATGAAAATACCTCAATCAAGGTACTAATTTTGTCACTAGAACTTTTTAACGAATAAAGATTGAATCTTTAAAAGAAAATGAGAGTTTGGAGTTAAACTTATTCGAGTTCCCTTTTACGCGCCGAAGTGTGTTTAAATGAGTACAGATTGAATCTTTGAATGAAAATTCCTCACTCAAGGTACCTATTATGTCACTAGACCATTTTAATGTACAAAGATTAAATCTTTGAATGAAAATGAGAGTTTTGAGTTAAACTTATTCGAGTTCCCTTTAATATCACGAAGAGTGTTTTAATTAGTAAAGATTGAATATATGAAAGAAATTACCTCAATCACGGTACCGATTATGCCACATGACCTTTTTAATGTATAAAGAATGAATCTTTGAAAGAAAAAGGGAGTTTCGAGTGTAACTTATTTGAGTTCCTAACGTAATCTCGTAGAATGCTTTAATGACTAAAGATTGAATCCTTTAATGGAAATACCTCAATCAAGGTGCCTATTATGTCACTTGACCTTTTAAATGTATAAAGATTAAATCTTTGGAATAAAATGAGAGTTTTAAGTTAAACTTATAATAGTTCCCTTCGACGTCACGAAGAGTGTATTAATGAGTAAAGATTGAATCTTTGAGCGAAATTACCTCAATCACGATACCTATTATGTCACACGACCTTTTTAATGTATAACGGTTGAATCTTTGAAAGAAAATGAGAGTTTTGAGTTTAACTTATTCGAGTACCCTTTGAAGTCGCGAAGAGTGTTTTAATGACTAAAAATTGAATCTTTGAATGAAAATAGCTCAATCAAGGTACCTATTGTGTCATTAGAGCTTCTTAATGTATAAAGATTGAATCTTTGAAAGAAAATGAGAGTTTTGAGTTAAACTTATTCGAGGTCCCTTTGACGTCCCAAAGAGTATTTTAACGAGTAAAGATTGAATATTTGAATGTAAACACCTCAATCATGGTACCTATTATGTCACTAAACCATTTTAATGTATAAAGATTAAATTTTTTAAAGAAAATGAGACTTTTGAGTTAAACTTATTCGAGTTTCCTTTGAGATCACGGAGAGTGTTCTAATGAGTAAAGATTGAATCAGTGAATAAAATTATCTCAATTAAGGTAGCTATTATGTCACTAGGCCATTTTAATGTATAAAGATTGAATCTTTGAAAGAAAATGAGAGTTTTGTGTTAAACTTATTCGACTTCCCTATGAAGTCGGGACGAGTGTTTTAATGACAAAAGACTGAATCTTTGAATAAGAGGTACAAAGATTGAATTTGTGAAAGAAAATGAGAGGTTTGAGTTTAACTTATTCGAGTTCCCTATGAAGTCGCGAAGAGTGTTTTAATAACTAAAGATTGAATCTTTGAATGAAAAGACCTCAATCAAGGGACCTATTATGTCACTAGTCCTTTTTTTTTGTACAAATATTTAATCTTTGAAAGAGAGAGAGATTTTTGAGTTAAACTTGTTTGAATTCCCTTGGACGTCCTAAAGAGTATTTTAATGAGAAAAGATTGAATCTTTGAATGAAAAATTCTCAATCAAGGTACATATTATATCGCTAGACCTTTTAAAGTATAAAGATTGAGTCTTTGAAAGAAAATTAGAGTTTTGAGTTAAACTTATTCGAATTCCCTTTGACGTCCCGAAAAGTGTTTTAATGAGCAAAGGTTGAATCTTTGAATGAAATTACTTCTAACAAGGTACCAATTATGTCTCTAGACCATTTTAATGTATGAAGATTGAATCTTTGAAAGAAAATGAGAGTTTTGAGTTCAACTTCTTCGAGTTCACTATGTAGTCGTGAATTGTGTTTTAGGGACAAAAGATTGAATCATTGAATGAAATTACTTCAATCAAGATACCAGTTATGTCACTAGACAATTTTAATCTACAAAGATTGAATCTTTGAACGAAAATGATAGTTTTGAGGAAAACTTGTTCAAGTTCCCTATGAAGTCGCGAAGTGTGTTTTAATGACTGCAGATTGAATCTTTGAATGAAAATACCTCAATTAAGGTACCAATTACGTCATAAGACTTTTCTAATGGGTAAAGATCGAGTCTTTAAAAGAAAGCGAGGGTTTTAAGTTAAACTTATTCGAGTTCCCTTTGACGTCTCGAAGAGTGTTTAAAAGAGTAAGGATTGAATCTTTGAATGAGAATTCCTCAATCAAGCTACCAATGTAAAGATTGAATCTCTGAGTGAAATTAACACAATCAAGGTAACTACTATGCCACTAGACCTTATTAATGTATAGCGATTCAATCTTTGAAAGAAAACGACAATTTTAAGTTTAACTTGTTCGAATTCCTTATGAAGTGGCGAAGAGTGTTTTAAAGTCTAAAGATTGAATCTTTGAATGAAAATACCTTAATCAAGGTATTAATTATGTCACTAGACCTTTTTAATGTATAAAGAATAAATCTTAGAAAGAAAATGAGAGTTTTGAGTTAAACTTATTCGAGTTCCCTTTGACGTGACGGAGAGTGTTTTAATGTGTAAAGATTGAATCCTTGAATGAAATTACCTCAATCAAGGTACCTATTATGTCAATGGACCTTTTTAATGTATAAAGATTTAATCTTTGATTTAAAATGAGAATTTTGAGTTTAACCTATTCGAGTTCCCTAAGAAGTCGCGAAGAGTGTTTTAATGACCATAGATTGAATCCTTGAATGAAAATACCTCAATCAAGGTACTAATTTTGTCACTAGAACTTTTTAATGAATAAAGATTGAATCTTTAAAAGAAAATGAGAGTTTGGAGTTAAACTTATTCGAGTTCCCTTTTACGCCCCGAAGTGTGTTTAAATGAGTACAGATTGAATCTTTGAATGAAAATTCCTCACTCAAGGTACCTATTATGTCACTAGACCATTTTAATGTACAAAGATTAAATCTTTGAACGAAAATGAGAGTTTTGAGTTAAACTTATTCGAGTTCCCTTTAATATCACGAAGAGTGTTTTAATTAGTAAAGATTGAATATATGAAACAAATTACCTCAATCACGGTACCGATTATGCCACATGACCTTTTTAATGTATAAAGAATGAATCTTTGAAAGAAAAAGGGAGTTTCGAGTGTAACTTATTTGAGTTCCTAACGTAATCTCGTAGAATGCTTTAATGACTAAAGATTGAATCCTTTAATGGAAATACCTCAATCAAGGTGCCTATTATGTCACTTGACCTTTTAAATGTATAAAGATTAAATCTTTGGAATAAAATGAGAGTTTTAAGTTAAACTTATAATAGTTCCCTTCGACGTCACGAAGAGTGTATTAATGAGTAAAGATTGAATCTTTGAGCGAAATTACCTCAATCACGATACCTATTATGTCACACGACCTT
This sequence comes from Cornus florida, assembly GCF_030987335.1. Classification (NCBI taxonomy): domain Eukaryota; kingdom Viridiplantae; phylum Streptophyta; class Magnoliopsida; order Cornales; family Cornaceae; genus Cornus; species Cornus florida. The sequence goes on along the minus strand of NW_026775627.1, from coordinate 186,745 downwards.
TTTAATGTATAACGGTTGAATCTTTGAAAGAAAATGAGAGTTTTGAGTTTAACTTATTCGAGTACCCTTTGAAGTCGCGAAGAGTGTTTTAATGACTAAAAATTGAATCTTTGAATGAAAATAGCTCAATCAAGGTACCTATTGTGTCATTAGAGCTTCTTAATGTATAAAGATTGAATCTTTGAAAGAAAATGAGAGTTTTGAGTTAAACTTATTCGAGGTCCCTTTGACGTCCCAAAGAGTATTTTAACGAGTAAAGATTGAATATTTGAATGTAAACACCTCAATCATGGTACCTATTATGTCACTAAACCATTTTAATGTATAAAGATTAAATTTTTTAAAGAAAATGAGACTTTTCAGTTAAACTTATTCGAGTTTCCTTTGAGATCACGGAGAGTGTTCTAATGAGTAAAGATTGAATCAGTGAATAAAATTATCTCAATTAAGGTAGCTATTATGTCACTAGGCCATTTTAATGTATAAAGATTGAATCTTTGAAAGAAAATGAGAGTTTTGTGTTAAACTTATTCGACTTCCCTATGAAGTCGGGACGAGTGTTTTAATGACAAAAGACTGAATCTTTGAATAAGAGGTACAAAGATTGAATTTGTGAAAGAAAATGAGAGGTTTGAGTTTAACTTATTCGAGTTCCCTATGAAGTCGCGAAGAGTGTTTTAATAACTAAAGATTGAATCTTTGAATGAAAAGACCTCAATCAAGGGACCTATTATGTCACTAGTCCTTTTTTTTTGTACAAATATTTAATCTTTGAAAGAGAGAGAGATTTTTGAGTTAAACTTGTTTGAATTCCCTTGGACGTCCTAAAGAGTATTTTAATGAGAAAAGATTGAACCTTTGAATGAAAAATTCTCAATCAAGGTACCTATTATATCGCTAGACCTTTTAAAGTATAAAGATTGAGTCTTTGAAAGAAAATTAGAGTTTTGAGTTAAACTTATTCGAATTCCCTTTGACGTCCCGAAAAGTGTTTTAATGAGCAAAGGTTGAATCTTTGAATGAAATTACTTCTAACAAGGTACCAATTATGTCTCTAGACCATTTTAATGTATGAAGATTGAATCTTTGAAAGAAAATGAGAGTTTTGAGTTCAACTTCTTCGAGTTCACTATGTAGTCGTGAATTGTGTTTTAGGGACAAAAGATTGAATCATTGAATGAAATTACTTCAATCAAGACACCAGTTATGTCACTAGACAATTTTAATCTACAAAGATTGAATCTTTGAACGAAAATGATAGTTTTGAGGAAAACTTGTTCAAGTTCCCTATGAAGTCGCGAAGTGTGTTTTAATGACTGCAGATTGAATCTTTGAATGAAAATACCTCAATTAAGGTACCAATTACGTCACAAGACTTTTTTAATGGGTAAAGATCGAGTCTTTAAAAGAAAGCGAGGGTTTTAAGTTAAACTTATTCGAGTTCCCTTTGACGTCTCGAAGAGTGTTTAAAAGAGTAAGGATTGAATCTTTGAATGAGAATTCCTCAATCAAGCTACCAATGTAAAGATTGAATCTCTGAGTGAAATTAACACAATCAAGGTAACTACTATGCCACTAGACCTTATTAATGTATAGCGATTCAATCTTTGAAAGAAAACGACAATTTTAAGTTTAACTTGTTCGAATTCCTTATGAAGTGGCGAAGAGTGTTTTAAAGTCTAAAGATTGAATCTTTGAATGAAAATACCTTAATCAAGGTATTAATTATGTCACTAGACCTTTTTAATGTATAAAGAATAAATCTTAGAAAGAAAATGAGAGTTTTGAGTTAAACTTATTCGAGTTCCCTTTGACGTGACGGAGAGTGTTTTAATGTGTAAAGATTGAATCCTTGAATGAAATTACCTCAATCAAGGTACCTATTATGTCAATGGACCTTTTTAATGTATAAAGATTTAATCTTTGATTTAAAATGAGAATTTTGAGTTTAACCTATTCGAGTTCCCTAAGAAGTCGCGAAGAGTGTTTTAATGACCATAGATTGAATCCTTGAATGAAAATACCTCAATCAAGGTACTAATTTTGTCACTAGAACTTTTTAATGAATAAAGATTGAATCTTTAAAAGAAAATGAGAGTTTGGAGTTAAACTTATTCGAGTTCCCTTTTACGCGCCGAAGTGTGTTTAAATGAGTACAGATTGAATCTTTGAATGAAAATTCCTCACTCAAGGTACCTATTATGTCACTAGACCATTTTAATGTACAAAGATTAAATCTTTGAACGAAAATGAGAGTTTTGAGTTAAACTTATTCGAGTTCCCTTTAATATCACGAAGAGTGTTTTAATTAGTAAAGATTGAATATATGAAACAAATTACCTCAATCACGGTACCGATTATGCCACATGACCTTTTTAATGTATAAAGAATGAATCTTTGAAAGAAAAAGGGAGTTTCGAGTGTAACTTATTTGAGTTCCTAACGTAATCTCGTAGAATGCTTTAATGACTAAAGATTGAATCCTTTAATGGAAATACCTCAATCAAGGTGCCTATTATGTCACTTGACCTTTTAAATGTATAAAGATTAAATCTTTGGAATAAAATGAGAGTTTTAAGTTAAACTTATAATAGTTCCCTTCGACGTCACGAAGAGTGTATTAATGAGTAAAGATTGAATCTTTGAGCGAAATTACCTCAATCACGATACCTATTATGTCACACGACCTTTTTAATGTATAACGGTTGAATCTTTGAAAGAAAATGAGAGTTTTGAGTTTAACTTATTCGAGTACCCTTTGAAGTCGCGAAGAGTGTTTTAATGACTAAAAATTGAATCTTTGAATGAAAATAGCTCAATCAAGGTACCTATTGTGTCATTTGAGCTTCTTAATGTATAAAGATTGAATCTTTGAAAGAAAATGAGAGTTTTGAGTTAAACTTATTCGAGGTCCCTTTGACGTCCCAAAGAGTATTTTAACGAGTAAAGATTGAATATTTGAATGTAAACACCTCAATCATGGTACCTATTATGTCACTAAACCATTTTAATGTATAAAGATTAAATTTTTTAAGAAAATGAGACTTTTCAGTTAAACTTATTCGAGTTTCCTCTGAGATCACGGAGAGTGTTCTAATGAGTAAAGATTGAATCAGTGAATAAAATTATCTCAATTAAGGTAGCTATTATGTCACTAGGCCATTTTAATGTATAAAGATTGAATCTTTGAAAGAAAATGAGAGTTTTGTGTTAAACTTATTCGACTTCCCTATGAAGTCGGGACGAGTGTTTTAATGACAAAAGACTGAATCTTTGAATAAGAGGTACAAAGATTGAATTTGTGAAAGAAAATGAGAGGTTTGAGTTTAACTTATTCGAGTTCCCTATGAAGTCGCGAAGAGTGTTTTAATAACTAAAGATTGAATCTTTGAATGAAAAGACCTCAATCAAGGGACCTATTATGTCACTAGTCCTTTTTTTTTGTACAAATATTTAATCTTTGAAAGAGAGAGAGATTTTTGAGTTAAACTTGTTTGAATTCCCTTGGACGTCCTAAAGAGTATTTTAATGAGAAAAGATTGAACCTTTGAATGAAAAATTCTCAATCAAGGTACCTATTATATCGCTAGACCTTTTAAAGTATAAAGATTGAGTCTTTGAAAGAAAATTAGAGTTTTGAGTTAAACTTATTCGAATTCCCTTTGACGTCCCGAAAAGTGTTTTAATGAGCAAAGGTTGAATCTTTGAATGAAATTACTTCTAACAAGGTACCAATTATGTCTCTAGACCATTTTAATGTATGAAGATTGAATCTTTGAAAGAAAATGAGAGTTTTGAGTTCAACTTCTTCGAGTTCACTATGTAGTCGTGAATTGTGTTTTAGGGACAAAAGATTGAATCATTGAATGAAATTACTTCAATCAAGATACCAGTTATGTCACTAGACAATTTTAATCTACAAAGATTGAATCTTTGAACGAAAATGATAGTTTTGAGGAAAACTTGTTCAAGTTCCCTATGAAGTCGCGAAGTGTGTTTTAATGACTGCAGATTGAATCTTTGAATGAAAATACCTCAATTAAGGTACCAATTACGTCACAAGACCTTTTTAATGGGTAAAGATCGAGTCTTTAAAAGAAAGCGAGGGTTTTAAGTTAAACTTATTCGAGTTCCCTTTGACGTCTCGAAGAGTGTTTAAAAGAGTAAGGATTGAATCTTTGAATGAGAATTCCTCAATCAAGCTACCAATGTAAAGATTGAATCTCTGAGTGAAATTAACACAATCAAGGTAACTACTATGTCACTAGACCTTATTAATGTATAGCGATTCAATCTTTGAAAGAAAACGACAATTTTAAGTTTAACTTGTTCGAATTCCTTATGAAGTGGCGAAGAGTGTTTTAAAGTCTAAAGATTGAATCTTTGAATGAAAATACCTTAATCAAGGTATTAATTATGTCACTAGACCTTTTTAATGTTTAAAGAATAAATCTTAGAAAGAAAATGAGAGTTTTGAGTTAAACTTATTCGAGTTCCCTTTGACGTGACGGAGAGTGTTTTAATGTGTAAAGATTGAATCCTTGAATGAAATTACCTCAATCAAGGTACCTATTATGTCAATGGACCTTTTTAATGTATAAAGATTTAATCTTTGATTTAAAATGAGAATTTTGAGTTTAACCTATTCGAGTTCCCTAAGAAGTCGCGAAGAGTGTTTTAATGACCATAGATTGAATCCTTGAATGAAAATACCTCAATCAAGGTACTAATTTTGTCACTAGAACTTTTTAATGAATAAAGATTGAATCTTTAAAAGAAAATGAGAGTTTGGAGTTAAACTTATTCGAGTTCCCTTTTACGCCCCGAAGTGTGTTTAAATGAGTACAGATTGAATCTTTGAATGAAAATTCCTCACTCAAGGTACCTATTATGTCACTAGACCATTTTAATGTACAAAGATTAAATCTTTGAACGAAAATGAGAGTTTTGAGTTAAACTTATTCGAGTTCCCTTTAATATCACGAAGAGTGTTTTAATTAGTAAAGATTGAATATATGAAACAAATTACCTCAATCACGGTACCGATTATGCCACATGACCTTTTTAATGTATAAAGAATGAATCTTTGAAAGAAAAAGGGAGTTTCGAGTGTAACTTATTTGAGTTCCTAACGTAATCTCGTAGAATGCTTTAATGACTAAAGATTGAATCCTTTAATGGAAATACCTCAATCAAGGTGCCTATTATGTCACTTGACCTTTTAAATGTATAAAGATTAAATCTTTGGAATAAAATGAGAGTTTTAAGTTAAACTTATAATAGTTCCCTTCGACGTCACGAAGAGTGTATTAATGAGTAAAGATTGAATCTTTGAGCGAAATTACCTCAATCACGATACCTATTATGTCACACGACCTTTTCAATGTATAACGGTTGAATCTTTGAAAGAAAATGAGAGTTTTGAGTTTAACTTATTCGAGTACCCTTTGAAGTCGCGAAGAGTGTTTTAATGACTAAAAATTGAATCTTTGAATGAAAATAGCTCAATCAAGGTACCTATTGTGTCATTAGAGCTTCTTAATGTATAAAGATTGAATCTTTGAAAGAAAATGAGAGTTTTGAGTTAAACTTATTCGAGGTCCCTTTGACGTCCCAAAGAGTATTTTAACGAGTAAAGATTGAATATTTGAATGTAAACACCTCAATCATGGTACCTATTATGTCACTAAACCATTTTAATGTATAAAGATTAAATTTTTTAAAGAAAATGAGACTTTTGAGTTAAACTTATTCGAGTTTTCTTTGAGATCACGGAGAGTGTTCTAATGAGTAAAGATTGAATCAGTGAATAAAATTATCTCAATTAAGGTAGCTATTATGTCACTAGGCCATTTTAATGTATAAAGATTGAATCTTTGAAAGAAAATGAGAGTTTTGTATTAAACTTATTCGACTTCCCTATGAAGTCGGGACGAGTGTTTTAATGACAAAAGACTGAATCTTTGAATAAGAGGTACAAAGATTGAATTTGTGAAAGAAAATGAGAGGTTTGAGTTTAACTTATTCGAGTTCCCTATGAAGTCGCGAAGAGTGTTTTAATAACTAAAGATTGAATCTTTGAATGAAAAGACCTCAATCAAGGTACCTATTATGTCACTAGTCCTTTTTTTTTGTACAAATATTTAATCTTTGAAAGAGCGAGAGATTTTTGAGTTAAACTTGTTTGAATTCCCTTGGACGTCCTAAAGAGTATTTTAATGAGAAAAGATTGAATCTTTGAATGAAAAATTCTCAATCAAGGTACCTATTATATCGCTAGACCTTTTAAAGTATAAAGATTGAGTCTTTGAAAGAAAATTAGAGTTTTGAGTTAAACTTATTCGAATTCCCTTTGACGTCCCGAAAAGTGTTTTAATGAGCAAAGGTTGAATCTTTGAATGAAATTACTTCTAACAAGGTACCAATTATGTCTCTAGACCATTTTAATGTATGAAGATTGAATCTTTGAAAGAAAATGAGAGTTTTGAGTTCAACTTCTTCGAGTTCACTATGTAGTCGTGAATTGTGTTTTAGGGACAAAAGATTGAATCATTGAATGAAATTACTTCAATCAAGATACCAGTTATGTCACTAGACAATTTTAATCTACAAAGATTGAATCTTTGAACGAAAATGATAGTTTTGAGGAAAACTTGTTCAGGTTCCCTATGAAGTCGCGAAGTGTGTTTTAATGACTGCAGATTGAATCTTTGAATGAAAATACCTCAATTAAGGTACCAATTACGTCACAAGACCTTTTTAATGGGTAAAGATCGAGTCTTTAAAAGAAAGCGAGGGTTTTAAGTTAAACTTATTCGAGTTCCCTTTGACGTCTCGAAGAGTGTTTAAAAGAGTAAGGATTGAATCTTTGAATGAGAATTCCTCAATCAAGCTACCAATGTAAAGATTGAATCTCTGTGTGAAATTAACACAATCAAGGTAACTACTATGTCACTAGACCTTATTAATGTATAGCGATTCAATCTTTGAAAGAAAACGACAATTTTAAGTTTAACTTGTTCGAATTCCTTATGAAGTGGCGAAGAGTGTTTTAAAGTCTAAAGATTGAATCTTTGAATGAAAATACCTTAATCAAGGTATTAATTATGTCACTAGACCTTTTTAATGTTTAAAGAATAAATCTTAGAAAGAAAATGAGAGTTTTGAGTTAAACTTATTCGAGTTCCCTTTGACGTGACGGAGAGTGTTTTAATGTGTAAAGATTGAATCCTTGAATGAAATTACCTCAATCAAGGTACCTATTATGTCAATGGACCTTTTTAATGTATAAAGATTTAATCTTTGATTTAAAATGAGAATTTTGAGTTTAACCTATTCGAGTTCCCTAAGAAGTCGCGAAGAGTGTTTTAATGACCATAGATTGAATCCTTGAATGAAAATACCTCAATTAAGGTACTAATTTTGTCACTAGAACTTTTTAATGAATAAAGATTGAATCTTTAAAAGAAAATGAGAGTTTGGAGTTAAACTTATTCGAGTTCCCTTTTACGCCCCGAAGTGTGTTTAAATGAGTACAGATTGAATCTTTGAATGAAAATTCCTCACTCAAGGTACCTATTATGTCACTAGACCATTTTAATGTACAAAGATTAAATCTTTGAACGAAAATGAGAGTTTTGAGTTAAACTTATTCGAGTTCCCTTTAATATCACGAAGAGTGTTTTAACTAGTAAAGATTGAATATATGAAACAAATTACCTCAATCACGGTACCGATTATGCCACATGACCTTTTTAATGTATAAAGAATGAATCTTTGAAAGAAAAAGGGAGTTTCGAGTGTAACTTATTTGAGTTCCTAACGTAATCTCGTAGAATGCTTTAATGACTAAAGATTGAATCCTTTAATGGAAATACCTCAATCAAGGTGCCTATTATGTCACTTGACCTTTTAAATGTATAAAGATTAAATCTTTGGAATAAAATGAGAGTTTTAAGTTAAACTTATAATAGTTCCCTTCGACGTCACGAAGAGTGTATTAATGAGTAAAGATTGAATCTTTGAGCGAAATTACCTCAATCACGATACCTATTATGTCACACGACCTTTTCAATGTATAACGGTTGAATCTTTGAAAGAAAATGAGAGTTTTGAGTTTAACTTATTCGAGTACCCTTTGAAGTCGCGAAGAGTGTTTTAATGACTAAAAATTGAATCTTTGAATGAAAATAGCTCAATCAAGGTACCTATTGTGTCATTAGAGCTTCTTAATGTATAAAGATTGAATCTTTGAAAGAAAATGAGAGTTTTGAGTTAAACTTATTCGAGGTCCCTTTGACGTCCCAAAGAGTATTTTAACGAGTAAAGATTGAATATTTGAATGTAAACACCTCAATCATGGTACCTATTATGTCACTAAACCATTTTAATGTATAAAGATTAAATTTTTTAAAGAAAATGAGACTTTTGAGTTAAACTTATTCGAGTTTTCTTTGAGATCACGGAGAGTGTTCTAATGAGTAAAGATTGAATCAGTGAATAAAATTATCTCAATTAAGGTAGCTATTATGTCACTAGGCCATTTTAATGTATAAAGATTGAATCTTTGAAAGAAAATGAGAGTTTTGTGTTAAACTTATTCGACTTCCCTATGAAGTCGGGACGAGTGTTTTAATGACAAAAGACTGAATCTTTGAATAAGAGGTACAAAGATTGAATTTGTGAAAGAAAATGAGAGGTTTGAGTTTAACTTATTCGAGTTCCCTATGAAGTCGCGAAGAGTGTTTTAATAACTAAAGATTGAATCTTTGAATGAAAAGACCTCAATCAAGGTACCTATTATGTCACTAGTCCTTTTTTTTTGTACAAATATTTAATCTTTGAAAGAGAGAGAGATTTTTGAGTTAAACTTGTTTGAATTCCCTTGGACGTCCTAAAGAGTATTTTAATGAGAAAAGATTGAATCTTTGAATGAAAAATTCTCAATCAAGGTACCTATTATATCGCTAGACCTTTTAAAGTATAAAGATTGAGTCTTTGAAAGAAAATTAGAGTTTTGAGTTAAACTTATTCGAATTCCCTTTGACGTCCCGAAAAGTGTTTTAATGAGCAAAGGTTGAATCTTTGAATGAAATTACTTCTAACAAGGTACCAATTATGTCTCTAGACCATTTTAATGTATGAAGATTGAATCTTTGAAAGAAAATGAGAGTTTTGAGTTCAACTTCTTCGAGTTCACTATGTAGTCGTGAATTGTGTTTTAGGGACAAAAGATTGAATCATTGAATGAAATTACTTCAATCAAGATACCAGTTATGTCACTAGACAATTTTAATCTACAAAGATTGAATCTTTGAACGAAAATGATAGTTTTGAGGAAAACTTGTTCAGGTTCCCTATGAAGTCGCGAAGTGTGTTTTAATGACTGCAGATTGAATCTTTGAATGAAAATACCTCAATTAAGGTACCAATTACGTCACAAGACCTTTTTAATGGGTAAAGATCGAGTCTTTAAAAGAAAGCGAGGGTTTTAAGTTAAACTTATTCGAGTTCCCTTTGACGTCTCGAAGAGTGTTATTCGAGTTCCCTTTAATATCACGAAGAGTGTTTTAATTAGTAAAGATTGAATATATGAAAGAAATTACCTCAATCACGGTACCGATTATGCCACATGACCTTTTTAATGTATAAAGAATGAATCTTTGAAAGAAAAAGGGAGTTTCGAGTGTAACTTATTTGAGTTCCTAACGTAATCTCGTAGAATGCTTTAATGACTAAAGATTGAATCCTTTAATGGAAATACCTCAATCAAGGTGCCTATTATGTCACTTGACCTTTTAAATGTATAAAGATTAAATCTTTGGAATAAAATGAGAGTTTTAAGTTAAACTTATAATAGTTTCCTTCGACGTCACGAAGAGTGTATTAATGAGTAAAGATTGAATCTTTGAGCGAAATTACCTCAATCACGATACCTATTATGTCACAAGCCCTTTTTAATGTATAACGGTTGAATCTTTGAAAGAAAATGAGAGTTTTGAGTTTAACTTATTCGAGTACCCTTTGAAGTCGCGAAGAGTGTTTTAATGACTAAAAATTGAATCTTTAAATGGAAATAGCTCAACCAAGGTACCTATTGTGTCATTAGAGCTTCTTAATGTATAAAGATTGAATCTTTGAAAGAAAATGAGAGTTTTGAGTTAAACTTATTCGAGGTCCCTTTGACGTCCCAAAGAGTATTTTAACGAGTAAAGATTGAATATTTGAATGTAAACACCTCAATCATGGTACCTATTATGTCACTAAACCATTTTAATGTATAAAGATTAAATTTTTTAAAGAAAATGAGACTTTTGAGTTAAACTTATTCGAGTTTCCTTTGAGATCACGGAGAGTGTTCTAATGAGTAAAGATTGAATCAGTGAATAAAATTATCTCAATTAAGGTAGCTATTATGTCACTAGGCCATTTTAATGTATAAAGATTGAATCTTTGAAAGAAAATGAGAGTTTTGTGTTAAACTTATTCGACTTCCCTATGAAGTCGGGACGAGTGTTTTAATGACAAAAGACTGAATCTTTGAATAAGAGATACAAAGATTGAATTTGTGAAAGAAAATGAGAGGTTTGAGTTTAACTTATTCGAGTTCCCTGCGAAGAGTGTTTTAATAACTAAAGATTGAATCTTTGAATGAAAAGACCTCAATCAAGGTACCTATTATGTCACTAGTCCTTTTTTTTGTACAAATATTTAATCTTTGAAAGAGAGAGAGATTTTTGAGTTAAACTTGTTTGAATTCCCTTGGACGTCCTAAAGAGTATTTTAATGAGAAAAGATTGAATCTTTGAATGAAAAATTCTCAATCAAGGTACCTATTATATCGCTAGACCTTTTAAAGTATAAAGATTGAGTCTTTGAAAGAAAATTAGGGTTTTGAGTTAAACTTATTCGAATTCCCTTTGACGTCCCGAAAAGTGTTTTAATGAGCAAAGGTTGAATCTTTGAATGAAATTACTTCTAACAAGGTACCAATTATGTCTCTAGACCATTTTAATGTATGAAGATTGAATCTTTGAAAGAAAATGAGAGTTTTGAGTTCAACTTCTTCGAGTTCACTATGTAGTCGTGAATTGTGTTTTAGGGACAAAAGATTGAATCATTGAATGAAATTACTTCAATCAAGATACCAGTTATGTCACTAGACAATTTTAATCTACAAAGATTGAATCTTTGAACGAAAATGATAGTTTTGAGGAAAACTTGTTCAAGTTCCCTATGAAGTCGCGAAGTGTGTTTTAATGACTGCAGATTGAATCTTTGAATGAAAATACCTCAATTAAGGTACCAATTACGTCACAAGACCTTTTTAATGGGTAAAGATCGAGTCTTTAAAAGAAAGCGAGGGTTTTAAGTTAAACTTATTCGAGTTCCCTTTGATGTCTCGAAGAGTGTTTAAAAGAGTAAGGATTGAATCTTTGAATGAGAATTCCTCAATCAAGCTACCAATGTAAAGATTGAATCTCTGAGTGAAATTAACACAATCAAGGTAACTACTATGTCACTAGACCTTATTAATGTATAGCGATTCAATCTTTGAAAGAAAACGACAATTTTAAGTTTAACTTGTTCGAATTCCTTATGAAGTGGCGAAGAGTGTTTTAAAGTCTAAAGATTGAATCTTTGAATGAAAATACCTTAATCAAGGTATTAATTATGTCACTAGACCTTTTCAATGTATAAAGAATAAATCTTAGAAAGAAAATGAGAGTTTTGAGTTAAACTTATTCGAGTTCCCTTTGACGTAACGGAGAGTGTTTTAATGTGTAAAGATTGAATCCTTGAATGAAATTACCTCAATCAAGGTACCTATTATGTCAATGGACCTTTTTAATGTATAAAGATTTAATCTTTGATTTAAAATGAGAATTTTGAGTTTAACCTATTCGAGTTCCCTAAGAAGTCGCGAAGAGTGTTTTAATGACCATAGATTGAATCCTTGAATGAAAATACCTCAATCAAGGTACTAATTTTGTCACTAGAACTTTTTAATGAATAAAGATTGAATCTTTAAAAGAAAATGAGAGTTTGGAGTTAAACTTATTCGAGTTCCCTTTTACGCCCCGAAGTGTGTTTAAATGAGTACAGATTGAATCTTTGAATGAAAATTCCTCACTCAAGGTACCTATTATGTCACTAGACCATTTTAATGTACAAAGATTAAATCTTTGAACGAAAATGAGAGTTTTGAGTTAAACTTATTCGAGTTCCCTTTAATATCACGAAGAGTGTTTTAATTAGTAAAGATTGAATATATGAAAGAAATTACCTCAATCACGGTACCGATTATGCCACATGACCTTTTTAATGTATAAAGAATGAATCTTTGAAAGAAAAAGGGAGTTTCGAGTGTAACTTATTTGAGTTCCTAACGTAATCTCGTAGAATGCTTTAATGACTAAAGATTGAATCCTTTAATGGAAATACCTCAATCAATGTGCCTATTATGTCACTTGACCTTTTAAATGTATAAAGATTAAATCTTTGGAATAAAATGAGAGTTTTAAGTTAAACTTATAATAGTTCCCTTCGACGTCACGAAGAGTGTATTAATGAGTAAAGATTGAATCTTTGAGCGAAATTACCTCAATCACGATACCTATTATGTCACAAGACCTTTTTAATGTATAACGGTTGAATCTTTGAAAGAAAATGAGAGTTTTGAGTTTAACTTATTCGAGTACCCTTTGAAGTCGCGAAGAGTGTTTTAATGACTAAAAATTGAATCTTTGAATGAAAATAGCTCAACCAAGGTACCTATTGTGTCATTAGAGCTTCTTAATGTATAAAGATTGAATCTTTGAAAGAAAATGAGAGTTTTGAGTTAAACTTATTCGAGGTCCCTTTGACGTCCCAAAGAGTATTTTAACGAGTAAAGATTGAATATTTGAATGTAAACACCTCAATCATGGTACCTATTATGTCACTAAACCATTTTAATGTATAAAGATTAAATTTTTTAAAGAAAATGAGACTTTTGAGTTAAACTTATTCGAGTTTCCTTTGAGATCACGGAGAGTGTTCTAATGAGTAAAGATTGAATCAGTGAATAAAATTATCTCAATTAAGGTAGCTATTATGTCACTAGGCCATTTTAATGTATAAAGATTGAATCTTTGAAAGAAAATGAGAGTTTTGTGTTAAACTTATTCGACTTCCCTATGAAGTCGGGACGAGTGTTTTAATGACAAAAGACTGAATCTTTGAATAAGAGGTACAAAGATTGAATTTGTGAAAGAAAATGAGAGGTTTGAGTTTAACTTATTCGAGTTCCCTGCGAAGAGTGTTTTAATAACTAAAGATTGAATCTTTGAATGAAAAGACCTCAATCAAGGTACCTATTATGTCACTAGTCCTTTTTTTTGTACAAATATTTAATCTTTGAAAGAGAGAGAGATTTTTGAGTTAAACTTGTTTGAATTCCCTTGGACGTCCTAAAGAGTATTTTAATGAGAAAAGATTGAATCTTTGAATGAAAAATTCTCAATCAAGGTACCTATTATATCGCTAGACCTTTTAAAGTATAAAGATTGAGTCTTTGAAAGAAAATTAGAGTTTTGAGTTAAACTTATTCGAATTCCCTTTGACGTCCCGAAAAGTGTTTTAATGAGCAAAGGTTGAATCTTTGAATGAAATTACTTCTAACAAGGTACCAATTATGTCTCTAGACCATTTTAATGTATGAAGATTGAATCTTTGAAAGAAAATGAGAGTTTTGAGTTCAACTTCTTCGAGTTCACTATGTAGTCGTGAATTGTGTTTTAGGGACAAAAGATTGAATCATTGAATGAAATTACTTCAATCAAGATACCAGTTATGTCACTAGACAATTTTAATCTACAAAGATTGAATCTTTGAACGAAAATGATAGTTTTGAGGAAAACTTGTTCAAGTTCCCTATGAAGTCGCGAAGTGTGTTTTAATGACTGCAGATTGAATCTTTGAATGAAAATACCTCAATTAAGGTACCAATTACGTCACAAGACCTTTTTAATGGGTAAAGATCGAGTCTTTAAAAGAAAGCGAGGGTTTTAAGTTAAACTTATTCGAGTTCCCTTTGACGTCTCGAAGAGTGTTTAAAAGAGTAAGGATTGAATCTTTGAATGAGAATTCCTCAATCAAGCTACCAATGTAAAGATTGAATCTCTGAGTGAAATTAACACAATCAAGGTAACTACTATGTCACTAGACCTTATTAATGTATAGCGATTCAATCTTTGAAAGAAAACGACAATTTTAAGTTTAACTTGTTCGAATTCCTTATGAAGTGGCGAAGAGTGTTTTAAAGTCTAAAGATTGAATCTTTGAATGAAAATACCTTAATCAAGGTATTAATTATGTCACTAGACCTTTTTAATGTATAAAGAATAAATCTTAGAAAGAAAATGAGAGTTTTGAGTTAAACTTATTCGAGTTCCCTTTGACGTAACGGAGAGTGTTTTAATGTGTAAAGATTGAATCCTTGAATGAAATTACCTCAATCAAGGTACCTATTATGTCAATGGACCTTTTTAATGTATAAAGATTTAATCTTTGATTTAAAATGAGAATTTTGAGTTTAACCTATTCGAGTTCCCTAAGAAGTCGCGAAGAGTGTTTTAATGACCATAGATTGAATCCTTGAATGAAAATACCTCAATCAAGGTACTAATTTTGTCACTAGAACATTTTAATGAATAAAGATTGAATCTTTAAAAGAAAATGAGAGTTTGGAGTTAAACTTATTCGAGTTCCCTTTTACGCCCCGAAGTGTGTTTAAATGAGTACAGATTGAATCTTTGAATGAAAATTCCTCACTCAAGGTACCTATTATGTCACTAGACCATTTTAATGTACAAAGATTAAATCTTTGAACGAAAATGAGAGTTTTGAGTTAAACTTATTCGAGTTCCCTTTAATATCACGAAGAGTGTTTTAATTAGTAAAGATTGAATATATGAAAGAAATTACCTCAATCACGGTACCGATTATGCCACATGACCTTTTTAATGTATAAAGAATGAATCTTTGAAAGAAAAAGGGAGTTTCGAGTGTAACTTATTTGAGTTCCTAACGTAATCTCGTAGAATGCTTTAATGACTAAAGATTGAATCCTTGAATGGAAATACCTCAATCAAGGTGCCTATTATGTCACTTGACCTTTTAAATGTATAAAGATTAAATCTTTGGAATAAAATGAGAGTTTTAAGTTAAACTTATAATAGTTCCCTTCGACGTCACGAAGAGTGTATTAATGAGTAAAGATTGAATCTTTGAGCGAAATTACCTCAATCACGATACCTATTATGTCACAAGACCTTTTTAATGTATAACGGTTGAATCTTTGAAAGAAAATGAGAGTTTTGAGTTTAACTTATTCGAGTACCCTTTGAAGTCGCGAAGAGTGTTTTAATGACTAAAAATTGAATCTTTGAATGAAAATAGCTCAACCAAGGTACCTATTGTGTCATTAGAGCTTCTTAATGTATAAAGATTGAATCTTTGAAAGAAAATGAGAGTTTTGAGTTAAACTTATTCGAGGTCCCTTTGACGTCCCAAAGAGTATTTTAACGAGTAAAGATTGAATATTTGAATGTAAACACCTCAATCATGGTACCTATTATGTCACTAAACCATTTTAATGTATAAAGATTAAATTTTTTAAAGAAAATGAGACTTTTGAGTTAAACTTATTCGAGTTTCCTTTGAGATCACGGAGAGTGTTCTAATGAGTAAAGATTGAATCAGTGAATAAAATTATCTCAATTAAGGTAGCTATTATGTCACTAGGCCATTTTAATGTATAAAGATTGAATCTTTGAAAGAAAATGAGAGTTTTGTGTTAAACTTATTCGACTTCCCTATGAAGTCGGGACGAGTGTTTTAATGACAAAAGACTGAATCTTTGAATAAGAGGTACAAAGATTGAATTTGTGAAAGAAAATGAGAGGTTTGAGTTTAACTTATTCGAGTTCCCTGCGAAGAGTGTTTTAATAACTAAAGATTGAATCTTTGAATGAAAAGACCTCAATCAAGGTACCTATTATGTCACTAGTCCTTTTTTTTGTACAAATATTTAATCTTTGAAAGAGAGAGAGATTTTTGAGTTAAACTTGTTTGAATTCCCTTGGACGTCCTAAAGAGTATTTTAATGAGAAAAGATTGAATCTTTGAATGAAAAATTCTCAATCAAGGTACCTATTATATCGCTAGACCTTTTAAAGTATAAAGATTGAGTCTTTGAAAGAAAATTAGAGTTTTGAGTTAAACTTATTCGAATTCCCTTTGACGTCCCGAAAAGTGTTTTAATGAGCAAAGGTTGAATCTTTGAATGAAATTACTTCTAACAAGGTACCAATTATGTCTCTAGACCATTTTAATGTATGAAGATTGAATCTTTGAAAGAAAATGAGAGTTTTGAGTTCAACTTCTTCGAGTTCACTATGTAGTCGTGAATTGTGTTTTAGGGACAAAAGATTGAATCATTGAATGAAATTACTTCAATCAAGATACCAGTTATGTCACTAGACAATTTTAATCTACAAAGATTGAATCTTTGAACGAAAATGATAGTTTTGAGGAAAACTTGTTCAAGTTCCCTATGAAGTCGCGAAGTGTGTTTTAATGACTGCAGATTGAATCTTTGAATGAAAATACCTCAATTAAGGTACCAATTACGTCACAAGACCTTTTTAATGGGTAAAGATCGAGTCTTTAAAAGAAAGCGAGGGTTTTAAGTTAAACTTATTCGAGTTCCCTTTGACGTCTCGAAGAGTGTTTAAAAGAGTAAGGATTGAATCTTTGAATGAGAATTCCTCAATCAAGCTACCAATGTAAAGATTGAATCTCTGAGTGAAATTAACACAATCAAGGTAACTACTATGTCACTAGACCTTATTAATGTATAGCGATTCAATCTTTGAAAGAAAACGACAATTTTAAGTTTAACTTGTTCGAATTCCTTATGAAGTGGCGAAGAGTGTTTTAAAGTCTAAAGATTGAATCTTTGAATGAAAATACCTTAATCAAGGTATTAATTATGTCACTAGACCTTTTTAATGTATAAAGAATAAATCTTAGAAAGAAAATGAGAGTTTTGAGTTAAACTTATTCGAGTTCCCTTTGACGTAACGGAGAGTGTTTTAATGTGTAAAGATTGAATCCTTGAATGAAATTACCTCAATCAAGGTACCTATTATGTCAATGGACCTTTTTAATGTATAAAGATTTAATCTTTGATTTAAAATGAGAATTTTGAGTTTAACCTATTCGAGTTCCCTAAGAAGTCGCGAAGAGTGTTTTAATGACCATAGATTGAATCCTTAAATGAAAATACCTCAATCAAGGTACTAATTTTGTCACTAGAACATTTTAATGAATAAAGATTGAATCTTTAAAAGAAAATGAGAGTTTGGAGTTAAACTTATTCGAGTTCCCTTTTACGCCCCGAAGTGTGTTTAAATGAGTACAGATTGAATCTTTGAATGAAAATTCCTCACTCAAGGTACCTATTATGTCACTAGACCATTTTAATGTACAAAGATTAAATCTTTGAACGAAAATGAGAGTTTTGAGTTAAACTTATTCGAGTTCCCTTTAATATCACGAAGAGTGTTTTAATTAGTAAAGATTGAATATATGAAAGAAATTACCTCAATCACGGTACCGATTATGCCACATGACCTTTTTAATGTATAAAGAATGAATCTTTGAAAGAAAAAGGGAGTTTCGAGTGTAACTTATTTGAGTTCCTAACGTAATCTCGTAGAATGCTTTAATGACTAAAGATTGAATCCTTGAATGGAAATACCTCAATCAAGGTGCCTATTATGTCACTTGACCTTTTAAATGTATAAAGATTAAATCTTTGGAATAAAATGAGAGTTTTAAGTTAAACTTATAATAGTTCCCTTCGACGTCACGAAGAGTGTATTAATGAGTAAAGATTGAATCTTTGAGCGAAATTACCTCAATCACGATACCTATTATGTCACAAGACCTTTTTAATGTATAACGGTTGAATCTTTGAAAGAAAATGAGAGTTTTGAGTTTAACTTATTCGAGTACCCTTTGAAGTCGCGAAGAGTGTTTTAATGACTAAAAATTGAATCTTTGAATGAAAATAGCTCAACCAAGGTACCTATTGTGTCATTAGAGCTTCTTAATGTATAAAGATTGAATCTTTGAAAGAAAATGAGAGTTTTGAGTTAAACTTATTCGAGGTCCCTTTGACGTCCCAAAGAGTATTTTAACGAGTAAAGATTGAATATTTGAATGTAAACACCTCAATCATGGTACCTATTATGTCACTAAACCATTTTAATGTATAAAGATTAAATTTTTTAAAGAAAATGAGACTTTTGAGTTAAACTTATTCGAGTTTCCTTTGAGATCACGGAGAGTGTTCTAATGAGTAAAGATTGAATCAGTGAATAAAATTATCTCAATTAAGGTAGCTATTATGTCACTAGGCCATTTTAATGTATAAAGATTGAATCTTTGAAAGAAAATGAGAGTTTTGTGTTAAACTTATTCGACTTCCCTATGAAGTCGGGACGAGTGTTTTAATGACAAAAGACTGAATCTTTGAATAAGAGGTACAAAGATTGAATTTGTGAAAGAAAATGAGAGGTTTGAGTTTAACTTATTCGAGTTCCCTGCGAAGAGTGTTTTAATAACTAAAGATTGAATCTTTGAATGAAAAGACCTCAATCAAGGTACCTATTATGTCACTAGTCCTTTTTTTTGTACAAATATTTAATCTTTGAAAGAGAGAGAGATTTTTGAGTTAAACTTGTTTGAATTCCCTTGGACGTCCTAAAGAGTATTTTAATGAGAAAAGATTGAATCTTTGAATGAAAAATTCTCAATCAAGGTACCTATTATATCGCTAGACCTTTTAAAGTATAAAGATTGAGTCTTTGAAAGAAAATTAGAGTTTTGAGTTAAACTTATTCGAATTCCCTTTGACGTCCCGAAAAGTGTTTTAATGAGCAAAGGTTGAATCTTTGAATGAAATTACTTCTAACAAGGTACCAATTATGTCTCTAGACCATTTTAATGTATGAAGATTGAATCTTTGAAAGAAAATGAGAGTTTTGAGTTCAACTTCTTCGAGTTCACTATGTAGTCGTGAATTGTGTTTTAGGGACAAAAGATTGAATCATTGAATGAAATTACTTCAATCAAGATACCAGTTATGTCACTAGACAATTTTAATCTACAAAGATTGAATCTTTGAACGAAAATGATAGTTTTGAGGAAAACTTGTTCAAGTTCCCTATGAAGTCGCGAAGTGTGTTTTAATGACTGCAGATTGAATCTTTGAATGAAAATACCTCAATTAAGGTACCAATTACGTCACAAGACCTTTTTAATGGGTAAAGATCGAGTCTTTAAAAGAAAGCGAGGGTTTTAAGTTAAACTTATTCGAGTTCCCTTTGACGTCTCGAAGAGTGTTTAAAAGAGTAAGGATTGAATCTTTGAATGAGAATTCCTCAATCAAGCTACCAATGTAAAGATTGAATCTCTGAGTGAAATTAACACAATCAAGGTAACTACTATGTCACTAGACCTTATTAATGTATAGCGATTCAATCTTTGAAAGAAAACGACAATTTTAAGTTTAACTTGTTCGAATTCCTTATGAAGTGGCGAAGAGTGTTTTAAAGTCTAAAGATTGAATCTTTGAATGAAAATACCTTAATCAAGGTATTAATTATGTCACTAGACCTTTTTAATGTATAAAGAATAAATCTTAGAAAGAAAATGAGAGTTTTGAGTTAAACTTATTCGAGTTCCCTTTGACGTAACGGAGAGTGTTTTAATGTGTAAAGATTGAATCCTTGAATGAAATTACCTCAATCAAGGTACCTATTATGTCAATGGACCTTTTTAATGTATAAAGATTTAATCTTTGATTTAAAATGAGAATTTTGAGTTTAACCTATTCGAGTTCCCTAAGAAGTCGCGAAGAGTGTTTTAATGACCATAGATTGAATCCTTGAATGAAAATACCTCAATCAAGGTACTAATTTTGTCACTAGAACATTTTAATGAATAAAGATTGAATCTTTAAAAGAAAATGAGAGTTTGGAGTTAAACTTATTCGAGTTCCCTTTTACGCCCCGAAGTGTGTTTAAATGAGTACAGATTGAATCTTTGAATGAAAATTCCTCACTCAAGGTACCTATTATGTCACTAGACCATTTTAATGTACAAAGATTAAATCTTTGAACGAAAATGAGAGTTTTGAGTTAAACTTATTCGAGTTCCCTTTAATATCACGAAGAGTGTTTTAATTAGTAAAGATTGAATATATGAAAGAAATTACCTCAATCACGGTACCGATTATGCCACATGACCTTTTTAATGTATAAAGAATGAATCTTTGAAAGAAAAAGGGAGTTTCGAGTGTAACTTATTTGAGTTCCTAACGTAATCTCGTAGAATGCTTTAATGACTAAAGATTGAATCCTTGAATGGAAATACCTCAATCAAGGTGCCTATTATGTCACTTGACCTTTTAAATGTATAAAGATTAAATCTTTGGAATAAAATGAGAGTTTTAAGTTAAACTTATAATAGTTCCCTTCGACGTCACGAAGAGTGTATTAATGAGTAAAGATTGAATCTTTGAGCGAAATTACCTCAATCACGATACCTATTATGTCACAAGACCTTTTTAATGTATAACGGTTGAATCTTTGAAAGAAAATGAGAGTTTTGAGTTTAACTTATTCGAGTACCCTTTGAAGTCGCGAAGAGTGTTTTAATGACTAAAAATTGAATCTTTGAATGAAAATAGCTCAACCAAGGTACCTATTGTGTCATTAGAGCTTCTTAATGTATAAAGATTGAATCTTTGAAAGAAAATGAGAGTTTTGAGTTAAACTTATTCGAGGTCCCTTTGACGTCCCAAAGAGTATTTTAACGAGTAAAGATTGAATATTTGAATGTAAACACCTCAATCATGGTACCTATTATGTCACTAAACCATTTTAATGTATAAAGATTAAATTTTTTAAAGAAAATGAGACTTTTGAGTTAAACTTATTCGAGTTTCCTTTGAGATCACGGAGAGTGTTCTAATGAGTAAAGATTGAATCAGTGAATAAAATTATCTCAATTAAGGTAGCTATTATGTCACTAGGCCATTTTAATGTATAAAGATTGAATCTTTGAAAGAAAATGAGAGTTTTGTGTTAAACTTATTCGACTTCCCTATGAAGTCGGGACGAGTGTTTTAATGACAAAAGACTGAATCTTTGAATAAGAGGTACAAAGATTGAATTTGTGAAAGAAAATGAGAGGTTTGAGTTTAACTTATTCGAGTTCCCTGCGAAGAGTGTTTTAATAACTAAAGATTGAATCTTTGAATGAAAAGACCTCAATCAAGGTACCTATTATGTCACTAGTCCTTTTTTTTGTACAAATATTTAATCTTTGAAAGAGAGAGAGATTTTTGAGTTAAACTTGTTTGAATTCCCTTGGACGTCCTAAAGAGTATTTTAATGAGAAAAGATTGAATCTTTGAATGAAAAATTCTCAATCAAGGTACCTATTATATCGCTAGACCTTTTAAAGTATAAAGATTGAGTCTTTGAAAGAAAATTAGAGTTTTGAGTTAAACTTATTCGAATTCCCTTTGACGTCCCGAAAAGTGTTTTAATGAGCAAAGGTTGAATCTTTGAATGAAATTACTTCTAACAAGGTACCAATTATGTCTCTAGACCATTTTAATGTATGAAGATTGAATCTTTGAAAGAAAATGAGAGTTTTGAGTTCAACTTCTTCGAGTTCACTATGTAGTCGTGAATTGTGTTTTAGGGACAAAAGATTGAATCATTGAATGAAATTACTTCAATCAAGATACCAGTTATGTCACTAGACAATTTTAATCTACAAAGATTGAATCTTTGAACGAAAATGATAGTTTTGAGGAAAACTTGTTCAAGTTCCCTATGAAGTCGCGAAGTGTGTTTTAATGACTGCAGATTGAATCTTTGAATGAAAATACCTCAATTAAGGTACCAATTACGTCACAAGACCTTTTTAATGGGTAAAGATCGAGTCTTTAAAAGAAAGCGAGGGTTTTAAGTTAAACTTATTCGAGTTCCCTTTGACGTCTCGAAGAGTGTTTAAAAGAGTAAGGATTGAATCTTTGAATGAGAATTCCTCAATCAAGCTACCAATGTAAAGATTGAATCTCTGAGTGAAATTAACACAATCAAGGTAACTACTATGTCACTAGACCTTATTAATGTATAGCGATTCAATCTTTGAAAGAAAACGACAATTTTAAGTTTAACTTGTTCGAATTCCTTATGAAGTGGCGAAGAGTGTTTTAAAGTCTAAAGATTGAATCTTTGAATGAAAATACCTTAATCAAGGTATTAATTATGTCACTAGACCTTTTTAATGTATAAAGAATAAATCTTAGAAAGAAAATGAGAGTTTTGAGTTAAACTTATTCGAGTTCCCTTTGACGTAACGGAGAGTGTTTTAATGTGTAAAGATTGAATCCTTGAATGAAATTACCTCAATCAAGGTACCTATTATGTCAATGGACCTTTTTAATGTATAAAGATTTAATCTTTGATTTAAAATGAGAATTTTGAGTTTAACCTATTCGAGTTCCCTAAGAAGTCGCGAAGAGTGTTTTAATGACCATAGATTGAATCCTTGAATGAAAATACCTCAATCAAGGTACTAATTTTGTCACTAGAACATTTTAATGAATAAAGATTGAATCTTTAAAAGAAAATGAGAGTTTGGAGTTAAACTTATTCGAGTTCCCTTTTACGCCCCGAAGTGTGTTTAAATGAGTACAGATTGAATCTTTGAATGAAAATTCCTCACTCAAGGTACCTATTATGTCACTAGACCATTTTAATGTACAAAGATTAAATCTTTGAACGAAAATGAGAGTTTTGAGTTAAACTTATTCGAGTTCCCTTTAATATCACGAAGAGTGTTTTAATTAGTAAAGATTGAATATATGAAAGAAATTACCTCAATCACGGTACCGATTATGCCACATGACCTTTTTAATGTATAAAGAATGAATCTTTGAAAGAAAAAGGGAGTTTCGAGTGTAACTTATTTGAGTTCCTAACGTAATCTCGTAGAATGCTTTAATGACTAAAGATTGAATCCTTGAATGGAAATACCTCAATCAAGGTGCCTATTATGTCACTTGACCTTTTAAATGTATAAAGATTAAATCTTTGGAATAAAATGAGAGTTTTAAGTTAAACTTATAATAGTTCCCTTCGACGTCACGAAGAGTGTATTAATGAGTAAAGATTGAATCTTTGAGCGAAATTACCTCAATCACGATACCTATTATGTCACAAGACCTTTTTAATGTATAACGGTTGAATCTTTGAAAGAAAATGAGAGTTTTGAGTTTAACTTATTCGAGTACCCTTTGAAGTCGCGAAGAGTGTTTTAATGACTAAAAATTGAATCTTTGAATGAAAATAGCTCAACCAAGGTACCTATTGTGTCATTAGAGCTTCTTAATGTATAAAGATTGAATCTTTGAAAGAAAATGAGAGTTTTGAGTTAAACTTATTCGAGGTCCCTTTGACGTCCCAAAGAGTATTTTAACGAGTAAAGATTGAATATTTGAATGTAAACACCTCAATCATGGTACCTATTATGTCACTAAACCATTTTAATGTATAAAGATTAAATTTTTTAAAGAAAATGAGACTTTTGAGTTAAACTTATTCGAGTTTCCTTTGAGATCACGGAGAGTGTTCTAATGAGTAAAGATTGAATCAGTGAATAAAATTATCTCAATTAAGGTAGCTATTATGTCACTAGGCCATTTTAATGTATAAAGATTGAATCTTTGAAAGAAAATGAGAGTTTTGTGTTAAACTTATTCGACTTCCCTATGAAGTCGGGACGAGTGTTTTAATGACAAAAGACTGAATCTTTGAATAAGAGGTACAAAGATTGAATTTGTGAAAGAAAATGAGAGGTTTGAGTTTAACTTATTCGAGTTCCCTGCGAAGAGTGTTTTAATAACTAAAGATTGAATCTTTGAATGAAAAGACCTCAATCAAGGTACCTATTATGTCACTAGTCCTTTTTTTTGTACAAATATTTAATCTTTGAAAGAGAGAGAGATTTTTGAGTTAAACTTGTTTGAATTCCCTTGGACGTCCTAAAGAGTATTTTAATGAGAAAAGATTGAATCTTTGAATGAAAAATTCTCAATCAAGGTACCTATTATATCGCTAGACCTTTTAAAGTATAAAGATTGAGTCTTTGAAAGAAAATTAGAGTTTTGAGTTAAACTTATTCGAATTCCCTTTGACGTCCCGAAAAGTGTTTTAATGAGCAAAGGTTGAATCTTTGAATGAAATTACTTCTAACAAGGTACCAATTATGTCTCTAGACCATTTTAATGTATGAAGATTGAATCTTTGAAAGAAAATGAGAGTTTTGAGTTCAACTTCTTCGAGTTCACTATGTAGTCGTGAATTGTGTTTTAGGGACAAAAGATTGAATCATTGAATGAAATTACTTCAATCAAGATACCAGTTATGTCACTAGACAATTTTAATCTACAAAGATTGAATCTTTGAACGAAAATGATAGTTTTGAGGAAAACTTGTTCAAGTTCCCTATGAAGTCGCGAAGTGTGTTTTAATGACTGCAGATTGAATCTTTGAATGAAAATACCTCAATTAAGGTACCAATTACGTCACAAGACCTTTTTAATGGGTAAAGATCGAGTCTTTAAAAGAAAGCGAGGGTTTTAAGTTAAACTTATTCGAGTTCCCTTTGACGTCTCGAAGAGTGTTTAAAAGAGTAAGGATTGAATCTTTGAATGAGAATTCCTCAATCAAGCTACCAATGTAAAGATTGAATCTCTGAGTGAAATTAACACAATCAAGGTAACTACTATGTCACTAGACCTTATTAATGTATAGCGATTCAATCTTTGAAAGAAAACGACAATTTTAAGTTTAACTTGTTCGAATTCCTTATGAAGTGGCGAAGAGTGTTTTAAAGTCTAAAGATTGAATCTTTGAATGAAAATACCTTAATCAAGGTATTAATTATGTCACTAGACCTTTTTAATGTATAAAGAATAAATCTTAGAAAGAAAATGAGAGTTTTGAGTTAAACTTATTCGAGTTCCCTTTGACGTAACGGAGAGTGTTTTAATGTGTAAAGATTGAATCCTTGAATGAAATTACCTCAATCAAGGTACCTATTATGTCAATGGACCTTTTTAATGTATAAAGATTTAATCTTTGATTTAAAATGAGAATTTTGAGTTTAACCTATTCGAGTTCCCTAAGAAGTCGCGAAGAGTGTTTTAATGACCATAGATTGAATCCTTGAATGAAAATACCTCAATCAAGGTACTAATTTTGTCACTAGAACATTTTAATGAATAAAGATTGAATCTTTAAAAGAAAATGAGAGTTTGGAGTTAAACTTATTCGAGTTCCCTTTTACGCCCCGAAGTGTGTTTAAATGAGTACAGATTGAATCTTTGAATGAAAATTCCTCACTCAAGGTACCTATTATGTCACTAGACCATTTTAATGTACAAAGATTAAATCTTTGAACGAAAATGAGAGTTTTGAGTTAAACTTATTCGAGTTCCCTTTAATATCACGAAGAGTGTTTTAATTAGTAAAGATTGAATATATGAAAGAAATTACCTCAATCACGGTACCGATTATGCCACATGACCTTTTTAATGTATAAAGAATGAATCTTTGAAAGAAAAAGGGAGTTTCGAGTGTAACTTATTTGAGTTCCTAACGTAATCTCGTAGAATGCTTTAATGACTAAAGATTGAATCCTTGAATGGAAATACCTCAATCAAGGTGCCTATTATGTCACTTGACCTTTTAAATGTATAAAGATTAAATCTTTGGAATAAAATGAGAGTTTTAAGTTAAACTTATAATAGTTCCCTTCGACGTCACGAAGAGTGTATTAATGAGTAAAGATTGAATCTTTGAGCGAAATTACCTCAATCACGATACCTATTATGTCACAAGACCTTTTTAATGTATAACGGTTGAATCTTTGA
Source organism: Cornus florida (assembly GCF_030987335.1). Taxonomy (NCBI): domain Eukaryota; kingdom Viridiplantae; phylum Streptophyta; class Magnoliopsida; order Cornales; family Cornaceae; genus Cornus; species Cornus florida. The sequence goes on along the minus strand of NW_026775627.1, from coordinate 160,677 downwards.
AAGAAAATGAGAGTTTTGAGTTTAACTTATTCGAGTACCCTTTGAAGTCGCGAAGAGTGTTTTAATGACTAAAAATTGAATCTTTGAATGAAAATAGCTCAACCAAGGTACCTATTGTGTCATTAGAGCTTCTTAATGTATAAAGATTGAATCTTTGAAAGAAAATGAGAGTTTTGAGTTAAACTTATTCGAGGTCCCTTTGACGTCCCAAAGAGTATTTTAACGAGTAAAGATTGAATATTTGAATGTAAACACCTCAATCATGGTACCTATTATGTCACTAAACCATTTTAATGTATAAAGATTAAATTTTTTAAAGAAAATGAGACTTTTGAGTTAAACTTATTCGAGTTTCCTTTGAGATCACGGAGAGTGTTCTAATGAGTAAAGATTGAATCAGTGAATAAAATTATCTCAATTAAGGTAGCTATTATGTCACTAGGCCATTTTAATGTATAAAGATTGAATCTTTGAAAGAAAATGAGAGTTTTGTGTTAAACTTATTCGACTTCCCTATGAAGTCGGGACGAGTGTTTTAATGACAAAAGACTGAATCTTTGAATAAGAGGTACAAAGATTGAATTTGTGAAAGAAAATGAGAGGTTTGAGTTTAACTTATTCGAGTTCCCTGCGAAGAGTGTTTTAATAACTAAAGATTGAATCTTTGAATGAAAAGACCTCAATCAAGGTACCTATTATGTCACTAGTCCTTTTTTTTGTACAAATATTTAATCTTTGAAAGAGAGAGAGATTTTTGAGTTAAACTTGTTTGAATTCCCTTGGACGTCCTAAAGAGTATTTTAATGAGAAAAGATTGAATCTTTGAATGAAAAATTCTCAATCAAGGTACCTATTATATCGCTAGACCTTTTAAAGTATAAAGATTGAGTCTTTGAAAGAAAATTAGAGTTTTGAGTTAAACTTATTCGAATTCCCTTTGACGTCCCGAAAAGTGTTTTAATGAGCAAAGGTTGAATCTTTGAATGAAATTACTTCTAACAAGGTACCAATTATGTCTCTAGACCATTTTAATGTATGAAGATTGAATCTTTGAAAGAAAATGAGAGTTTTGAGTTCAACTTCTTCGAGTTCACTATGTAGTCGTGAATTGTGTTTTAGGGACAAAAGATTGAATCATTGAATGAAATTACTTCAATCAAGATACCAGTTATGTCACTAGACAATTTTAATCTACAAAGATTGAATCTTTGAACGAAAATGATAGTTTTGAGGAAAACTTGTTCAAGTTCCCTATGAAGTCGCGAAGTGTGTTTTAATGACTGCAGATTGAATCTTTGAATGAAAATACCTCAATTAAGGTACCAATTACGTCACAAGACCTTTTTAATGGGTAAAGATCGAGTCTTTAAAAGAAAGCGAGGGTTTTAAGTTAAACTTATTCGAGTTCCCTTTGACGTCTCGAAGAGTGTTTAAAAGAGTAAGGATTGAATCTTTGAATGAGAATTCCTCAATCAAGCTACCAATGTAAAGATTGAATCTCTGAGTGAAATTAACACAATCAAGGTAACTACTATGTCACTAGACCTTATTAATGTATAGCGATTCAATCTTTGAAAGAAAACGACAATTTTAAGTTTAACTTGTTCGAATTCCTTATGAAGTGGCGAAGAGTGTTTTAAAGTCTAAAGATTGAATCTTTGAATGAAAATACCTTAATCAAGGTATTAATTATGTCACTAGACCTTTTTAATGTATAAAGAATAAATCTTAGAAAGAAAATGAGAGTTTTGAGTTAAACTTATTCGAGTTCCCTTTGACGTAACGGAGAGTGTTTTAATGTGTAAAGATTGAATCCTTGAATGAAATTACCTCAATCAAGGTACCTATTATGTCAATGGACCTTTTTAATGTATAAAGATTTAATCTTTGATTTAAAATGAGAATTTTGAGTTTAACCTATTCGAGTTCCCTAAGAAGTCGCGAAGAGTGTTTTAATGACCATAGATTGAATCCTTGAATGAAAATACCTCAATCAAGGTACTAATTTTGTCACTAGAACATTTTAATGAATAAAGATTGAATCTTTAAAAGAAAATGAGAGTTTGGAGTTAAACTTATTCGAGTTCCCTTTTACGCCCCGAAGTGTGTTTAAATGAGTACAGATTGAATCTTTGAATGAAAATTCCTCACTCAAGGTACCTATTATGTCACTAGACCATTTTAATGTACAAAGATTAAATCTTTGAACGAAAATGAGAGTTTTGAGTTAAACTTATTCGAGTTCCCTTTAATATCACGAAGAGTGTTTTAATTAGTAAAGATTGAATATATGAAAGAAATTACCTCAATCACGGTACCGATTATGCCACATGACCTTTTTAATGTATAAAGAATGAATCTTTGAAAGAAAAAGGGAGTTTCGAGTGTAACTTATTTGAGTTCCTAACGTAATCTCGTAGAATGCTTTAATGACTAAAGATTGAATCCTTGAATGGAAATACCTCAATCAAGGTGCCTATTATGTCACTTGACCTTTTAAATGTATAAAGATTAAATCTTTGGAATAAAATGAGAGTTTTAAGTTAAACTTATAATAGTTCCCTTCGACGTCACGAAGAGTGTATTAATGAGTAAAGATTGAATCTTTGAGCGAAATTACCTCAATCACGATACCTATTATGTCACAAGACCTTTTTAATGTATAACGGTTGAATCTTTGAAAGAAAATGAGAGTTTTGAGTTTAACTTATTCGAGTACCCTTTGAAGTCGCGAAGAGTGTTTTAATGACTAAAAATTGAATCTTTGAATGAAAATAGCTCAACCAAGGTACCTATTGTGTCATTAGAGCTTCTTAATGTATAAAGATTGAATCTTTGAAAGAAAATGAGAGTTTTGAGTTAAACTTATTCGAGGTCCCTTTGACGTCCCAAAGAGTATTTTAACGAGTAAAGATTGAATATTTGAATGTAAACACCTCAATCATGGTACCTATTATGTCACTAAACCATTTTAATGTATAAAGATTAAATTTTTTAAAGAAAATGAGACTTTTGAGTTAAACTTATTCGAGTTTCCTTTGAGATCACGGAGAGTGTTCTAATGAGTAAAGATTGAATCAGTGAATAAAATTATCTCAATTAAGGTAGCTATTATGTCACTAGGCCATTTTAATGTATAAAGATTGAATCTTTGAAAGAAAATGAGAGTTTTGTGTTAAACTTATTCGACTTCCCTATGAAGTCGGGACGAGTGTTTTAATGACAAAAGACTGAATCTTTGAATAAGAGGTACAAAGATTGAATTTGTGAAAGAAAATGAGAGGTTTGAGTTTAACTTATTCGAGTTCCCTGCGAAGAGTGTTTTAATAACTAAAGATTGAATCTTTGAATGAAAAGACCTCAATCAAGGTACCTATTATGTCACTAGTCCTTTTTTTTGTACAAATATTTAATCTTTGAAAGAGAGAGAGATTTTTGAGTTAAACTTGTTTGAATTCCCTTGGACGTCCTAAAGAGTATTTTAATGAGAAAAGATTGAATCTTTGAATGAAAAATTCTCAATCAAGGTACCTATTATATCGCTAGACCTTTTAAAGTATAAAGATTGAGTCTTTGAAAGAAAATTAGAGTTTTGAGTTAAACTTATTCGAATTCCCTTTGACGTCCCGAAAAGTGTTTTAATGAGAAAAGGTTGAATCTTTGAATGAAATTACTTCTAACAAGGTACCAATTATGTCTCTAGACCATTTTAATGTATGAAGATTGAATCTTTGAAAGAAAATGAGAGTTTTGAGTTCAACTTCTTCGAGTTCACTATGTAGTCGTGAATTGTGTTTTAGGGACAAAAGATTGAATCATTGAATGAAATTACTTCAATCAAGATACCAGTTATGTCACTAGACAATTTTAATCTACAAAGATTGAATCTTTGAACGAAAATGATAGTTTTGAGGAAAACTTGTTCAAGTTCCCTATGAAGTCGCGAAGTGTGTTTTAATGACTGCAGATTGAATCTTTGAATGAAAATACCTCAATTAAGGTACCAATTACGTCACAAGACCTTTTTAATGGGTAAAGATCGAGTCTTTAAAAGAAAGCGAGGGTTTTAAGTTAAACTTATTCGAGTTCCCTTTGACGTCTCGAAGAGTGTTTAAAAGAGTAAGGATTGGATCTTTGAATGAGAATTCCTCAATCAAGCTACCAATGTAAAGATTGAATCTCTGAGTGAAATTAACACAATCAAGGTAACTACTATGTCACTAGACCTTATTAATGTATAGCGATTCAATCTTTGAAAGAAAACGACAATTTTAAGTTTAACTTGTTCGAATTCCTTATGAAGTGGCGAAGAGTGTTTTAAAGTCTAAAGATTGAATCTTTGAATGAAAATACCTTAATCAAGGTATTAATTATGTCACTAGACCTTTTTAATGTATAAAGAATAAATCTTAGAAAGAAAATGAGAGTTTTGAGTTAAACTTATTCGAGTTCCCTTTGACGTAACGGAGAGTGTTTTAATGTGTAAAGATTGAATCCTTGAATGAAATTACCTCAATCAAGGTACCTATTATGTCAATGGACCTTTTTAATGTATAAAGATTTAATCTTTGATTTAAAATGAGAATTTTGAGTTTAACCTATTCGAGTTCCCTAAGAAGTCGCGAAGAGTGTTTTAATGACCATAGATTGAATCCTTGAATGAAAATACCTCAATCAAGGTACTAATTTTGTCACTAGAACATTTTAATGAATAAAGATTGAATCTTTAAAAGAAAATGAGAGTTTGGAGTTAAACTTATTCGAGTTCCCTTTTACGCCCCGAAGTGTGTTTAAATGAGTACAGATTGAATCTTTGAATGAAAATTCCTCACTCAAGGTACCTATTATGTCACTAGACCATTTTAATGTACAAAGATTAAATCTTTGAACGAAAATGAGAGTTTTGAGTTAAACTTATTCGAGTTCCCTTTAATATCACGAAGAGTGTTTTAATTAGTAAAGATTGAATATATGAAAGAAATTACCTCAATCACGGTACCGATTATGCCACATGACCTTTTTAATGTATAAAGAATGAATCTTTGAAAGAAAAAGGGAGTTTCGAGTGTAACTTATTTGAGTTCCTAACGGAATCTCGTAGAATGCTTTAATGACTAAAGATTGAATCCTTGAATGGAAATACCTCAATCAAGGTGCCTATTATGTCACTTGACCTTTTAAATGTATAAAGATTAAATCTTTGGAATAAAATGAGAGTTTTAAGTTAAACTTATAATAGTTCCCTTCGACGTCACGAAGAGTGTATTAATGAGTAAAGATTGAATCTTTGAGCGAAATTACCTCAATCACGATACCTATTATGTCACAAGACCTTTTTAATGTATAACGGTTGAATCTTTGAAAGAAAATGAGAGTTTTGAGTTTAACTTATTCGAGTACCCTTTGAAGTCGCGAAGAGTGTTTTAATGACTAAAAATTGAATCTTTGAATGAAAATAGCTCAACCAAGGTACCTATTGTGTCATTAGAGCTTCTTAATGTATAAAGATTGAATCTTTGAAAGAAAATGAGAGTTTTGAGTTAAACTTATTCGAGGTCCCTTTGACGTCCCAAAGAGTATTTTAACGAGTAAAGATTGAATATTTGAATGTAAACACCTCAATCATGGTACCTATTATGTCACTAAACCATTTTAATGTATAAAGATTAAATTTTTTAAAGAAAATGAGACTTTTGAGTTAAACTTATTCGAGTTTCCTTTGAGATCACGGAGAGTGTTCTAATGAGTAAAGATTGAATCAGTGAATAAAATTATCTCAATTAAGGTAGCTATTATGTCACTAGGCCATTTTAATGTATAAAGATTGAATCTTTGAAAGAAAATGAGAGTTTTGTGTTAAACTTATTCGACTTCCCTATGAAGTCGGGACGAGTGTTTTAATGACAAAAGACTGAATCTTTGAATAAGAGGTACAAAGATTGAATTTGTGAAAGAAAATGAGAGGTTTGAGTTTAACTTATTCGAGTTCCCTGCGAAGAGTGTTTTAATAACTAAAGATTGAATCTTTGAATGAAAAGACCTCAATCAAGGTACCTATTATGTCACTAGTCCTTTTTTTTGTACAAATATTTAATCTTTGAAAGAGAGAGAGATTTTTGAGTTAAACTTGTTTGAATTCCCTTGGACGTCCTAAAGAGTATTTTAATGAGAAAAGATTGAATCTTTGAATGAAAAATTCTCAATCAAGGTACCTATTATATCGCTAGACCTTTTAAAGTATAAAGATTGAGTCTTTGAAAGAAAATTAGAGTTTTGAGTTAAACTTATTCGAATTCCCTTTGACGTCCCGAAAAGTGTTTTAATGAGCAAAGGTTGAATCTTTGAATGAAATTACTTCTAACAAGGTACCAATTATGTCTCTAGACCATTTTAATGTATGAAGATTGAATCTTTGAAAGAAAATGAGAGTTTTGAGTTCAACTTCTTCGAGTTCACTATGTAGTCGTGAATTGTGTTTTAGGGACAAAAGATTGAATCATTGAATGAAATTACTTCAATCAAGATACCAGTTATGTCACTAGACAATTTTAATCTACAAAGATTGAATCTTTGAACGAAAATGATAGTTTTGAGGAAAACTTGTTCAAGTTCCCTATGAAGTCGCGAAGTGTGTTTTAATGACTGCAGATTGAATCTTTGAATGAAAATACCTCAATTAAGGTACCAATTACGTCACAAGACCTTTTTAATGGGTAAAGATCGAGTCTTTAAAAGAAAGCGAGGGTTTTAAGTTAAACTTATTCGAGTTCCCTTTGACGTCTCGAAGAGTGTTTAAAAGAGTAAGGATTGAATCTTTGAATGAGAATTCCTCAATCAAGCTACCAATGTAAAGATTGAATCTCTGAGTGAAATTAACACAATCAAGGTAACTACTATGTCACTAGACCTTATTAATGTATAGCGATTCAATCTTTGAAAGAAAACGACAATTTTAAGTTTAACTTGTTCGAATTCCTTATGAAGTGGCGAAGAGTGTTTTAAAGTCTAAAGATTGAATCTTTGAATGAAAATACCTTAATCAAGGTATTAATTATGTCACTAGACCTTTTTAATGTATAAAGAATAAATCTTAGAAAGAAAATGAGAGTTTTGAGTTAAACTTATTCGAGTTCCCTTTGACGTAACGGAGAGTGTTTTAATGTGTAAAGATTGAATCCTTGAATGAAATTACCTCAATCAAGGTACCTATTATGTCAATGGACCTTTTTAATGTATAAAGATTTAATCTTTGATTTAAAATGAGAATTTTGAGTTTAACCTATTCGAGTTCCCTAAGAAGTCGCGAAGAGTGTTTTAATGACCATAGATTGAATCCTTAAATGAAAATACCTCAATCAAGGTACTAATTTTGTCACTAGAACTTTTTAATGAATAAAGATTGAATCTTTAAAAGAAAATGAGAGTTTGGAGTTAAACTTATTCGAGTTCCCTTTTACGCCCCGAAGTGTGTTTAAATGAGTACAGATTGAATCTTTGAATGAAAATTCCTCACTCAAGGTACCTATTATGTCACTAGACCATTTTAATGTACAAAGATTAAATCTTTGAACGAAAATGAGAGTTTTGAGTTAAACTTATTCGAGTTCCCTTTAATATCACGAAGAGTGTTTTAATTAGTAAAGATTGAATATATGAAAGAAATTACCTCAATCACGGTACCGATTATGCCACATGACCTTTTTAATGTATAAAGAATGAATCTTTGAAAGAAAAAGGGAGTTTCGAGTGTAACTTATTTGAGTTCCTAACGTAATCTCGTAGAATGCTTTAATGACTAAAGATTGAATCCTTTAATGGAAATACCTCAATCAAGGTGCCTATTATGTCACTTGACCTTTTAAATGTATAAAGATTAAATCTTTGGAATAAAATGAGAGTTTTAAGTTAAACTTATAATAGTTCCCTTCGACGTCACGAAGAGTGTATTAATGAGTAAAGATTGAATCTTTGAGCGAAATTACCTCAATCACGATACCTATTATGTCACAAGACCTTTTTAATGTATAACGGTTGAATCTTTGAAAGAAAATGAGAGTTTTGAGTTTAACTTATTCGAGTACCCTTTGAAGTCGCGAAGAGTGTTTTAATGACTAAAAATTGAATCTTTGAATGAAAATAGCTCAACCAAGGTACCTATTGTGTCATTAGAGCTTCTTAATGTATAAAGATTGAATCTTTGAAAGAAAATGAGAGTTTTGAGTTAAACTTATTCGAGGTCCCTTTGACGTCCCAAAGAGTATTTTAACGAGTAAAGATTGAATATTTGAATGTAAACACCTCAATCATGGTACCTATTATGTCACTAAACCATTTTAATGTATAAAGATTAAATTTTTTAAAGAAAATGAGACTTTTGAGTTAAACTTATTCGAGTTTCCTTTGAGATCACGGAGAGTGTTCTAATGAGTAAAGATTGAATCAGTGAATAAAATTATCTCAATTAAGGTAGCTATTATGTCACTAGGCCATTTTAATGTATAAAGATTGAATCTTTGAAAGAAAATGAGAGTTTTGTGTTAAACTTATTCGACTTCCCTATGAAGTCGGGACGAGTGTTTTAATGACAAAAGACTGAATCTTTGAATAAGAGGTACAAAGATTGAATTTGTGAAAGAAAATGAGAGGTTTGAGTTTAACTTATTCGAGTTCCCTGCGAAGAGTGTTTTAATAACTAAAGATTGAATCTTTGAATGAAAAGACCTCAATCAAGGTACCTATTATGTCACTAGTCCTTTTTTTTGTACAAATATTTAATCTTTGAAAGAGAGAGAGATTTTTGAGTTAAACTTGTTTGAATTCCCTTGGACGTCCTAAAGAGTATTTTAATGAGAAAAGATTGAATCTTTGAATGAAAAATTCTCAATCAAGGTACCTATTATATCGCTAGACCTTTTAAAGTATAAAGATTGAGTCTTTGAAAGAAAATTAGAGTTTTGAGTTAAACTTATTCGAATTCCCTTTGACGTCCCGAAAAGTGTTTTAATGAGCAAAGGTTGAATCTTTGAATGAAATTACTTCTAACAAGGTACCAATTATGTCTCTAGACCATTTTAATGTATGAAGATTGAATCTTTGAAAGAAAATGAGAGTTTTGAGTTCAACTTCTTCGAGTTCACTATGTAGTCGTGAATTGTGTTTTAGGGACAAAAGATTGAATCATTGAATGAAATTACTTCAATCAAGATACCAGTTATGTCACTAGACAATTTTAATCTACAAAGATTGAATCTTTGAACGAAAATGATAGTTTTGAGGAAAACTTGTTCAAGTTCCCTATGAAGTCGCGAAGTGTGTTTTAATGACTGCAGATTAAATCTTTGAATGAAAATACCTCAATTAAGGTACCAATTACGTCACAAGACCTTTTTAATGGGTAAAGATCGAGTCTTTAAAAGAAAGCGAGGGTTTTAAGTTAAACTTATTCGAGTTCCCTTTGACGTCTCGAAGAGTGTTTAAAAGAGTAAGGATTGAATCTTTGAATGAGAATTCCTCAATCAAGCTACCAATGTAAAGATTGAATCTCTGAGTGAAATTAACACAATCAAGGTAACTACTATGTCACTAGACCTTATTAATGTATAGCGATTCAATCTTTGAAAGAAAACGACAATTTTAAGTTTAACTTGTTCGAATTCCTTATGAAGTGGCGAAGAGTGTTTTAAAGTCTAAAGATTGAATCTTTGAATGAAAATACCTTAATCAAGGTATTAATTATGTCACTAGACCTTTTTAATGTATAAAGAATAAATCTTAGAAAGAAAATGAGAGTTTTGAGTTAAACTTATTCGAGTTCCCTTTGACGTAACGGAGAGTGTTTTAATGTGTAAAGATTGAATCCTTGAATGAAATTACCTCAATCAAGGTACCTATTATGTCAATGGACCTTTTTAATGTATAAAGATTTAATCTTTGATTTAAAATGAGAATTTTGAGTTTAACCTATTCGAGTTCCCTAAGAAGTCGCGAAGAGTGTTTTAATGACCATAGATTGAATCCTTGAATGAAAATACCTCAATCAAGGTACTAATTTTGTCACTAGAAGTTTTTAATGAATAAAGATTGAATCTTTAAAAGAAAATGAGAGTTTGGAGTTAAACTTATTCGAGTTCCCTTTTACGCCCCGAAGTGTGTTTAAATGAGTACAGATTGAATCTTTGAATGAAAATTCCTCACTCAAGGTACCTATTATGTCACTAGACCATTTTAATGTACAAAGATTAAATCTTTGAACGAAAATGAGAGTTTTGAGTTAAACTTATTCGAGTTCCCTTTAATATCACGAAGAGTGTTTTAATTAGTAAAGATTGAATATATGAAAGAAATTACCTCAATCACGGTACCGATTATGCCACATGACCTTTTTAATGTATAAAGAATGAATCTTTGAAAGAAAAAGGGAGTTTCGAGTGTAACTTATTTGAGTTCCTAACGTAATCTCGTAGAATGCTTTAATGACTAAAGATTGAATCCTTTAATGGAAATACCTCAATCAAGGTGCCTATTATGTCACTTGACCTTTTAAATGTATAAAGATTAAATCTTTGGAATAAAATGAGAGTTTTAAGTTAAACTTATAATAGTTCCCTTCGACGTCACGAAGAGTGTATTAATGAGTAAAGATTGAATCTTTGAGCGAAATTACCTCAATCACGATACCTATTATGTCACAAGACCTTTTTAACGTATAACGGTTGAATCTTTGAAAGAAAATGAGAGTTTTGAGTTTAACTTATTCGAGTACCCTTTGAAGTCGCGAAGAGTGTTTTAATGACTAAAAATTGAATCTTTGAATGAAAATAGCTCAACCAAGGTACCTATTGTGTCATTAGAGCTTCTTAATGTATAAAGATTGAATCTTTGAAAGAAAATGAGAGTTTTGAGTTAAACTTATTCGAGGTCCCTTTGACGTCCCAAAGAGTATTTTAACGTGAAAAGATTGAATATTTGAATGTAAACACCTCAATCATGGTACCTATTATGTCACTAAACCATTTTAATGTATAAAGATTAAATTTTTTAAAGAAAATGAGACTTTTGAGTTAAACTTATTCGAGTTTCCTTTGAGATCACGGAGAGTGTTCTAATGAGTAAAGATTGAATCAGTGAATAAAATTATCTCAATTAAGGTAGCTATTATGTCACTAGGCCATTTTAATGTATAAAGATTGAATCTTTGAAAGAAAATGAGAGTTTTGTGTTAAACTTATTCGACTTCCCTATGAAGTCGGGACGAGTGTTTTAATGACAAAAGACTGAATCTTTGAATAAGAGGTACAAAGATTGAATTTGTGAAAGAAAATGAGAGGTTTGAGTTTAACTTATTCGAGTTCCCTGCGAAGAGTGTTTTAATAACTAAAGATTGAATCTTTGAATGAAAAGACCTCAATCAAGGTACCTATTATGTCACTAGTCCTTTTTTTTGTACAAATATTTAATCTTTGAAAGAGAGAGAGATTTTTGAGTTAAACTTGTTTGAATTCCCTTGGACGTCCTAAAGAGTATTTTAATGAGAAAAGATTGAATCTTTGAATGAAAAATTCTCAATCAAGGTACCTATTATATCGCTAGACCTTTTAAAGTATAAAGATTGAGTCTTTGAAAGAAAATTAGAGTTTTGAGTTAAACTTATTCGAATTCCCTTTGACGTCCCGAAAAGTGTTTTAATGAGCAAAGGTTGAATCTTTGAATGAAATTACTTCTAACAAGGTACCAATTATGTCTCTAGACCATTTTAATGTATGAAGATTGAATCTTTGAAAGAAAATGAGAGTTTTGAGTTCAACTTCTTCGAGTTCACTATGTAGTCGTGAATTGTGTTTTAGGGACAAAAGATTGAATCATTGAATGAAATTACTTCAATCAAGATACCAGTTATGTCACTAGACAATTTTAATCTACAAAGATTGAATCTTTGAACGAAAATGATAGTTTTGAGGAAAACTTGTTCAAGTTCCCTATGAAGTCGCGAAGTGTGTTTTAATGACTGCAGATTGAATCTTTGAATGAAAATACCTCAATTAAGGTACCAATTACGTCACAAGACCTTTTTAATGGGTAAAGATCGAGTCTTTAAAAGAAAGCGAGGGTTTTAAGTTAAACTTATTCGAGTTCCCTTTGACGTCTCGAAGAGTGTTTAAAAGAGTAAGGATTGAATCATTGAATGAGAATTCCTCAATCAAGCTACCAATGTAAAGATTGAATCTCTGAGTGAAATTAACACAATCAAGGTAACTACTATGTCACTAGACCTTATTAATGTATAGCGATTCAATCTTTGAAAGAAAACGACAATTTTAAGTTTAACTTGTTCGAATTCCTTATGAAGTGGCGAAGAGTGTTTTAAAGTCTAAAGATTGAATCTTTGAATGAAAATACCTTAATCAAGGTATTAATTATGTCACTAGACCTTTTTAATGTATAAAGAATAAATCTTAGAAAGAAAATGAGAGTTTTGAGTTAAACTTATTCGAGTTCCCTTTGACGTAACGGAGAGTGTTTTAATGTGTAAAGATTGAATCCTTGAATGAAATTACCTCAATCAAGGTACCTATTATGTCAATGGACCTTTTTAATGTATAAAGATTTAATCTTTGATTTAAAATGAGAATTTTGAGTTTAACCTATTCGAGTTCCCTAAGAAGTCGCGAAGAGTGTTTTAATGACCATAGATTGAATCCTTGAATGAAAATACCTCAATCAAGGTACTAATTTTGTCACTAGAAGTTTTTAATGAATAAAGATTGAATCTTTAAAAGAAAATGAGAGTTTGGAGTTAAACTTATTCGAGTTCCCTTTTACGCCCCGAAGTGTGTTTAAATGAGTACAGATTGAATCTTTGAATGAAAATTCCTCACTCAAGGTACCTATTATGTCACTAGACCATTTTAATGTACAAAGATTAAATCTTTGAACGAAAATGAGAGTTTTGAGTTAAACTTATTCGAGTTCCCTTTAATATCACGAAGAGTGTTTTAATTAGTAAAGATTGAATATATGAAAGAAATTACCTCAATCACGGTACCGATTATGCCACATGACCTTTTTAATGTATAAAGAATGAATCTTTGAAAGAAAAAGGGAGTTTCGAGTGTAACTTATTTGAGTTCCTAACGTAATCTCGTAGAATGCTTTAATGACTAAAGATTGAATCCTTTAATGGAAATACCTCAATCAAGGTGCCTATTATGTCACTTGACCTTTTAAATGTATAAAGATTAAATCTTTGGAATAAAATGAGAGTTTTAAGTTAAACTTATAATAGTTCCCTTCGACGTCACGAAGAGTGTATTAATGAGTAAAGATTGAATCTTTGAGCGAAATTACCTCAATCACGATACCTATTATGTCACAAGACCTTTTTAACGTATAACGGTTGAATCTTTGAAAGAAAATGTGAGTTTTGAGTTTAACTTATTCGAGTACCCTTTGAAGTCGCGAAGAGTGTTTTAATGACTAAAAATTGAATCTTTGAATGAAAATAGCTCAACCAAGGTACCTATTGTGTCATTAGAGCTTCTTAATGTATAAAGATTGAATCTTTGAAAGAAAATGAGAGTTTTGAGTTAAACTTATTCGAGGTCCCTTTGACGTCCCAAAGAGTATTTTAACGTGAAAAGATTGAATATTTGAATGTAAACACCTCAATCATGGTACCTATTATGTCACTAAACCATTTTAATGTATAAAGATTAAATTTTTTAAAGAAAATGAGACTTTTGAGTTAAACTTATTCGAGTTTCCTTTGAGATCACGGAGAGTGTTCTAATGAGTAAAGATTGAATCAGTGAATAAAATTATCTCAATTAAGGTAGCTATTATGTCACTAGGCCATTTTAATGTATAAAGATTGAATCTTTGAAAGAAAATGAGAGTTTTGTGTTAAACTTATTCGACTTCCCTATGAAGTCGGGACGAGTGTTTTAATGACAAAAGACTGAATCTTTGAATAAGAGGTACAAAGATTGAATTTGTGAAAGAAAATGAGAGGTTTGAGTTTAACTTATTCGAGTTCCCTGCGAAGAGTGTTTTAATAACTAAAGATTGAATCTTTGAATGAAAAGACCTCAATCAAGGTACCTATTATGTCACTAGTCCTTTTTTTTGTACAAATATTTAATCTTTGAAAGAGAGAGAGATTTTTGAGTTAAACTTGTTTGAATTCCCTTGGACGTCCTAAAGAGTATTTTAATGAGAAAAGATTGAATCTTTGAATGAAAAATTCTCAATCAAGGTACCTATTATATCGCTAGACCTTTTAAAGTATAAAGATTGAGTCTTTGAAAGAAAATTAGAGTTTTGAGTTAAACTTATTCGAATTCCCTTTGACGTCCCGAAAAGTGTTTTAATGAGCAAAGGTTGAATCTTTGAATGAAATTACTTCTAACAAGGTACCAATTATGTCTCTAGACCATTTTAATGTATGAAGATTGAATCTTTGAAAGAAAATGAGAGTTTTGAGTTCAACTTCTTCGAGTTCACTATGTAGTCGTGAATTGTGTTTTAGGGACAAAAGATTGAATCATTGAATGAAATTACTTCAATCAAGATACCAGTTATGTCACTAGACAATTTTAATCTACAAAGATTGAATCTTTGAACGAAAATGATAGTTTTGAGGAAAACTTGTTCAAGTTCCCTATGAAGTCGCGAAGTGTGTTTTAATGACTGCAGATTGAATCTTTGAATGAAAATACCTCAATTAAGGTACCAATTACGTCACAAGACCTTTTTAATGGGTAAAGATCGAGTCTTTAAAAGAAAGCGAGGGTTTTAAGTTAAACTTATTCGAGTTCCCTTTGACGTCTCGAAGAGTGTTTAAAAGAGTAAGGATTGAATCATTGAATGAGAATTCCTCAATCAAGCTACCAATGTAAAGATTGAATCTCTGAGTGAAATTAACACAATCAAGGTAACTACTATGTCACTAGACCTTATTAATGTATAGCGATTCAATCTTTGAAAGAAAACGACAATTTTAAGTTTAACTTGTTCGAATTCCTTATGAAGTGGCGAAGAGTGTTTTAAAGTCTAAAGATTGAATCTTTGAATGAAAATACCTTAATCAAGGTATTAATTATGTCACTAGACCTTTTTAATGTATAAAGAATAAATCTTAGAAAGAAAATGAGAGTTTTGAGTTAAACTTATTCGAGTTCCCTTTGACGTAACGGAGAGTGTTTTAATGTGTAAAGATTGAATCCTTGAATGAAATTACCTCAATCAAGGTACCTATTATGTCAATGGACCTTTTTAATGTATAAAGATTTAATCTTTGATTTAAAATGAGAATTTTGAGTTTAACCTATTCGAGTTCCCTAAGAAGTCGCGAAGAGTGTTTTAATGACCATAGATTGAATCCTTGAATGAAAATACCTCAATCAAGGTACTAATTTTGTCACTAGAAGTTTTTAATGAATAAAGATTGAATCTTTAAAAGAAAATGAGAGTTTGGAGTTAAACTTATTCGAGTTCCCTTTTACGCCCCGAAGTGTGTTTAAATGAGTACAGATTGAATCTTTGAATGAAAATTCCTCACTCAAGGTACCTATTATGTCACTAGACCATTTTAATGTACAAAGATTAAATCTTTGAACGAAAATGAGAGTTTTGAGTTAAACTTATTCGAGTTCCCTTTAATATCACGAAGAGTGTTTTAATTAGTAAAGATTGAATATATGAAAGAAATTACCTCAATCACGGTACCGATTATGCCACATGACCTTTTTAATGTATAAAGAATGAATCTTTGAAAGAAAAAGGGAGTTTCGAGTGTAACTTATTTGAGTTCCTAACGTAATCTCGTAGAATGCTTTAATGACTAAAGATTGAATCCTTTAATGGAAATACCTCAATCAAGGTGCCTATTATGTCACTTGACCTTTTAAATGTATAAAGATTAAATCTTTGGAATAAAATGAGAGTTTTAAGTTAAACTTATAATAGTTCCCTTCGACGTCACGAAGAGTGTATTAATGAGTAAAGATTGAATCTTTGAGCGAAATTACCTCAATCACGATACCTATTATGTCACAAGACCTTTTTAACGTATAACGGTTGAATCTTTGAAAGAAAATGAGAGTTTTGAGTTTAACTTATTCGAGTACCCTTTGAAGTCGCGAAGAGTGTTTTAATGACTAAAAATTGAATCTTTGAATGAAAATAGCTCAACCAAGGTACCTATTGTGTCATTAGAGCTTCTTAATGTATAAAGATTGAATCTTTGAAAGAAAATGAGAGTTTTGAGTTAAACTTATTCGAGGTCCCTTTGACGTCCCAAAGAGTATTTTAACGTGAAAAGATTGAATATTTGAATGTAAACACCTCAATCATGGTACCTATTATGTCACTAAACCATTTTAATGTATAAAGATTAAATTTTTTAAAGAAAATGAGACTTTTGAGTTAAACTTATTCGAGTTTCCTTTGAGATCACGGAGAGTGTTCTAATGAGTAAAGATTGAATCAGTGAATAAAATTATCTCAATTAAGGTAGCTATTATGTCACTAGGCCATTTTAATGTATAAAGATTGAATCTTTGAAAGAAAATGAGAGTTTTGTGTTAAACTTATTCGACTTCCCTATGAAGTCGGGACGAGTGTTTTAATGACAAAAGACTGAATCTTTGAATAAGAGGTACAAAGATTGAATTTGTGAAAGAAAATGAGAGGTTTGAGTTTAACTTATTCGAGTTCCCTGCGAAGAGTGTTTTAATAACTAAAGATTGAATCTTTGAATGAAAAGACCTCAATCAAGGTACCTATTATGTCACTAGTCCTTTTTTTTGTACAAATATTTAATCTTTGAAAGAGAGAGAGATTTTTGAGTTAAACTTGTTTGAATTCCCTTGGACGTCCTAAAGAGTATTTTAATGAGAAAAGATTGAATCTTTGAATGAAAAATTCTCAATCAAGGTACCTATTATATCGCTAGACCTTTTAAAGTATAAAGATTGAGTCTTTGAAAGAAAATTAGAGTTTTGAGTTAAACTTATTCGAATTCCCTTTGACGTCCCGAAAAGTGTTTTAATGAGCAAAGGTTGAATCTTTGAATGAAATTACTTCTAACAAGGTACCAATTATGTCTCTAGACCATTTTAATGTATGAAGATTGAATCTTTGAAAGAAAATGAGAGTTTTGAGTTCAACTTCTTCGAGTTCACTATGTAGTCGTGAATTGTGTTTTAGGGACAAAAGATTGAATCATTGAATGAAATTACTTCAATCAAGATACCAGTTATGTCACTAGACAATTTTAATCTACAAAGATTGAATCTTTGAACGAAAATGATAGTTTTGAGGAAAACTTGTTCAAGTTCCCTATGAAGTCGCGAAGTGTGTTTTAATGACTGCAGATTGAATCTTTGAATGAAAATACCTCAATTAAGGTACCAATTACGTCACAAGACCTTTTTAATGGGTAAAGATCGAGTCTTTAAAAGAAAGCGAGGGTTTTAAGTTAAACTTATTCGAGTTCCCTTTGACGTCTCGAAGAGTGTTTAAAAGAGTAAGGATTGAATCTTTGAATGAGAATTCCTCAATCAAGCTACCAATGTAAAGATTGAATCTCTGAGTGAAATTAACACAATCAAGGTAACTACTATGTCACTAGACCTTATTAATGTATAGCGATTCAATCTTTGAAAGAAAACGACAATTTTAAGTTTAACTTGTTCGAATTCCTTATGAAGTGGCGAAGAGTGTTTTAAAGTCTAAAGATTGAATCTTTGAATGAAAATACCTTAATCAAGGTATTAATTATGTCACTAGACCTTTTTAATGTATAAAGAATAAATCTTAGAAAGAAAATGAGAGTTTTGAGTTAAACTTATTCGAGTTCCCTTTGACGTAACGGAGAGTGTTTTAATGTGTAAAGATTGAATCCTTGAATGAAATTACCTCAATCAAGGTACCTATTATGTCAATGGACCTTTTTAATGTATAAAGATTTAATCTTTGATTTAAAATGAGAATTTTGAGTTTAACCTATTCGAGTTCCCTAAGAAGTCGCGAAGAGTGTTTTAATGACCATAGATTGAATCCTTGAATGAAAATACCTCAATCAAGGTACTAATTTTGTCACTAGAAGTTTTTAATGAATAAAGATTGAATCTTTAAAAGAAAATGAGAGTTTGGAGTTAAACTTATTCGAGTTCCCTTTTACGCCCCGAAGTGTGTTTAAATGAGTACAGATTGAATCTTTGAATGAAAATTCCTCACTCAAGGTACCTATTATGTCACTAGACCATTTTAATGTACAAAGATTAAATCTTTGAACGAAAATGAGAGTTTTGAGTTAAACTTATTCGAGTTCCCTTTAATATCACGAAGAGTGTTTTAATTAGTAAAGATTGAATATATGAAAGAAATTACCTCAATCACGGTACCGATTATGCCACATGACCTTTTTAATGTATAAAGAATGAATCTTTGAAAGAAAAAGGGAGTTTCGAGTGTAACTTATTTGAGTTCCTAACGTAATCTCGTAGAATGCTTTAATGACTAAAGATTGAATCCTTTAATGGAAATACCTCAATCAAGGTGCCTATTATGTCACTTGACCTTTTAAATGTATAAAGATTAAATCTTTGGAATAAAATGAGAGTTTTAAGTTAAACTTATAATAGTTCCCTTCGACGTCACGAAGAGTGTATTAATGAGTAAAGATTGAATCTTTGAGCGAAATTACCTCAATCACGATACCTATTATGTCACAAGACCTTTTTAACGTATAACGGTTGAATCTTTGAAAGAAAATGAGAGTTTTGAGTTTAACTTATTCGAGTACCCTTTGAAGTCGCGAAGAGTGTTTTAATGACTAAAAATTGAATCTTTGAATGAAAATAGCTCAACCAAGGTACCTATTGTGTCATTAGAGCTTCTTAATGTATAAAGATTGAATCTTTGAAAGAAAATGAGAGTTTTGAGTTAAACTTATTCGAGGTCCCTTTGACGTCCCAAAGAGTATTTTAACGTGAAAAGATTGAATATTTGAATGTAAACACCTCAATCATGGTACCTATTATGTCACTAAACCATTTTAATGTATAAAGATTAAATTTTTTAAAGAAAATGAGACTTTTGAGTTAAACTTATTCGAGTTTCCTTTGAGATCACGGAGAGTGTTCTAATGAGTAAAGATTGAATCAGTGAATAAAATTATCTCAATTAAGGTAGCTATTATGTCACTAGGCCATTTTAATGTATAAAGATTGAATCTTTGAAAGAAAATGAGAGTTTTGTGTTAAACTTATTCGACTTCCCTATGAAGTCGGGACGAGTGTTTTAATGACAAAAGACTGAATCTTTGAATAAGAGGTACAAAGATTGAATTTGTGAAAGAAAATGAGAGGTTTGAGTTTAACTTATTCGAGTTCCCTGCGAAGAGTGTTTTAATAACTAAAGATTGAATCTTTGAATGAAAAGACCTCAATCAAGGTACCTATTATGTCACTAGTCCTTTTTTTTGTACAAATATTTAATCTTTGAAAGAGAGAGAGATTTTTGAGTTAAACTTGTTTGAATTCCCTTGGACGTCCTAAAGAGTATTTTAATGAGAAAAGATTGAATCTTTGAATGAAAAATTCTCAATCAAGGTACCTATTATATCGCTAGACCTTTTAAAGTATAAAGATTGAGTCTTTGAAAGAAAATTAGAGTTTTGAGTTAAACTTATTCGAATTCCCTTTGACGTCCCGAAAAGTGTTTTAATGAGCAAAGGTTGAATCTTTGAATGAAATTACTTCTAACAAGGTACCAATTATGTCTCTAGACCATTTTAATGTATGAAGATTGAATCTTTGAAAGAAAATGAGAGTTTTGAGTTCAACTTCTTCGAGTTCACTATGTAGTCGTGAATTGTGTTTTAGGGACAAAAGATTGAATCATTGAATGAAATTACTTCAATCAAGATACCAGTTATGTCACTAGACAATTTTAATCTACAAAGATTGAATCTTTGAACGAAAATGATAGTTTTGAGGAAAACTTGTTCAAGTTCCCTATGAAGTCGCGAAGTGTGTTTTAATGACTGCAGATTGAATCTTTGAATGAAAATACCTCAATTAAGGTACCAATTACGTCACAAGACCTTTTTAATGGGTAAAGATCGAGTCTTTAAAAGAAAGCGAGGGTTTTAAGTTAAACTTATTCGAGTTCCCTTTGACGTCTCGAAGAGTGTTTAAAAGAGTAAGGATTGAATCTTTGAATGAGAATTCCTCAATCAAGCTACCAATGTAAAGATTGAATCTCTGAGTGAAATTAACACAATCAAGGTAACTACTATGTCACTAGACCTTATTAATGTATAGCGATTCAATCTTTGAAAGAAAACGACAATTTTAAGTTTAACTTGTTCGAATTCCTTATGAAGTGGCGAAGAGTGTTTTAAAGTCTAAAGATTGAATCTTTGAATGAAAATACCTTAATCAAGGTATTAATTATGTCACTAGACCTTTTTAATGTATAAAGAATAAATCTTAGAAAGAAAATGAGAGTTTTGAGTTAAACTTATTCGAGTTCCCTTTGACGTAACGGAGAGTGTTTTAATGTGTAAAGATTGAATCCTTGAATGAAATTACCTCAATCAAGGTACCTATTATGTCAATGGACCTTTTTAATGTATAAAGATTTAATCTTTGATTTAAAATGAGAATTTTGAGTTTAACCTATTCGAGTTCCCTAAGAAGTCGCGAAGAGTGTTTTAATGACCATAGATTGAATCCTTGAATGAAAATACCTCAATCAAGGTACTAATTTTGTCACTAGAAGTTTTTAATGAATAAAGATTGAATCTTTAAAAGAAAATGAGAGTTTGGAGTTAAACTTATTCGAGTTCCCTTTTACGCCCCGAAGTGTGTTTAAATGAGTACAGATTGAATCTTTGAATGAAAATTCCTCACTCAAGGTACCTATTATGTCACTAGACCATTTTAATGTACAAAGATTAAATCTTTGAACGAAAATGAGAGTTTTGAGTTAAACTTATTCGAGTTCCCTTTAATATCACGAAGAGTGTTTTAATTAGTAAAGATTGAATATATGAAAGAAATTACCTCAATCACGGTACCGATTATGCCACATGACCTTTTTAATGTATAAAGAATGAATCTTTGAAAGAAAAAGGGAGTTTCGAGTGTAACTTATTTGAGTTCCTAACGTAATCTCGTAGAATGCTTTAATGACTAAAGATTGAATCCTTTAATGGAAATACCTCAATCAAGGTGCCTATTATGTCACTTGACCTTTTAAATGTATAAAGATTAAATCTTTGGAATAAAATGAGAGTTTTAAGTTAAACTTATAATAGTTCCCTTCGACGTCACGAAGAGTGTATTAATGAGTAAAGATTGAATCTTTGAGCGAAATTACCTCAATCACGATACCTATTATGTCACAAGACCTTTTTAACGTATAACGGTTGAATCTTTGAAAGAAAATGAGAGTTTTGAGTTTAACTTATTCGAGTACCCTTTGAAGTCGCGAAGAGTGTTTTAATGACTAAAAATTGAATCTTTGAATGAAAATAGCTCAACCAAGGTACCTATTGTGTCATTAGAGCTTCTTAATGTATAAAGATTGAATCTTTGAAAGAAAATGAGAGTTTTGAGTTAAACTTATTCGAGGTCCCTTTGACGTCCCAAAGAGTATTTTAACGTGAAAAGATTGAATATTTGAATGTAAACACCTCAATCATGGTACCTATTATGTCACTAAACCATTTTAATGTATAAAGATTAAATTTTTTAAAGAAAATGAGACTTTTGAGTTAAACTTATTCGAGTTTCCTTTGAGATCACGGAGAGTGTTCTAATGAGTAAAGATTGAATCAGTGAATAAAATTATCTCAATTAAGGTAGCTATTATGTCACTAGGCCATTTTAATGTATAAAGATTGAATCTTTGAAAGAAAATGAGAGTTTTGTGTTAAACTTATTCGACTTCCCTATGAAGTCGGGACGAGTGTTTTAATGACAAAAGACTGAATCTTTGAATAAGAGGTACAAAGATTGAATTTGTGAAAGAAAATGAGAGGTTTGAGTTTAACTTATTCGAGTTCCCTGCGAAGAGTGTTTTAATAACTAAAGATTGAATCTTTGAATGAAAAGACCTCAATCAAGGTACCTATTATGTCACTAGTCCTTTTTTTTGTACAAATATTTAATCTTTGAAAGAGAGAGAGATTTTTGAGTTAAACTTGTTTGAATTCCCTTGGACGTCCTAAAGAGTATTTTAATGAGAAAAGATTGAATCTTTGAATGAAAAATTCTCAATCAAGGTACCTATTATATCGCTAGACCTTTTAAAGTATAAAGATTGAGTCTTTGAAAGAAAATTAGAGTTTTGAGTTAAACTTATTCGAATTCCCTTTGACGTCCCGAAAAGTGTTTTAATGAGCAAAGGTTGAATCTTTGAATGAAATTACTTCTAACAAGGTACCAATTATGTCTCTAGACCATTTTAATGTATGAAGATTGAATCTTTGAAAGAAAATGAGAGTTTTGAGTTCAACTTCTTCGAGTTCACTATGTAGTCGTGAATTGTGTTTTAGGGACAAAAGATTGAATCATTGAATGAAATTACTTCAATCAAGATACCAGTTATGTCACTAGACAATTTTAATCTACAAAGATTGAATCTTTGAACGAAAATGATAGTTTTGAGGAAAACTTGTTCAAGTTCCCTATGAAGTCGCGAAGTGTGTTTTAATGACTGCAGATTGAATCTTTGAATGAAAATACCTCAATTAAGGTACCAATTACGTCACAAGACCTTTTTAATGGGTAAAGATCGAGTCTTTAAAAGAAAGCGAGGGTTTTAAGTTAAACTTATTCGAGTTCCCTTTGACGTCTCGAAGAGTGTTTAAAAGAGTAAGGATTGAATCTTTGAATGAGAATTCCTCAATCAAGCTAC
Organism: Cornus florida; assembly: GCF_030987335.1. Classification (NCBI taxonomy): domain Eukaryota; kingdom Viridiplantae; phylum Streptophyta; class Magnoliopsida; order Cornales; family Cornaceae; genus Cornus; species Cornus florida. The sequence continues at coordinate 137,748 of NW_026775627.1, read as the reverse complement.
CAATGTAAAGATTGAATCTCTGAGTGAAATTAACACAATCAAGGTAACTACTATGTCACTAGACCTTATTAATGTATAGCGATTCAATCTTTGAAAGAAAACGACAATTTTAAGTTTAACTTGTTCGAATTCCTTATGAAGTGGCGAAGAGTGTTTTAAAGTCTAAAGATTGAATCTTTGAATGAAAATACCTTAATCAAGGTATTAATTATGTCACTAGACCTTTTTAATGTATAAAGAATAAATCTTAGAAAGAAAATGAGAGTTTTGAGTTAAACTTATTCGAGTTCCCTTTGACGTAACGGAGAGTGTTTTAATGTGTAAAGATTGAATCCTTGAATGAAATTACCTCAATCAAGGTACCTATTATGTCAATGGACCTTTTTAATGTATAAAGATTTAATCTTTGATTTAAAATGAGAATTTTGAGTTTAACCTATTCGAGTTCCCTAAGAAGTCGCGAAGAGTGTTTTAATGACCATAGATTGAATCCTTGAATGAAAATACCTCAATCAAGGTACTAATTTTGTCACTAGAAGTTTTTAATGAATAAAGATTGAATCTTTAAAAGAAAATGAGAGTTTGGAGTTAAACTTATTCGAGTTCCCTTTTACGCCCCGAAGTGTGTTTAAATGAGTACAGATTGAATCTTTGAATGAAAATTCCTCACTCAAGGTACCTATTATGTCACTAGACCATTTTAATGTACAAAGATTAAATCTTTGAACGAAAATGAGAGTTTTGAGTTAAACTTATTCGAGTTCCCTTTAATATCACGAAGAGTGTTTTAATTAGTAAAGATTGAATATATGAAAGAAATTACCTCAATCACGGTACCGATTATGCCACATGACCTTTTTAATGTATAAAGAATGAATCTTTGAAAGAAAAAGGGAGTTTCGAGTGTAACTTATTTGAGTTCCTAACGTAATCTCGTAGAATGCTTTAATGACTAAAGATTGAATCCTTTAATGGAAATACCTCAATCAAGGTGCCTATTATGTCACTTGACCTTTTAAATGTATAAAGATTAAATCTTTGGAATAAAATGAGAGTTTTAAGTTAAACTTATAATAGTTCCCTTCGACGTCACGAAGAGTGTATTAATGAGTAAAGATTGAATCTTTGAGCGAAATTACCTCAATCACGATACCTATTATGTCACAAGACCTTTTTAACGTATAACGGTTGAATCTTTGAAAGAAAATGAGAGTTTTGAGTTTAACTTATTCGAGTACCCTTTGAAGTCGCGAAGAGTGTTTTAATGACTAAAAATTGAATCTTTGAATGAAAATAGCTCAACCAAGGTACCTATTGTGTCATTAGAGCTTCTTAATGTATAAAGATTGAATCTTTGAAAGAAAATGAGAGTTTTGAGTTAAACTTATTCGAGGTCCCTTTGACGTCCCAAAGAGTATTTTAACGTGAAAAGATTGAATATTTGAATGTAAACACCTCAATCATGGTACCTATTATGTCACTAAACCATTTTAATGTATAAAGATTAAATTTTTTAAAGAAAATGAGACTTTTGAGTTAAACTTATTCGAGTTTCCTTTGAGATCACGGAGAGTGTTCTAATGAGTAAAGATTGAATCAGTGAATAAAATTATCTCAATTAAGGTAGCTATTATGTCACTAGGCCATTTTAATGTATAAAGATTGAATCTTTGAAAGAAAATGAGAGTTTTGTGTTAAACTTATTCGACTTCCCTATGAAGTCGGGACGAGTGTTTTAATGACAAAAGACTGAATCTTTGAATAAGAGGTACAAAGATTGAATTTGTGAAAGAAAATGAGAGGTTTGAGTTTAACTTATTCGAGTTCCCTGCGAAGAGTGTTTTAATAACTAAAGATTGAATCTTTGAATGAAAAGACCTCAATCAAGGTACCTATTATGTCACTAGTCCTTTTTTTTGTACAAATATTTAATCTTTGAAAGAGAGAGAGATTTTTGAGTTAAACTTGTTTGAATTCCCTTGGACGTCCTAAAGAGTATTTTAATGAGAAAAGATTGAATCTTTGAATGAAAAATTCTCAATCAAGGTACCTATTATATCGCTAGACCTTTTAAAGTATAAAGATTGAGTCTTTGAAAGAAAATTAGAGTTTTGAGTTAAACTTATTCGAATTCCCTTTGACGTCCCGAAAAGTGTTTTAATGAGCAAAGGTTGAATCTTTGAATGAAATTACTTCTAACAAGGTACCAATTATGTCTCTAGACCATTTTAATGTATGAAGATTGAATCTTTGAAAGAAAATGAGAGTTTTGAGTTCAACTTCTTCGAGTTCACTATGTAGTCGTGAATTGTGTTTTAGGGACAAAAGATTGAATCATTGAATGAAATTACTTCAATCAAGATACCAGTTATGTCACTAGACAATTTTAATCTACAAAGATTGAATCTTTGAACGAAAATGATAGTTTTGAGGAAAACTTGTTCAAGTTCCCTATGAAGTCGCGAAGTGTGTTTTAATGACTGCAGATTGAATCTTTGAATGAAAATACCTCAATTAAGGTACCAATTACGTCACAAGACCTTTTTAATGGGTAAAGATCGAGTCTTTAAAAGAAAGCGAGGGTTTTAAGTTAAACTTATTCGAGTTCCCTTTGACGTCTCGAAGAGTGTTTAAAAGAGTAAGGATTGAATCTTTGAATGAGAATTCCTCAATCAAGCTACCAATGTAAAGATTGAATCTCTGAGTGAAATTAACACAATCAAGGTAACTACTATGTCACTAGACCTTATTAATGTATAGCGATTCAATCTTTGAAAGAAAACGACAATTTTAAGTTTAACTTGTTCGAATTCCTTATGAAGTGGCGAAGAGTGTTTTAAAGTCTAAAGATTGAATCTTTGAATGAAAATACCTTAATCAAGGTATTAATTATGTCACTAGACCTTTTTAATGTATAAAGAATAAATCTTAGAAAGAAAATGAGAGTTTTGAGTTAAACTTATTCGAGTTCCCTTTGACGTAACGGAGAGTGTTTTAATGTGTAAAGATTGAATCCTTGAATGAAATTACCTCAATCAAGGTACCTATTATGTCAATGGACCTTTTTAATGTATAAAGATTTAATCTTTGATTTAAAATGAGAATTTTGAGTTTAACCTATTCGAGTTCCCTAAGAAGTCGCGAAGAGTGTTTTAATGACCATAGATTGAATCCTTGAATGAAAATACCTCAATCAAGGTACTAATTTTGTCACTAGAACTTTTTAATGAATAAAGATTGAATCTTTAAAAGAAAATGAGAGTTTGGAGTTAAACTTATTCGAGTTCCCTTTTACGCCCCGAAGTGTGTTTAAATGAGTACAGATTGAATCTTTGAATGAAAATTCCTCACTCAAGGTACCTATTATGTCACTAGACCATTTTAATGTACAAAGATTAAATCTTTGAACGAAAATGAGAGTTTTGAGTTAAACTTATTCGAGTTCCCTTTAATATCACGAAGAGTGTTTTAATTAGTAAAGATTGAATATATGAAAGAAATTACCTCAATCACGGTACCGATTATGCCACATGACCTTTTTAATGTATAAAGAATGAATCTTTGAATGAAAAAGGGAGTTTCGAGTGTAACTTATTTGAGTTCCTAACGTAATCTCGTAGAATGCTTTAATGACTAAAGATTGAATCCTTTAATGGAAATACCTCAATCAAGGTGCCTATTATGTCACTTGACCTTTTAAATGTATAAAGATTAAATCTTTGGAATAAAATGAGAGTTTTAAGTTAAACTTATAATAGTTCCCTTCGACGTCACGAAGAGTGTATTAATGAGTAAAGATTGAATCTTTGAGCGAAATTACCTCAATCACGATACCTATTATGTCACAAGACCTTTTTAATGTATAACGGTTGAATCTTTGAAAGAAAATGAGAGTTTTGAGTTTAACTTATTCGAGTACCCTTTGAAGTCGCGAAGAGTGTTTTAATGACTAAAAATTGAATCTTTGAATGAAAATAGCTCAACCAAGGTACCTATTGTGTCATTAGAGCTTCTTAATGTATAAAGATTGAATCTTTGAAAGAAAATGAGAGTTTTGAGTTAAACTTATTCGAGGTCCCTTTGACGTCCCAAAGAGTATTTTAACGAGTAAAGATTGAATATTTGAATGTAAACACCTCAATCATGGTACCTATTATGTCACTAAACCATTTTAATGTATAAAGATTAAATTTTTTAAAGAAAATGAGACTTTTGAGTTAAACTTATTCGAGTTTCCTTTGAGATCACGGAGAGTGTTCTAATGAGTAAAGATTGAATCAGTGAATAAAATTATCTCAATTAAGGTAGCTATTATGTCACTAGGCCATTTTAATGTATAAAGATTGAATCTTTGAAAGAAAATGAGAGTTTTGTGTTAAACTTATTCGACTTCCCTATGAAGTCGGGACGAGTGTTTTAATGACAAAAGACTGAATCTTTGAATAAGAGGTACAAAGATTGAATTTGTGAAAGAAAATGAGAGGTTTGAGTTTAACTTATTCGAGTTCCCTGCGAAGAGTGTTTTAATAACTAAAGATTGAATCTTTGAATGAAAAGACCTCAATCAAGGTACCTATTATGTCACTAGTCCTTTTTTTTGTACAAATATTTAATCTTTGAAAGAGAGAGAGATTTTTGAGTTAAACTTGTTTGAATTCCCTTGGACGTCCTAAAGAGTATTTTAATGAGAAAAGATTGAATCTTTGAATGAAAAATTCTCAATCAAGGTACCTATTATATCGCTAGACCTTTTAAAGTATAAAGATTGAGTCTTTGAAAGAAAATTAGAGTTTTGAGTTAAACTTATTCGAATTCCCTTTGACGTCCCGAAAAGTGTTTTAATGAGCAAAGGTTGAATCTTTGAATGAAATTACTTCTAACAAGGTACCAATTATGTCTCTAGACCATTTTAATGTATGAAGATTGAATCTTTGAAAGAAAATGAGAGTTTTGAGTTCAACTTCTTCGAGTTCACTATGTAGTCGTGAATTGTGTTTTAGGGACAAAAGATTGAATCATTGAATGAAATTACTTCAATCAAGATACCAGTTATGTCACTAGACAATTTTAATCTACAAAGATTGAATCTTTGAACGAAAATGATAGTTTTGAGGAAAACTTGTTCAAGTTCCCTATGAAGTCGCGAAGTGTGTTTTAATGACTGCAGATTGAATCTTTGAATGAAAATACCTCAATTAAGGTACCAATTACGTCACAAGACCTTTTTAATGGGTAAAGATCGAGTCTTTAAAAGAAAGCGAGGGTTTTAAGTTAAACTTATTCGAGTTCCCTTTGACGTCTCGAAGAGTGTTTAAAAGAGTAAGGATTGAATCTTTGAATGAGAATTCCTCAATCAAGCTACCAATGTAAAGATTGAATCTCTGAGTGAAATTAACACAATCAAGGTAACTACTATGTCACTAGACCTTATTAATGTATAGCGATTCAATCTTTGAAAGAAAACGACAATTTTAAGTTTAACTTGTTCGAATTCCTTATGAAGTGGCGAAGAGTGTTTTAAAGTCTAAAGATTGAATCTTTGAATGAAAATACCTTAATCAAGGTATTAATTATGTCACTAGACCTTTTTAATGTATAAAGAATAAATCTTAGAAAGAAAATGAGAGTTTTGAGTTAAACTTATTCGAGTTCCCTTTGACGTAACGGAGAGTGTTTTAATGTGTAAAGATTGAATCCTTGAATGAAATTACCTCAATCAAGGTACCTATTATGTCAATGGACCTTTTTAATGTATAAAGATTTAATCTTTGATTTAAAATGAGAATTTTGAGTTTAACCTATTCGAGTTCCCTAAGAAGTCGCGAAGAGTGTTTTAATGACCATAGATTGAATCCTTGAATGAAAATACCTCAATCAAGGTACTAATTTTGTCACTAGAACTTTTTAATGAATAAAGATTGAATCTTTAAAAGAAAATGAGAGTTTGGAGTTAAACTTATTCGAGTTCCCTTTTACGCCCCGAAGTGTGTTTAAATGAGTACAGATTGAATCTTTGAATGAAAATTCCTCACTCAAGGTACCTATTATGTCACTAGACCATTTTAATGTACAAAGATTAAATCTTTGAACGAAAATGAGAGTTTTGAGTTAAACTTATTCGAGCTCCCTTTAATATCACGAAGAGTGTTTTAATTAGTAAAGATTGAATATATGAAAGAAATTACCTCAATCACGGTACCGATTATGCCACATGACCTTTTTAATGTATAAAGAATGAATCTTTGAAAGAAAAAGGGAGTTTCGAGTGTAACTTATTTGAGTTCCTAACGTAATCTCGTAGAATGCTTTAATGACTAAAGATTGAATCCTTTAATGGAAATACCTCAATCAAGGTGCCTATTATGTCACTTGACCTTTTAAATGTATAAAGATTAAATCTTTGGAATAAAATGAGAGTTTTAAGTTAAACTTATAATAGTTCCCTTCGACGTCACGAAGAGTGTATTAATGAGTAAAGATTGAATCTTTGAGCGAAATTACCTCAATCACGATACCTATTATGTCACAAGACCTTTTTAATGTATAACGGTTGAATCTTTGAAAGAAAATGAGAGTTTTGAGTTTAACTTATTCGAGTACCCTTTGAAGTCGCGAAGAGTGTTTTAATGACTAAAAATTGAATCTTTGAATGAAAATAGCTCAACCAAGGTACCTATTGTGTCATTAGAGCTTCTTAATGTATAAAGATTGAATCTTTGAAAGAAAATGAGAGTTTTGAGTTAAACTTATTCGAGGTCCCTTTGACGTCCCAAAGAGTATTTTAACGAGTAAAGATTGAATATTTGAATGTAAACACCTCAATCATGGTACCTATTATGTCACTAAACCATTTTAATGTATAAAGATTAAATTTTTTAAAGAAAATGAGACTTTTGAGTTAAACTTATTCGAGTTTCCTTTGAGATCACGGAGAGTGTTCTAATGAGTAAAGATTGAATCAGTGAATAAAATTATCTCAATTAAGGTAGCTATTATGTCACTAGGCCATTTTAATGTATAAAGATTGAATCTTTGAAAGAAAATGAGAGTTTTGTGTTAAACTTATTCGACTTCCCTATGAAGTCGGGACGAGTGTTTTAATGACAAAAGACTGAATCTTTGAATAAGAGGTACAAAGATTGAATTTGTGAAAGAAAATGAGAGGTTTGAGTTTAACTTATTCGAGTTCCCTATGAAGTCGCGAAGAGTCTTTTAATAACTAAAGATTGAATCTTTGAATGAAAAGACCTCAATCAAGGTACCTATTATGTCACTAGTCCTTTTTTTTGTACAAATATTTAATCTTTGAAAGAGAGAGAGATTTTTGAGTTAAACTTGTTTGAATTCTCTTGGACGTCCTAAAGAGTATTTTAATGAGAAAAGATTGAATCTTTGAATGAAAAATTCTCAATCAAGGTACCTATTATATCGCTAGACCTTTTAAAGTATAAAGATTGAGTCTTTGAAAGAAAATTAGAGTTTTGAGTTAAACTTATTCGAATTCCCTTTGACGTCCCGAAAAGTGTTTTAATGAGCAAAGGTTGAATCTTTGAATGAAATTACTTCTAACAAGGTACCAATTATGTCTCTAGACCATTTTAATGTATGAAGATTGAATCTTTGAAAGAAAATGAGAGTTTTGAGTTCAACTTCTTCGAGTTCACTATGTAGTCGTGAATTGTGTTTTAGGGACAAAAGATTGAATCATTGAATGAAATTACTTCAATCAAGATACCAGTTATGTCACTAGACAATTTTAATCTACAAAGATTGAATCTTTGAACGAAAATGATAGTTTTGAGGAAAACTTGTTCAAGTTCCCTATGAAGTCGCGAAGTGTGTTTTAATGACTGCAGATTGAATCTTTGAATGAAAATACCTCAATTAAGGTACCAATTACGTCACAAGACCTTTTTAATGGGTAAAGATCGAGTCTTTAAAAGAAAGCGAGGGTTTTAAGTTAAACTTATTCGAGTTCCCTTTGACGTCTCGAAGAGTGTTTAAAAGAGTAAGGATTGAATCTTTGAATGAGAATTCCTCAATCAAGCTACCAATGTAAAGATTGAATCTCTGAGTGAAATTAACACAATCAAGGTAACTACTATGTCACTAGACCTTATTAATGTATAGCGATTCAATCTTTGAAAGAAAACGACAATTTTAAGTTTAACTTGTTCGAATTCCTTATGAAGTGGCGAAGAGTGTTTTAAAGTCTAAAGATTGAATCTTTGAATGAAAATACCTTAATCAAGGTATTAATTATGTCACTAGACCTTTTTAATGTATAAAGAATAAATCTTAGAAAGAAAATGAGAGTTTTGAGTTAAACTTATTCGAGTTCCCTTTGACGTAACGGAGAGTGTTTTAATGTGTAAAGATTGAATCCTTGAATGAAATTACCTCAATCAAGGTACCTATTATGTCAATGGACCTTTTTAATGTATAAAGATTTAATCTTTGATTTAAAATGAGAATTTTGAGTTTAACCTATTCGAGTTCCCTAAGAAGTCGCGAAGAGTGTTTTAATGACCATAGATTGAATCCTTGAATGAAAATACCTCAATCAAGGTACTAATTTTGTCACTAGAACTTTTTAATGAATAAAGATTGAATCTTTAAAAGAAAATGAGAGTTTGGAGTTAAACTTATTCGAGTTCCCTTTTACGCCCCGAAGTGTGTTTAAATGAGTACAGATTGAATCTTTGAATGAAAATTCCTCACTCAAGGTACCTATTATGTCACTAGACCATTTTAATGTACAAAGATTAAATCTTTGAACGAAAATGAGAGTTTTGAGTTAAACTTATTCGAGTTCCCTTTAATATCACGAAGAGTGTTTTAATTAGTAAAGATTGAATATATGAAAGAAATTACCTCAATCACGGTACCGATTATGCCACATGACCTTTTTAATGTATAAAGAATGAATCTTTGAAAGAAAAAGGGAGTTTCGAGTGTAACTTATTTGAGTTCCTAACGTAATCTCGTAGAATGCTTTAATGACTAAAGATTGAATCCTTTAATGGAAATACCTCAATCAAGGTGCCTATTATGTCACTTGACCTTTTAAATGTATAAAGATTAAATCTTTGGAATAAAATGAGAGTTTTAAGTTAAACTTATAATAGTTCCCTTCGACGTCACGAAGAGTGTATTAATGAGTAAAGATTGAATCTTTGAGCGAAATTACCTCAATCACGATACCTATTATGTCACAAGACCTTTTTAATGTATAACGGTTGAATCTTTGAAAGAAAATGAGAGTTTTGAGTTTAACTTATTCGAGTACCCTTTGAAGTCGCGAAGAGTGTTTTAATGACTAAAAATTGAATCTTTGAATGAAAATAGCTCAACCAAGGTACCTATTGTGTCATTAGAGCTTCTTAATGTATAAAGATTGAATCTTTGAAAGAAAATGAGAGTTTTGAGTTAAACTTATTCGAGGTCCCTTTGACGTCCCAAAGAGTATTTTAATGAGTAAAGATTGAATATTTGAATGTAAACACCTCAATCATGGTACCTATTATGTCACTAAACCATTTTAATGTATAAAGATTAAATTTTTTAAAGAAAATGAGACTTTTGAGTTAAACTTATTCGAGTTTCCTTTGAGATCACGGAGAGTGTTCTAATGAGTAAAGATTGAATCAGTGAATAAAATTATCTCAATTAAGGTAGCTATTATGTCACTAGGCCATTTTAATGTATAAAGATTGAATCTTTGAAAGAAAATGAGAGTTTTGTGTTAAACTTATTCGACTTCCCTATGAAGTCGGGACGAGTGTTTTAATGACAAAAGACTGAATCTTTGAATAAGAGGTACAAAGATTGAATTTGTGAAAGAAAATGAGAGGTTTGAGTTTAACTTATTCGAGTTCCCTGCGAAGAGTGTTTTAATAACTAAAGATTGAATCTTTGAATGAAAAGACCTCAATCAAGGTACCTATTATGTCACTAGTCCTTTTTTTTGTACAAATATTTAATCTTTGAAAGAGAGAGAGATTTTTGAGTTAAACTTGTTTGAATTCCCTTGGACGTCCTAAAGAGTATTTTAATGAGAAAAGATTGAATCTTTGAATGAAAAATTCTCAATCAAGGTACCTATTATATCGCTAGACCTTTTAAAGTATAAAGATTGAGTCTTTGAAAGAAAATTAGAGTTTTGAGTTAAACTTATTCGAATTCCCTTTGACGTCCCGAAAAGTGTTTTAATGAGCAAAGGTTGAATCTTTGAATGAAATTACTTCTAACAAGGTACCAATTATGTCTCTAGACCATTTTAATGTATGAAGATTGAATCTTTGAAAGAAAATGAGAGTTTTGAGTTCAACTTCTTCGAGTTCACTATGTAGTCGTGAATTGTGTTTTAGGGACAAAAGATTGAATCATTGAATGAAATTACTTCAATCAAGATACCAGTTATGTCACTAGACAATTTTAATCTACAAAGATTGAATCTTTGAACGAAAATGATAGTTTTGAGGAAAACTTGTTCAAGTTCCCTATGAAGTCGCGAAGTGTGTTTTAATGACTGCAGATTGAATCTTTGAATGAAAATACCTCAATTAAGGTACCAATTACGTCACAAGACCTTTTTAATGGGTAAAGATCGAGTCTTTAAAAGAAAGCGAGGGTTTTAAGTTAAACTTATTCGAGTTCCCTTTGACGTCTCGAAGAGTGTTTAAAAGAGTAAGGATTGAATCTTTGAATGAGAATTCCTCAATCAAGCTACCAATGTAAAGATTGAATCTCTGAGTGAAATTAACACAATCAAGGTAACTACTATGTCACTAGACCTTATTAATGTATAGCGATTCAATCTTTGAAAGAAAACGACAATTTTAAGTTTAACTTGTTCGAATTCCTTATGAAGTGGCGAAGAGTGTTTTAAAGTCTAAAGATTGAATCTTTGAATGAAAATACCTTAATCAAGGTATTAATTATGTCACTAGACCTTTTTAATGTATAAAGAATAAATCTTAGAAAGAAAATGAGAGTTTTGAGTTAAACTTATTCGAGTTCCCTTTGACGTAACGGAGAGTGTTTTAATGTGTAAAGATTGAATCCTTGAATGAAATTACCTCAATCAAGGTACCTATTATGTCAATGGACCTTTTTAATGTATAAAGATTTAATCTTTGATTTAAAATGAGAATTTTGAGTTTAACCTATTCGAGTTCCCTAAGAAGTCGCGAAGAGTGTTTTAATGACCATAGATTGAATCCTTGAATGAAAATACCTCAATCAAGGTACTAATTTTGTCACTAGAACTTTTTAATGAATAAAGATTGAATCTTTAAAAGAAAATGAGAGTTTGGAGTTAAACTTATTCGAGTTCCCTTTTACGCCCCGAAGTGTGTTTAAATGAGTACAGATTGAATCTTTGAATGAAAATTCCTCACTCAAGGTACCTATTATGTCACTAGACCATTTTAATGTACAAAGATTAAATCTTTGAACGAAAATGAGAGTTTTGAGTTAAACTTATTCGAGTTCCCTTTAATATCACGAAGAGTGTTTTAATTAGTAAAGATTGAATATATGAAAGAAATTACCTCAATCACGGTACCGATTATGCCACATGACCTTTTTAATGTATAAAGAATGAATCTTTGAAAGAAAAAGGGAGTTTCGAGTGTAACTTATTTGAGTTCCTAACGTAATCTCGTAGAATGCTTTAATGACTAAAGATTGAATCCTTTAATGGAAATACCTCAATCAAGGTGCCTATTATGTCACTTGACCTTTTAAATGTATAAAGATTAAATCTTTGGAATAAAATGAGAGTTTTAAGTTAAACTTATAATAGTTCCCTTCGACGTCACGAAGAGTGTATTAATGAGTAAAGATTGAATCTTTGAGCGAAATTACCTCAATCACGATACCTATTATGTCACAAGACCTTTTTAATGTATAACGGTTGAATCTTTGAAAGAAAATGAGAGTTTTGAGTTTAACTTATTCGAGTACCCTTTGAAGTCGCGAAGAGTGTTTTAATGACTAAAAATTGAATCTTTGAATGAAAATAGCTCAACCAAGGTACCTATTGTGTCATTAGAGCTTCTTAATGTATAAAGATTGAATCTTTGAAAGAAAATGAGAGTTTTGAGTTAAACTTATTCGAGGTCCCTTTGACGTCCCAAAGAGTATTTTAATGAGTAAAGATTGAATATTTGAATGTAAACACCTCAATCATGGTACCTATTATGTCACTAAACCATTTTAATGTATAAAGATTAAATTTTTTAAAGAAAATGAGACTTTTGAGTTAAACTTATTCGAGTTTCCTTTGAGATCACGGAGAGTGTTCTAATGAGTAAAGATTGAATCAGTGAATAAAATTATCTCAATTAAGGTAGCTATTATGTCACTAGGCCATTTTAATGTATAAAGATTGAATCTTTGAAAGAAAATGAGAGTTTTGTGTTAAACTTATTCGACTTCCCTATGAAGTCGGGACGAGTGTTTTAATGACAAAAGACTGAATCTTTGAATAAGAGGTACAAAGATTGAATTTGTGAAAGAAAATGAGAGGTTTGAGTTTAACTTATTCGAGTTCCCTGCGAAGAGTGTTTTAATAACTAAAGATTGAATCTTTGAATGAAAAGACCTCAATCAAGGTACCTATTATGTCACTAGTCCTTTTTTTTGTACAAATATTTAATCTTTGAAAGAGAGAGAGATTTTTGAGTTAAACTTGTTTGAATTCCCTTGGACGTCCTAAAGAGTATTTTAATGAGAAAAGATTGAATCTTTGAATGAAAAATTCTCAATCAAGGTACCTATTATATCGCTAGACCTTTTAAAGTATAAAGATTGAGTCTTTGAAAGAAAATTAGAGTTTTGAGTTAAACTTATTCGAATTCCCTTTGACGTCCCGAAAAGTGTTTTAATGAGCAAAGGTTGAATCTTTGAATGAAATTACTTCTAACAAGGTACCAATTATGTCTCTAGACCATTTTAATGTATGAAGATTGAATCTTTGAAAGAAAATGAGAGTTTTGAGTTCAACTTCTTCGAGTTCACTATGTAGTCGTGAATTGTGTTTTAGGGACAAAAGATTGAATCATTGAATGAAATTACTTCAATCAAGATACCAGTTATGTCACTAGACAATTTTAATCTACAAAGATTGAATCTTTGAACGAAAATGATAGTTTTGAGGAAAACTTGTTCAAGTTCCCTATGAAGTCGCGAAGTGTGTTTTAATGACTGCAGATTGAATCTTTGAATGAAAATACCTCAATTAAGGTACCAATTACGTCACAAGACCTTTTTAATGGGTAAAGATCGAGTCTTTAAAAGAAAGCGAGGGTTTTAAGTTAAACTTATTCGAGTTCCCTTTGACGTCTCGAAGAGTGTTTAAAAGAGTAAGGATTGAATCTTTGAATGAGAATTCCTCAATCAAGCTACCAATGTAAAGATTGAATCTCTGAGTGAAATTAACACAATCAAGGTAACTACTATGTCACTAGACCTTATTAATGTATAGCGATTCAATCTTTGAAAGAAAACGACAATTTTAAGTTTAACTTGTTCGAATTCCTTATGAAGTGGCGAAGAGTGTTTTAAAGTCTAAAGATTGAATCTTTGAATGAAAATACCTTAATCAAGGTATTAATTATGTCACTAGACCTTTTTAATGTATAAAGAATAAATCTTAGAAAGAAAATGAGAGTTTTGAGTTAAACTTATTCGAGTTCCCTTTGACGTAACGGAGAGTGTTTTAATGTGTAAAGATTGAATCCTTGAATGAAATTACCTCAATCAAGGTACCTATTATGTCAATGGACCTTTTTAATGTATAAAGATTTAATCTTTGATTTAAAATGAGAATTTTGAGTTTAACCTATTCGAGTTCCCTAAGAAGTCGCGAAGAGTGTTTTAATGACCATAGATTGAATCCTTGAATGAAAATACCTCAATCAAGGTACTAATTTTGTCACTAGAACTTTTTAATGAATAAAGATTGAATCTTTAAAAGAAAATGAGAGTTTGGAGTTAAACTTATTCGAGTTCCCTTTTACGCCCCGAAGTGTGTTTAAATGAGTACAGATTGAATCTTTGAATGAAAATTCCTCACTCAAGGTACCTATTATGTCACTAGACCATTTTAATGTACAAAGATTAAATCTTTGAACGAAAATGAGAGTTTTGAGTTAAACTTATTCGAGTTCCCTTTAATATCACGAAGAGTGTTTTAATTAGTAAAGATTGAATATATGAAAGAAATTACCTCAATCACGGTACCGATTATGCCACATGACCTTTTTAATGTATAAAGAATGAATCTTTGAAAGAAAAAGGGAGTTTCGAGTGTAACTTATTTGAGTTCCTAACGTAATCTCGTAGAATGCTTTAATGACTAAAGATTGAATCCTTTAATGGAAATACCTCAATCAAGGTGCCTATTATGTCACTTGACCTTTTAAATGTATAAAGATTAAATCTTTGGAATAAAATGAGAGTTTTAAGTTAAACTTATAATAGTTCCCTTCGACGTCACGAAGAGTGTATTAATGAGTAAAGATTGAATCTTTGAGCGAAATTACCTCAATCACGATACCTATTATGTCACAAGACCTTTTTAATGTATAACGGTTGAATCTTTGAAAGAAAATGAGAGTTTTGAGTTTAACTTATTCGAGTACCCTTTGAAGTCGCGAAGAGTGTTTTAATGACTAAAAATTGAATCTTTGAATGAAAATAGCTCAACCAAGGTACCTATTGTGTCATTAGAGCTTCTTAATGTATAAAGATTGAATCTTTGAAAGAAAATGAGAGTTTTGAGTTAAACTTATTCGAGGTCCCTTTGACGTCCCAAAGAGTATTTTAACGAGTAAAGATTGAATATTTGAATGTAAACACCTCAATCATGGTACCTATTATGTCACTAAACCATTTTAATGTATAAAGATTAAATTTTTTAAAGAAAATGAGACTTTTGAGTTAAACTTATTCGAGTTTCCTTTGAGATCACGGAGAGTGTTCTAATGAGTAAAGATTGAATCAGTGAATAAAATTATCTCAATTAAGGTAGCTATTATGTCACTAGGCCATTTTAATGTATAAAGATTGAATCTTTGAAAGAAAATGAGAGTTTTGTGTTAAACTTATTCGACTTCCCTATGAAGTCGGGACGAGTGTTTTAATGACAAAAGACTGAATCTTTGAATAAGAGGTACAAAGATTGAATTTGTGAAAGAAAATGAGAGGTTTGAGTTTAACTTATTCGAGTTCCCTATGAAGTCGCGAAGAGTCTTTTAATAACTAAAGATTGAATCTTTGAATGAAAAGACCTCAATCAAGGTACCTATTATGTCACTAGTCCTTTTTTTTGTACAAATATTTAATCTTTGAAAGAGAGAGAGATTTTTGAGTTAAACTTGTTTGAATTCTCTTGGACGTCCTAAAGAGTATTTTAATGAGAAAAGATTGAATCTTTGAATGAAAAATTCTCAATCAAGGTACCTATTATATCGCTAGACCTTTTAAAGTATAAAGATTGAGTCTTTGAAAGAAAATTAGAGTTTTGAGTTAAACTTATTCGAATTCCCTTTGACGTCCCGAAAAGTGTTTTAATGAGCAAAGGTTGAATCTTTGAATGAAATTACTTCTAACAAGGTACCAATTATGTCTCTAGACCATTTTAATGTATGAAGATTGAATCTTTGAAAGAAAATGAGAGTTTTGAGTTCAACTTCTTCGAGTTCACTATGTAGTCGTGAATTGTGTTTTAGGGACAAAAGATTGAATCATTGAATGAAATTACTTCAATCAAGATACCAGTTATGTCACTAGACAATTTTAATCTACAAAGATTGAATCTTTGAACGAAAATGATAGTTTTGAGGAAAACTTGTTCAAGTTCCCTATGAAGTCGCGAAGTGTGTTTTAATGACTGCAGATTGAATCTTTGAATGAAAATACCTCAATTAAGGTACCAATTACGTCACAAGACCTTTTTAATGGGTAAAGATCGAGTCTTTAAAAGAAAGCGAGGGTTTTAAGTTAAACTTATTCGAGTTCCCTTTGACGTCTCGAAGAGTGTTTAAAAGAGTAAGGATTGAATCTTTGAATGAGAATTCCTCAATCAAGCTACCAATGTAAAGATTGAATCTCTGAGTGAAATTAACACAATCAAGGTAACTACTATGTCACTAGACCTTATTAATGTATAGCGATTCAATCTTTGAAAGAAAACGACAATTTTAAGTTTAACTTGTTCGAATTCCTTATGAAGTGGCGAAGAGTGTTTTAAAGTCTAAAGATTGAATCTTTGAATGAAAATACCTTAATCAAGGTATTAATTATGTCACTAGACCTTTTTAATGTATAAAGAATAAATCTTAGAAAGAAAATGAGAGTTTTGAGTTAAACTTATTCGAGTTCCCTTTGACGTAACGGAGAGTGTTTTAATGTGTAAAGATTGAATCCTTGAATGAAATTACCTCAATCAAGGTACCTATTATGTCAATGGACCTTTTTAATGTATAAAGATTTAATCTTTGATTTAAAATGAGAATTTTGAGTTTAACCTATTCGAGTTCCCTAAGAAGTCGCGAAGAGTGTTTTAATGACCATAGATTGAATCCTTGAATGAAAATACCTCAATCAAGGTACTAATTTTGTCACTAGAACTTTTTAATGAATAAAGATTGAATCTTTAAAAGAAAATGAGAGTTTGGAGTTAAACTTATTCGAGTTCCCTTTTACGCCCCGAAGTGTGTTTAAATGAGTACAGATTGAATCTTTGAATGAAAATTCCTCACTCAAGGTACCTATTATGTCACTAGACCATTTTAATGTACAAAGATTAAATCTTTGAACGAAAATGAGAGTTTTGAGTTAAACTTATTCGAGTTCCCTTTAATATCACGAAGAGTGTTTTAATTAGTAAAGATTGAATATATGAAAGAAATTACCTCAATCACGGTACCGATTATGCCACATGACCTTTTTAATGTATAAAGAATGAATCTTTGAAAGAAAAAGGGAGTTTCGAGTGTAACTTATTTGAGTTCCTAACGTAATCTCGTAGAATGCTTTAATGACTAAAGATTGAATCCTTTAATGGAAATACCTCAATCAAGGTGCCTATTATGTCACTTGACCTTTTAAATGTATAAAGATTAAATCTTTGGAATAAAATGAGAGTTTTAAGTTAAACTTATAATAGTTCCCTTCGACGTCACGAAGAGTGTATTAATGAGTAAAGATTGAATCTTTGAGCGAAATTACCTCAATCACGATACCTATTATGTCACAAGACCTTTTTAATGTATAACGGTTGAATCTTTGAAAGAAAATGAGAGTTTTGAGTTTAACTTATTCGAGTACCCTTTGAAGTCGCGAAGAGTGTTTTAATGACTAAAAATTGAATCTTTGAATGAAAATAGCTCAACCAAGGTACCTATTGTGTCATTAGAGCTTCTTAATGTATAAAGATTGAATCTTTGAAAGAAAATGAGAGTTTTGAGTTAAACTTATTCGAGGTCCCTTTGACGTCCCAAAGAGTATTTTAACGAGTAAAGATTGAATATTTGAATGTAAACACCTCAATCATGGTACCTATTATGTCACTAAACCATTTTAATGTATAAAGATTAAATTTTTTAAAGAAAATGAGACTTTTGAGTTAAACTTATTCGAGTTTCCTTTGAGATCACGGAGAGTGTTCTAATGAGTAAAGATTGAATCAGTGAATAAAATTATCTCAATTAAGGTAGCTATTATGTCACTAGGCCATTTTAATGTATAAAGATTGAATCTTTGAAAGAAAATGAGAGTTTTGTGTTAAACTTATTCGACTTCCCTATGAAGTCGGGACGAGTGTTTTAATGACAAAAGACTGAATCTTTGAATAAGAGGTACAAAGATTGAATTTGTGAAAGAAAATGAGAGGTTTGAGTTTAACTTATTCGAGTTCCCTGCGAAGAGTGTTTTAATAACTAAAGATTGAATCTTTGAATGAAAAGACCTCAATCAAGGTACCTATTATGTCACTAGTCCTTTTTTTTGTACAAATATTTAATCTTTGAAAGAGAGAGAGATTTTTGAGTTAAACTTGTTTGAATTCCCTTGGACGTCCTAAAGAGTATTTTAATGAGAAAAGATTGAATCTTTGAATGAAAAATTCTCAATCAAGGTACCTATTATATCGCTAGACCTTTTAAAGTATAAAGATTGAGTCTTTGAAAGAAAATTAGAGTTTTGAGTTAAACTTATTCGAATTCCCTTTGACGTCCCGAAAAGTGTTTTAATGAGCAAAGGTTGAATCTTTGAATGAAATTACTTCTAACAAGGTACCAATTATGTCTCTAGACCATTTTAATGTATGAAGATTGAATCTTTGAAAGAAAATGAGAGTTTTGAGTTCAACTTCTTCGAGTTCACTATGTAGTCGTGAATTGTGTTTTAGGGACAAAAGATTGAATCATTGAATGAAATTACTTCAATCAAGATACCAGTTATGTCACTAGACAATTTTAATCTACAAAGATTGAATCTTTGAACGAAAATGATAGTTTTGAGGAAAACTTGTTCAAGTTCCCTATGAAGTCGCGAAGTGTGTTTTAATGACTGCAGATTGAATCTTTGAATGAAAATACCTCAATTAAGGTACCAATTACGTCACAAGACCTTTTTAATGGGTAAAGATCGAGTCTTTAAAAGAAAGCGAGGGTTTTAAGTTAAACTTATTCGAGTTCCCTTTGACGTCTCGAAGAGTGTTTAAAAGAGTAAGGATTGAATCTTTGAATGAGAATTCCTCAATCAAGCTACCAATGTAAAGATTGAATCTCTGAGTGAAATTAACACAATCAAGGTAACTACTATGTCACTAGACCTTATTAATGTATAGCGATTCAATCTTTGAAAGAAAACGACAATTTTAAGTTTAACTTGTTCGAATTCCTTATGAAGTGGCGAAGAGTGTTTTAAAGTCTAAAGATTGAATCTTTGAATGAAAATACCTTAATCAAGGTATTAATTATGTCACTAGACCTTTTTAATGTATAAAGAATAAATCTTAGAAAGAAAATGAGAGTTTTGAGTTAAACTTATTCGAGTTCCCTTTGACGTAACGGAGAGTGTTTTAATGTGTAAAGATTGAATCCTTGAATGAAATTACCTCAATCAAGGTACCTATTATGTCAATGGACCTTTTTAATGTATAAAGATTTAATCTTTGATTTAAAATGAGAATTTTGAGTTTAACCTATTCGAGTTCCCTAAGAAGTCGCGAAGAGTGTTTTAATGACCATAGATTGAATCCTTGAATGAAAATACCTCAATCAAGGTACTAATTTTGTCACTAGAACTTTTTAATGAATAAAGATTGAATCTTTAAAAGAAAATGAGAGTTTGGAGTTAAACTTATTCGAGTTCCCTTTTACGCCCCGAAGTGTGTTTAAATGAGTACAGATTGAATCTTTGAATGAAAATTCCTCACTCAAGGTACCTATTATGTCACTAGACCATTTTAATGTACAAAGATTAAATCTTTGAACGAAAATGAGAGTTTTGAGTTAAACTTATTCGAGTTCCCTTTAATATCACGAAGAGTGTTTTAATTAGTAAAGATTGAATATATGAAAGAAATTACCTCAATCACGGTACCGATTATGCCACATGACCTTTTTAATGTATAAAGAATGAATCTTTGAAAGAAAAAGGGAGTTTCGAGTGTAACTTATTTGAGTTCCTAACGTAATCTCGTAGAATGCTTTAATGACTAAAGATTGAATCCTTTAATGGAAATACCTCAATCAAGGTGCCTATTATGTCACTTGACCTTTTAAATGTATAAAGATTAAATCTTTGGAATAAAATGAGAGTTTTAAGTTAAACTTATAATAGTTCCCTTCGACGTCACGAAGAGTGTATTAATGAGTAAAGATTGAATCTTTGAGCGAAATTACCTCAATCACGATACCTATTATGTCACAAGACCTTTTTAATGTATAACGGTTGAATCTTTGAAAGAAAATGAGAGTTTTGAGTTTAACTTATTCGAGTACCCTTTGAAGTCGCGAAGAGTGTTTTAATGACTAAAAATTGAATCTTTGAATGAAAATAGCTCAACCAAGGTACCTATTGTGTCATTAGAGCTTCTTAATGTATAAAGATTGAATCTTTGAAAGAAAATGAGAGTTTTGAGTTAAACTTATTCGAGGTCCCTTTGACGTCCCAAAGAGTATTTTAACGAGTAAAGATTGAATATTTGAATGTAAACACCTCAATCATGGTACCTATTATGTCACTAAACCATTTTAATGTATAAAGATTAAATTTTTTAAAGAAAATGAGACTTTTGAGTTAAACTTATTCGAGTTTCCTTTGAGATCACGGAGAGTGTTCTAATGAGTAAAGATTGAATCAGTGAATAAAATTATCTCAATTAAGGTAGCTATTATGTCACTAGGCCATTTTAATGTATAAAGATTGAATCTTTGAAAGAAAATGAGAGTTTTGTGTTAAACTTATTCGACTTCCCTATGAAGTCGGGACGAGTGTTTTAATGACAAAAGACTGAATCTTTGAATAAGAGGTACAAAGATTGAATTTGTGAAAGAAAATGAGAGGTTTGAGTTTAACTTATTCGAGTTCCCTGCGAAGAGTGTTTTAATAACTAAAGATTGAATCTTTGAATGAAAAGACCTCAATCAAGGTACCTATTATGTCACTAGTCCTTTTTTTTGTACAAATATTTAATCTTTGAAAGAGAGAGAGATTTTTGAGTTAAACTTGTTTGAATTCCCTTGGACGTCCTAAAGAGTATTTTAATGAGAAAAGATTGAATCTTTGAATGAAAAATTCTCAATCAAGGTACCTATTATATCGCTAGACCTTTTAAAGTATAAAGATTGAGTCTTTGAAAGAAAATTAGAGTTTTGAGTTAAACTTATTCGAATTCCCTTTGACGTCCCGAAAAGTGTTTTAATGAGCAAAGGTTGAATCTTTGAATGAAATTACTTCTAACAAGGTACCAATTATGTCTCTAGACCATTTTAATGTATGAAGATTGAATCTTTGAAAGAAAATGAGAGTTTTGAGTTCAACTTCTTCGAGTTCACTATGTAGTCGTGAATTGTGTTTTAGGGACAAAAGATTGAATCATTGAATGAAATTACTTCAATCAAGATACCAGTTATGTCACTAGACAATTTTAATCTACAAAGATTGAATCTTTGAACGAAAATGATAGTTTTGAGGAAAACTTGTTCAAGTTCCCTATGAAGTCGCGAAGTGTGTTTTAATGACTGCAGATTGAATCTTTGAATGAAAATACCTCAATTAAGGTACCAATTACGTCACAAGACCTTTTTAATGGGTAAAGATCGAGTCTTTAAAAGAAAGCGAGGGTTTTAAGTTAAACTTATTCGAGTTCCCTTTGACGTCTCGAAGAGTGTTTAAAAGAGTAAGGATTGAATCTTTGAATGAGAATTCCTCAATCAAGCTACCAATGTAAAGATTGAATCTCTGAGTGAAATTAACACAATCAAGGTAACTACTATGTCACTAGACCTTATTAATGTATAGCGATTCAATCTTTGAAAGAAAACGACAATTTTAAGTTTAACTTGTTCGAATTCCTTATGAAGTGGCGAAGAGTGTTTTAAAGTCTAAAGATTGAATCTTTGAATGAAAATACCTTAATCAAGGTATTAATTATGTCACTAGACCTTTTTAATGTATAAAGAATAAATCTTAGAAAGAAAATGAGAGTTTTGAGTTAAACTTATTCGAGTTCCCTTTGACGTAACGGAGAGTGTTTTAATGTGTAAAGATTGAATCCTTGAATGAAATTACCTCAATCAAGGTACCTATTATGTCAATGGACCTTTTTAATGTATAAAGATTTAATCTTTGATTTAAAATGAGAATTTTGAGTTTAACCTATTCGAGTTCCCTAAGAAGTCGCGAAGAGTGTTTTAATGACCATAGATTGAATCCTTGAATGAAAATACCTCAATCAAGGTACTAATTTTGTCACTAGAACTTTTTAATGAATAAAGATTGAATCTTTAAAAGAAAATGAGAGTTTGGAGTTAAACTTATTCGAGTTCCCTTTTACGCCCCGAAGTGTGTTTAAATGAGTACAGATTGAATCTTTGAATGAAAATTCCTCACTCAAGGTACCTATTATGTCACTAGACCATTTTAATGTACAAAGATTAAATCTTTGAACGAAAATGAGAGTTTTGAGTTAAACTTATTCGAGTTCCCTTTAATATCACGAAGAGTGTTTTAATTAGTAAAGATTGAATATATGAAAGAAATTACCTCAATCACGGTACCGATTATGCCACATGACCTTTTTAATGTATAAAGAATGAATCTTTGAAAGAAAAAGGGAGTTTCGAGTGTAACTTATTTGAGTTCCTAACGTAATCTCGTAGAATGCTTTAATGACTAAAGATTGAATCCTTTAATGGAAATACCTCAATCAAGGTGCCTATTATGTCACTTGACCTTTTAAATGTATAAAGATTAAATCTTTGGAATAAAATGAGAGTTTTAAGTTAAACTTATAATAGTTCCCTTCGACGTCACGAAGAGTGTATTAATGAGTAAAGATTGAATCTTTGAGCGAAATTACCTCAATCACGATACCTATTATGTCACAAGACCTTTTTAATGTATAACGGTTGAATCTTTGAAAGAAAATGAGAGTTTTGAGTTTAACTTATTCGAGTACCCTTTGAAGTCGCGAAGAGTGTTTTAATGACTAAAAATTGAATCTTTGAATGAAAATAGCTCAACCAAGGTACCTATTGTGTCATTAGAGCTTCTTAATGTATAAAGATTGAATCTTTGAAAGAAAATGAGAGTTTTGAGTTAAACTTATTCGAGGTCCCTTTGACGTCCCAAAGAGTATTTTAACGAGTAAAGATTGAATATTTGAATGTAAACACCTCAATCATGGTACCTATTATGTCACTAAACCATTTTAATGTATAAAGATTAAATTTTTTAAAGAAAATGAGACTTTTGAGTTAAACTTATTCGAGTTTCCTTTGAGATCACGGAGAGTGTTCTAATGAGTAAAGATTGAATCAGTGAATAAAATTATCTCAATTAAGGTAGCTATTATGTCACTAGGCCATTTTAATGTATAAAGATTGAATCTTTGAAAGAAAATGAGAGTTTTGTGTTAAACTTATTCGACTTCCCTATGAAGTCGGGACGAGTGTTTTAATGACAAAAGACTGAATCTTTGAATAAGAGGTACAAAGATTGAATTTGTGAAAGAAAATGAGAGGTTTGAGTTTAACTTATTCGAGTTCCCTATGAAGTCGCGAAGAGTCTTTTAATAACTAAAGATTGAATCTTTGAATGAAAAGACCTCAATCAAGGTACCTATTATGTCACTAGTCCTTTTTTTTGTACAAATATTTAATCTTTGAAAGAGAGAGAGATTTTTGAGTTAAACTTGTTTGAATTCTCTTGGACGTCCTAAAGAGTATTTTAATGAGAAAAGATTGAATCTTTGAATGAAAAATTCTCAATCAAGGTACCTATTATATCGCTAGACCTTTTAAAGTATAAAGATTGAGTCTTTGAAAGAAAATTAGAGTTTTGAGTTAAACTTATTCGAATTCCCTTTGACGTCCCGAAAAGTGTTTTAATGAGCAAAGGTTGAATCTTTGAATGAAATTACTTCTAACAAGGTACCAATTATGTCTCTAGACCATTTTAATGTATGAAGATTGAATCTTTGAAAGAAAATGAGAGTTTTGAGTTCAACTTCTTCGAGTTCACTATGTAGTCGTGAATTGTGTTTTAGGGACAAAAGATTGAATCATTGAATGAAATTACTTCAATCAAGATACCAGTTATGTCACTAGACAATTTTAATCTACAAAGATTGAATCTTTGAACGAAAATGATAGTTTTGAGGAAAACTTGTTCAAGTTCCCTATGAAGTCGCGAAGTGTGTTTTAATGACTGCAGATTGAATCTTTGAATGAAAATACCTCAATTAAGGTACCAATTACGTCACAAGACCTTTTTAATGGGTAAAGATCGAGTCTTTAAAAGAAAGCGAGGGTTTTAAGTTAAACTTATTCGAGTTCCCTTTGACGTCTCGAAGAGTGTTTAAAAGAGTAAGGATTGAATCTTTGAATGAGAATTCCTCAATCAAGCTACCAATGTAAAGATTGAATCTCTGAGTGAAATTAACACAATCAAGGTAACTACTATGTCACTAGACCTTATTAATGTATAGCGATTCAATCTTTGAAAGAAAACGACAATTTTAAGTTTAACTTGTTCGAATTCCTTATGAAGTGGCGAAGAGTGTTTTAAAGTCTAAAGATTGAATCTTTGAATGAAAATACCTTAATCAAGGTATTAATTATGTCACTAGACCTTTTTAATGTATAAAGAATAAATCTTAGAAAGAAAATGAGAGTTTTGAGTTAAACTTATTCGAGTTCCCTTTGACGTAACGGAGAGTGTTTTAATGTGTAAAGATTGAATCCTTGAATGAAATTACCTCTATCAAGGTACCTATTATGTCAATGGACCTTTTTAATGTATAAAGATTTAATCTTTGATTTAAAATGAGAATTTTGAGTTTAACCTATTCGAGTTCCCTAAGAAGTCGCGAAGAGTGTTTTAATGACCATAGATTGAATCCTTGAATGAAAATACCTCAATCAAGGTACTAATTTTGTCACTAGAACTTTTTAATGAATAAAGATTGAATCTTTAAAAGAAAATGAGAGTTTGGAGTTAAACTTATTCGAGTTCCCTTTTACGCCCCGAAGTGTGTTTAAATGAGTACAGATTGAATCTTTGAATGAAAATTCCTCACTCAAGGTACCTATTATGTCACTAGACCATTTTAATGTACAAAGATTAAATCTTTGAACGAAAATGAGAGTTTTGAGTTAAACTTATTCGAGTTCCCTTTAATATCACGAAGAGTGTTTTAATTAGTAAAGATTGAATATATGAAAGAAATTACCTCAATCACGGTACCGATTATGCCACATGACCTTTTTAATGTATAAAGAATGAATCTTTGAAAGAAAAAGGGAGTTTCGAGTGTAACTTATTTGAGTTCCTAACGTAATCTCGTAGAATGCTTTAATGACTAAAGATTGAATCCTTGAATGGAAATACCTCAATCAAGGTGCCTATTATGTCACTTGACCTTTTAAATGTATAAAGATTAAATCTTTGGAATAAAATGAGAGTTTTAAGTTAAACTTATAATAGTTCCCTTCGACGTCACGAAGAGTGTATTAATGAGTAAAGATTGAATCTTTGAGCGAAATTACCTCAATCACGATACCTATTATGTCACAAAACCTTTTTAATGTATAACGGTTGAATCTTTGAAAGAAAATGAGAGTTTTGAGTTTAACTTATTCGAGTACCCTTTGAAGTCGCGAAGAGTGTTTTAATGACTAAAAATTGAATCTTTGAATGAAAATAGCTCAACCAAGGTACCTATTGTGTCATTAGAGCTTCTTAATGTATAAAGATTGAATCTTTGAAAGAAAATGAGAGTTTTGAGTTAAACTTATTCGAGGTCCCTTTGTCGTCCCAAAGAGTATTTTAACGAGTAAAGATTGAATATTTGAATGTAAACACCTCAATCATGGTACCTATTATGTCACTAAACCATTTTAATGTATAAAGATTAAATTTTTTAAAGAAAATGAGACTTTTGAGTTAAACTTATTCGAGTTTCCTTTGAGATCACGGAGAGTGTTCTAATGAGTAAAGATTGAATCAGTGAATAAAATTATCTCAATTAAGGTAGCTATTATGTCACTAGGCCATTTTAATGTATAAAGATTGAATCTTTGAAAGAAAATGAGAGTTGTGTGTTAAACTTATTCGACTTCCCTATGAAGTCGGGACGAGTGTTTTAATGACAAAAGACTGAATCTTTGAATAAGAGGTACAAAGATTGAATTTGTGAAAGAAAATGAGAGGTTTGAGTTTAACTTATTCGAGTTCCCTGCGAAGAGTGTTTTAATAACTAAAGATTGAATCTTTGAATGAAAAGACCTCAATCAAGGTACCTATTATGTCACTAGTCCTTTTTTTTGTACAAATATTTAATCTTTGAAAGAGAGAGAGATTTTTGAGTTAAACTTGTTTGAATTCCCTTGGACGTCCTAAAGAGTATTTTAATGAGAAAAGATTGAATCTTTGAATGAAAAATTCTCAATCAAGGTACCTATTATATCGCTAGACCTTTTAAAGTATAAAGATTGAGTCTTTGAAAGAAAATTAGAGTTTTGAGTTAAACTTATTCGAATTCCCTTTGACGTCCCGAAAAGTGTTTTAATGAGCAAAGGTTGAATCTTTGAATGAAATTACTTCTAACAAGGTACCAATTATGTCTCTAGACCATTTTAATGTATGAAGATTGAATCTTTGAAAGAAAATGAGAGTTTTGAGTTCAACTTCTTCGAGTTCACTATGTAGTCGTGAATTGTGTTTTAGGGACAAAAGATTGAATCATTGAATGAAATTACTTCAATCAAGATACCAGTTATGTCACTAGACAATTTTAATCTACAAAGATTGAATCTTTGAACGAAAATGATAGTTTTGAGGAAAACTTGTTCAAGTTCCCTATGAAGTCGCGAAGTGTGTTTTAATGACTGCAGATTGAATCTTTGAATGAAAATACCTCAATTAAGGTACCAATTACGTCACAAGACCTTTTTAATGGGTAAAGATCGAGTCTTTAAAAGAAAGCGAGGGTTTTAAGTTAAACTTATTCGAGTTCCCTTTGACGTCTCGAAGAGTGTTTAAAAGAGTAAGGATTGAATCTTTGAATGAGAATTCCTCAATCAAGCTACCAATGTAAAGATTGAATCTCTGAGTGAAATTAACACAATCAAGGTAACTACTATGTCACTAGACCTTATTAATGTATAGCGATTCAATCTTTGAAAGAAAACGACAATTTTAAGTTTAACTTGTTCGAATTCCTTATGAAGTGGCGAAGAGTGTTTTAAAGTCTAAAGATTGAATCTTTGAATGAAAATACCTTAATCAAGGTATTAATTATGTCACTAGACCTTTTTAATGTATAAAGAATAAATCTTAGAAAGAAAATGAGAGTTTTGAGTTAAACTTATTCGAGTTCCCTTTGACGTAACGGAGAGTGTTTTAATGTGTAAAGATTGAATCCTTGAATGAAATTACCTCTATCAAGGTACCTATTATGTCAATGGACCTTTTTAATGTATAAAGATTTAATCTTTGATTTAAAATGAGAATTTTGAGTTTAACCTATTCGAGTTCCCTAAGAAGTCGCGAAGAGTGTTTTAATGACCATAGATTGAATCCTTGAATGAAAATACCTCAATCAAGGTACTAATTTTGTCACTAGAACTTTTTAATGAATAAAGATTGAATCTTTAAAAGAAAATGAGAGTTTGGAGTTAAACTTATTCGAGTTCCCTTTTACGCCCCGAAGTGTGTTTAAATGAGTACAGATTGAATCTTTGAATGAAAATTCCTCACTCAAGGTACCTATTATGTCACTAGACCATTTTAATGTACAAAGATTAAATCTTTGAACGAAAATGAGAGTTTTGAGTTAAACTTATTCGAGTTCCCTTTAATATCACGAAGAGTGTTTTAATTAGTAAAGATTGAATATATGAAAGAAATTACCTCAATCACGGTACCGATTATGCCACATGACCTTTTTAATGTATAAAGAATGAATCTTTGAAAGAAAAAGGGAGTTTCGAGTGTAACTTATTTGAGTTCCTAACGTAATCTCGTAGAATGCTTTAATGACTAAAGATTGAATCCTTTAATGGAAATACCTCAATCAAGGTGCCTATTATGTCACTTGACCTTTTAAATGTATAAAGATTAAATCTTTGGAATAAAATGAGAGTTTTAAGTTAAACTTATAATAGTTCCCTTCGACGTCACGAAGAGTGTATTAATGAGTAAAGATTGAATCTTTGAGCGAAATTACCTCAATCACGATACCTATTATGTCACAAGACCTTTTTAATGTATAACGGTTGAATCTTTGAAAGAAAATGAGAGTTTTGAGTTTAACTTATTCGAGTACCCTTTGAAGTCGCGAAGAGTGTTTTAATGACTAAAAATTGAATCTTTGAATGAAAATAGCTCAACCAAGGTACCTATTGTGTCATTAGAGCTTCTTAATGTATAAAGATTGAATCTTTGAAAGAAAATGAGAGTTTTGAGTTAAACTTATTCGAGGTCCCTTTGACGTCCCAAAGAGTATTTTAACGAGTAAAGATTGAATATTTGAATGTAAACACCTCAATCATGGTACCTATTATGTCACTAAACCATTTTAATGTATAAAGATTAAATTTTTTAAAGAAAATGAGACTTTTGAGTTAAACTTATTCGAGTTTCCTTTGAGATCACGGAGAGTGTTCTAATGAGTAAAGATTGAATCAGTGAATAAAATTATCTCAATTAAGGTAGCTATTATGTCACTAGGCCATTTTAATGTATAAAGATTGAATCTTTGAAAGAAAATGAGAGTTTTGTGTTAAACTTATTCGACTTCCCTATGAAGTCGGGACGAGTGTTTTAATGACAAAAGACTGAATCTTTGAATAAGAGGTACAAAGATTGAATTTGTGAAAGAAAATGAGAGGTTTGAGTTTAACTTATTCGAGTTCCCTATGAAGTCGCGAAGAGTGTTTTAATAACTAAAGATTGAATCTTTGAATGAAAAGACCTCAATCAAGGTACCTATTATGTCACTAGTCCTTTTTTTTGTACAAATATTTAATCTTAGAAAGAGAGAGAGATTTTTGAGTTAAACTTGTTTGAATTCCCTTGGACGTCCTAAAGAGTATTTTAATGAGAAAAGATTGAATCTTTGAATGAAAAATTCTCAATCAAGGTACCTATTATATCGCTAGACCTTTTAAAGTATAAAGATTGAGTCTTTGAAAGAAAATTAGAGTTTTGAGTTAAACTTATTCGAATTCCCTTTGACGTCCCGAAAAGTGTTTTAATGAGCAAAGGTTGAATCTTTGAATGAAATTACTTCTAACAAGGTACCAATTATGTCTCTAGACCATTTTAATGTATGAAGATTGAATCTTTGAAAGAAAATGAGAGTTTTGAGTTCAACTTCTTCGAGTTCACTATGTAGTCGTGAATTGTGTTTTAGGGACAAAAGATTGAATCATTGAATGAAATTACTTCAATCAAGATACCAGTTATGTCACTAGACAATTTTAATCTACAAAGATTGAATCTTTGAACGAAAATGATAGTTTTGAGGAAAACTTGTTCAAGTTCCCTATGAAGTCGCGAAGTGTGTTTTAATGACTGCAGATTGAATCTTTGAATGAAAATACCTCAATTAAGGTACCAATTACGTCACAAGACCTTTTTAATGGGTAAAGATCGAGTCTTTAAAAGAAAGCGAGGGTTTTAAGTTAAACTTATTCGAGTTCCCTTTGACGTCTCGAAGAGTGTTTAAAAGAGTAAGGATTGAATCTTTGAATGAGAATTCCTCAATCAAGCTACCAATGTAAAGATTGAATCTCTGAGTGAAATTAACACAATCAAGGTAACTACTATGTCACTAGACCTTATTAATGTATAGCGATTCAATCTTTGAAAGAAAACGACAATTTTAAGTTTAACTTGTTCGAATTCCTTATGAAGTGGCGAAGAGTGTTTTAAAGTCTAAAGATTGAATCTTTGAATGAAAATACCTTAATCAAGGTATTAATTATGTCACTAGACCTTTTTAATGTATAAAGAATAAATCTTAGAAAGAAAATGAGAGTTTTGAGTTAAACTTATTCGAGTTCCCTTTGACGTAACGGAGAGTGTTTTAATGTGTAAAGATTGAATCCTTGAATGAAATTACCTCTATCAAGGTACCTATTATGTCAATGGACCTTTTTAATGTATAAAGATTTAATCTTTGATTTAAAATGAGAATTTTGAGTTTAACCTATTCGAGTTCCCTAAGAAGTCGCGAAGAGTGTTTTAATGACCATAGATTGAATCCTTGAATGAAAATACCTCAATCAAGGTACTAATTTTGTCACTAGAACTTTTTAATGAATAAAGATTGAATCTTTAAAAGAAAATGAGAGTTTGGAGTTAAACTTATTCGAGTTCCCTTTTACGCCCCGAAGTGTGTTTAAATGAGTACAGATTGAATCTTTGAATGAAAATTCCTCACTCAAGGTACCTATTATGTCACTAGACCATTTTAATGTACAAAGATTAAATCTTTGAACGAAAATGAGAGTTTTGAGTTAAACTTATTCGAGTTCCCTTTAATATCACGAAGAGTGTTTTAATTAGTAAAGATTGAATATATGAAAGAAATTACCTCAATCACGGTACCGATTATGCCACATGACCTTTTTAATGTATAAAGAATGAATCTTTGAAAGAAAAAGGGAGTTTCGAGTGTAACTTATTTGAGTTCCTAACGTAATCTCGTAGAATGCTTTAATGACTAAAGATTGAATCCTTTAATGGAAATACCTCAATCAAGGTGCCTATTATGTCACTTGACCTTCTAAATGTATAAAGATTAAATCTTTGGAATAAAATGAGAGTTTTAAGTTAAACTTATAATAGTTCCCTTCGACGTCACGAAGAGTGTATTAATGAGTAAAGATTGAATCTTTGAGCGAAATTACCTCAATCACGATACCTATTATGTCACAAGACCTTTTTAATGTATAACGGTTGAATCTTTGAAAGAAAATGAGAGTTTTGAGTTTAACTTGTTCGAGTACCCTTTGAAGTCGCGAAGAGTGTTTTAATGACTAAAAATTGAATCTTTGAATGAAAATAGCTCAACCAAGGTACCTATTGTGTCATTAGAGCTTCTTAATGTATAAAGATTGAATCTTTGAAAGAAAATGAGAGTTTTGAGTTAAACTTATTCGAGGTCCCTTTGACGTCCCAAAGAGTATTTTAACGAGTAAAGATTGAATATTTGAATGTAAACACCTCAATCATGGTACCTATTATGTCACTAAACCATTTTAATGTATAAAGATTAAATTTTTTAAAGAAAATGAGACTTTCGAGTTAAACTTATTCGAGTTTCCTTTGAGATCACGGAGAGTGTTCTAATGAGTAAAGATTGAATCAGTGAATAAAATTATCTCAATTAAGGTAGCTATTATGTCACTAGGCCATTTTAATGTATAAAGATTGAATCTTTGAAAGAAAATGAGAGTTTTGTGTTAAACTTATTCGACTTCCCTATGAAGTCGGGACGAGAGTTTTAATGACAAAAGACTGAATCTTTGAATAAGAGGTACAAAGATTGAATTTGTGAAACAAAATGAGAGGTTTGAGTTTAACTTATTCGAGTTCCCTATGAAGTCGCGAAGAGTGTTTTAATAACTAAAGATTGAATCTTTGAATGAAAAGACCTCAATCAAGGTACCTATTATGTCACTAGTCCTTTTTTTTGTACAAATATTTAATCTTTGAAAGAGAGAGAGATTTTTGAGTTAAACTTGTTTGAATTCCCTTGGACGTCCTAAAGAGTATTTTAATGAGAAAAGATTGAATCTTTGAATGAAAAATTCTCAATCAAGGTACCTATTATATCGCTAGACCTTTTAAAGTATAAAGATTGAGTCTTTGAAAGAAAATTAGAGTTTTGAGTTAAACTTATTCGAATTCCCTTTGACGTCCCGAAAAGTGTTTTAATGAGCAAAGGTTGAATCTTTGAATGAAATTACTTCTAACAAGGTACCAATTATGTCTCTAGACCATTTTAATGTATGAAGATTGAATCTTTGAAAGAAAATGAGAGTTTTGAGTTCAACTTCTTCGAGTTCACTATGTAGTCGTGAATTGTGTTTTAGGGACAAAAGATTGAATCATTGAATGAAATTACTTCAATCAAGATACCAGTTATGTCACTAGACAATTTTAATCTACAAAGATTGAATCTTTGAACGAAAATGATAGTTTTGAGGAAAACTTGTTCAAGTTCCCTATGAAGTCGCGAAGTGTGTTTTAATGACTGCAGATTGAATCTTTGAATGAAAATACCTCAATTAAGGTACCAATTACGTCACAAGACCTTTTTAATGGGTAAAGATCGAGTCTTTAAAAGAAAGCGAGGGTTTTAAGTTAAACTTATTCGAGTTCCCTTTGACGTCTCGAAGAGTGTTTAAAAGAGTAAGGATTGAATCTTTGAATGAGAATTCCTCAATCAAGCTACCAATGTAAAGATTGAATCTCTGAGTGAAATTAACACAATCAAGGTAACTACTATGTCACTAGACCTTATTAATGTATAGCGATTCAATCTTTGAAAGAAAACGACAATTTTAAGTTTAACTTGTTCGAATTCCTTATGAAGTGGCGAAGAGTGTTTTAAAGTCTAAAGATTGAATCTTTGAATGAAAATACCTTAATCAAGGTATTAATTATGTCACTAGACCTTTTTAATGTTTAAAGAATAAATCTTAGAAAGAAAATGAGAGTTTTGAGTTAAACTTATTCGAGTTCCCTTTGACGTGACGGAGAGTGTTTTAATGTGTAAAGATTGAATCCTTGAATGAAATTACCTCAATCAAGGTACCTATTATGTCAATGGACCTTTTTAATGTATAAAGATTTAATCTTTGATTTAAAATGAGAATTTTGAGTTTAACCTATTCGAGTTCCCTAAGAAGTCGCGAAGAGTGTTTTAATGACCATAGATTGAATCCTTGAATGAAAATACCTCAATCAAGGTACTAATTTTGTCACTAGAACTTTTTAATGAATAAAGATTGAATCTTTAAAAGAAAATGAGAGTTTGGAGTTAAACTTATTCGAGTTCCCTTTTACGCCCCGAAGTGTGTTTAAATGAGTACAGATTGAACCTTTGAATGAAAATTCCTCACTCAAGGTACCTATTATGTCACTAGACCATTTTAATGTACAAAGATTAAATCTTTGAACGAAAATGAGAGTTTTGAGTTAAACTTATTCGAGTTCCCTTTAATATCACGAAGAGTGTTTTAATTAGTAAAGATTGAATATATGAAAGAAATTACCTCAATCACGGTACCGATTATGCCACATGACCTTTTTAATGTATAAAGAATGAATCTTTGAAAGAAAAAGGGAGTTTCGAGTGTAACTTATTTGAGTTCCTAACGTAATCTCGTAGGATGCTTTAATGACTAAAGATTGAATCCTTTAATGGAAATACCTCAATCAAGGTGCCTATTATGTCACTTGACCTTTTAAATGTATAAAGATTAAATCTTTGGAATAAAATGAGTGTTTTAAGTTAAACTTATAATAGTTCCCTTCGACGTCACGAAGAGTGTATTAATGAGTAAAGATTGAATCTTTGAGCGAAATTACCTCAATCACGATACCTATTATGTCACAAGACCTTTTTAATGTATAACGGTTGAATCTTTGAAAGAAAATGAGAGTTTTGAGTTTAACTTATTCGAGTACCCTTTGAAGTCGCGAAGAGTGTTTTAATGACTAAAAATTGAATCTTTGAATGAAAATAGCTCAACCAAGGTACCTATTGTGTCATTAGAGCCTCTTAATGTATAAAGACTGAATCTTTAAAAGAAAATGAGAGTTTTGAGTTAAACTTATTCGAGGTCCCTTTGACGTCCCAAAGAGTATTTTAACGAGTAAAGATTGAATATTTGAATGTAAACACCTCAATCATGGTACCTATTATGTCACTAAACCATTTTAATGTATAAAGATTAAATTTTTTAAAGAAAATGAGACTTTTGAGTTAAACTTATTCGAGTTTCCTTTGAGATCACGGAGAGTGTTCTAATGAGTAAAGATTGAATCAGTGAATAAAATTATCTCAATTAAGGTAGCTATTATGTCACTAGGCCATTTTAATGTATAAAGATTGAATCTTTGAAAGAAAATGAGAGTTTTGTGTTAAACTTATTCGATTTCCCTATGAAGTCGGGACGAGTGTTTTAATGACAAAAGACTGAATCTTTGAATAAGAGGTACAAAGATTGAATTTGTGAAAGAAAATGAGAGGTTTGAGTTTAACTTATTCGAGTTCCCTATGGAGTCGCGAAGAGTGTTTTAATAACTAAAGATTGAATCTTTGAATGAAAAGACCTCAATCAAGGTACCTATTATGTCACTAGTCCTTTTTTTTGTACAAATATTTAATCTTTGAAAGAGAGAGAGATTTTTGAGTTAAACTTGTTTGAATTCCCTTGGACGTCCTAAAGAGTATTTTAATGAGAAAAGATTGAATCTTTGAATGAAAAATTCTCAATCAAGGTACCTATTATATCGCTAGACCTTTTAAAGTATAAAGATTGAGTCTTTGAAAGAAAATTAGAGTTTTGAGTTAAACTTATTCGAATTCCCTTTGACGTCCCGAAAAGTGTTTTAATGAGCAAAGGTTGAATCTTTGAATGAAATTACTTCTAACAAGGTACCAATTATGTCTCGAGACCATTTTAATGTATGAAGATTGAATCTTTGAAAGAAAATGAGAGTTTTGAGTTCAACTTCTTCGAGTTCACTATGTAGTCGTGAATTGTGTTTTAGGGACAAAAGATTGAATCATTGAATGAAATTACTTCAATCAAGATACCAGTTATGTCACTAGACAATTTTAATCTACAAAGATTGAATCTTTGAACGAAAATGATAGTTTTGAGGAAAACTTGTTCAAGTTCCCTATGAAGTCGCGAAGTGTGTTTTAATGACTGCAGATTGAATCTTTGAATGAAAATACCTCAATTAAGGTACCAATTACGTCACAAGACCTTTTTAATGGGTAAAGATCGAGTCTTTAAAAGAAAGCGAGGGTTTTAAGTTAAACTTATTCGAGTTCCCTTTGACGTCTCGAAGAGTGTTTAAAAGAAAAGGATTGAATCTTTGAATGAGAATTCCTCAATCAAGCTACCAATGTAAAGATTGAATCTCTGAGTGCAATTAACACAATCAAGGTAACTACTATGTCACTAGACCTTATTAATGTATAGCGATTCAATCTTTGAAAGAAAACGACAATTTTAAGTTTAACTTGTTCGAATTCCTTATGAAGAGGCGAAGAGTGTTTTAAAGTCTAAAGATTGAATCTTTGAATGAAAATACCTTAATCAAGGTATTAGTTATGTCACTAGACCTTTTTAATGTATAAAGAATAAATCTTAGAAAGAAAATGAGAGTTTTGAGTTAAACTTATTCGAGTTCCCTTTCACGTAACGGAGAGTGTTTTAATGTGTAAAGATTGAATCCTTGAATGAAATTACCTCAATCAAGGTACCTATTATGTCAATGGACCTTTTTAATGTATAAAGATTTAATCTTTGATTTAAAATGAGAATTTTGAGTTTAACCTATTCGAGTTCCCTAAGAAGTCGCGAAGAGTGTTTTAATGACCATAGATTGAATCCTTGAATGAAAATACCTCAATCAAGGTAC
Source organism: Cornus florida (assembly GCF_030987335.1). Classification (NCBI taxonomy): domain Eukaryota; kingdom Viridiplantae; phylum Streptophyta; class Magnoliopsida; order Cornales; family Cornaceae; genus Cornus; species Cornus florida. The sequence goes on along the minus strand of NW_026775627.1, from coordinate 102,327 downwards.
TAATTTTGTCACTAGAACTTTTTAATGAATAAAGATTGAATCTTTAAAAGAAAATGAGAGTTTGGAGTTAAACTTATTCGAGTTCCCTTTTACGCCCCGAAGTGTGTTTAAATGAGTACAGATTGAACCTTTGAATGAAAATTCCTCACTCAAGGTACCTATTATGTCACTAGACCATTTTAATGTACAAAGATTAAATCTTTGAACGAAAATGAGAGTTTTGAGTTAAACTTATTCGAGTTCCCTTTAATATCACGAAGAGTGTTTTAATTAGTAAAGATTGAATATATGAAAGAAATTACCTCAATCACGGTACCGATTATGCCACATGACCTTTTTAATGTATAAAGAATGAATCTTTGAAAGAAAAAGGGAGTTTCGAGTGTAACTTATTTGAGTTCCTAACGTAATCTCGTAGGATGCTTTAATGACTAAAGATTGAATCCTTTAATGGAAATACCTCAATCAAGGTGCCTATTATGTCACTTGACCTTTTAAATGTATAAAGATTAAATCTTTGGAATAAAATGAGTGTTTTAAGTTAAACTTATAATAGTTCCCTTCGACGTCACGAAGAGTGTATTAATGAGTAAAGATTGAATCTTTGAGCGAAATTACCTCAATCACGATACCTATTATGTCACAAGACCTTTTTAATGTATAACGGTTGAATCTTTGAAAGGAAATGAGAGTTTTGAGTTTAACTTATTCGAGTACCCTTTGAAGTCGCGAAGAGTGTTTTAATGACTAAAAATTGAATCTTTGAATGAAAATAGCTCAACCAAGGTACCTATTGTGTCATTAGAGCTTCTTAATGTATAAAGATTGAATCTTTGAAAGAAAATGAGAGTTTTGAGTTAAACTTATTCGAGGTCCCTTTGACGTCCCAAAGAGTATTTTAACGAGTAAAGATTGAATATTTGAATGTAAACACCTCAATCATGGTACCTATTATGTCACTAAACCATTTTAATGTATAAAGATTAAATTTTTTAAAGAAAATGAGACTTTCGAGTTAAACTTATTCGAGTTTCCTTTGAGATCACGGAGAGTGTTCTAATGAGTAAAGATTGAATCAGTGAATAAAATTATCTCAATTAAGGTAGCTATTATGTCACTAGGCCATTTTAATGTATAAAGATTGAATCTTTGAAAGAAAATAAGAGTTTTGTGTTAAACTTATTCGACTTCCCTATGAAGTCGGGACGAGTGTTTTAATGACAAAAGACTGAATCTTTGAATAAGAGGTACAAAGATTGAATTTGTGAAAGAAAATGAGAGGTTTGAGTTTAACTTATTCGAGTTCCCTATGAAGTCGCGAAGAGTGTTTTAATAACTAAAGATTGAATCTTTGAATGAAAAGACCTCAATCAAGGTACCTATTATGTCACTAGTCCTTTTTTTTGTACAAATATTTAATCTTTGAAAGAGAGAGAGATTTTTGAGTTAAACTTGTTTGAATTCCCTTGGACATCCTAAATAGTATTTTAATGAGAAAAGATTGAATCTTTGAATGAAAAATTCTCAATCAAGGTACCTATTATATCGCTAGACCTTTTAAAGTATAAAGATTGAGTCTTTGAAAGAAAATTAGAGTTTTGAGTTAAACTTATTCGAATTCCCTTTGACGTCCCGAAAAGTGTTTTAATGAGCAAAGGTTGAATCTTTGAATGAAATTACTTCTAACAAGGTACCAATTATGTCTCTAGACCATTTTAATGTATGAAGATTGAATCTTTGAAAGAAAATGAGAGTTTTGAGTTCAACTTCTTCGAGTTCACTATGTAGTCGTGAATTGTGTTTTAGGGACAAAAGATTGAATCATTGAATGAAATTACTTCAATCAAGATACCAGTTATGTCACTAGACAATTTTAATCTACAAATATTGAATCTTTGAACGAAAATGATAGTTTTGAGGAAAACTTGTTTAAGTTCCCTATGAAGTCGCGAAGTGTGTTTTAATGACTGCAGATTGAATCTTTGAATGAAAATACCTCAATTAAGGTACCAATTACGTCACAAGACCTTTTTAATGGGTAAAGATCGAGTCTTTAAAAGAAAGCGAGGGTTTTAAGTTAAACTTATTCGAGTTCCCTTTGACGTCTCGAAGAGTGTTTAAAAGAGTAAGGATTGAATCTTTGAATGAGAATTCCTCAATCAAGCTACCAATGTAAAGATTGAATCTCTGAGATCAAGGTAACTACTATGTCACTAGACCTTATTAATGTATAGCGATTCAATCTTTGAAAGAAAACGACAATTTTAAGTTTAACTTGTTCGAATTCCTTATGAAGTGGCGAAGAGTGTTTTAAAGTCTAAAGATTGAATCTTTGAATGAAAATACCTTAATCAAGGTATTAATTATGTCACTAGACCTTTTTAATGTATAAAGAATAAATCTTAGAAAGAAAATGAGAGTTTTGAGTTAAACTTATTCGAGTTCCCTTTGACGTAACGGAGAGTGTTTTAATGTGTAAAGATTGAATCCTTGAATGAAACTACCTCAATCAAGGTACCTATTATGTCAATGGACCTTTTTAATGTATAAAGATTTAATCTTTGATTTAAAATGAGAATTTTGAGTTTAACCTATTCGAGTTCCCTAAGAAGTCGCGAAGAGTGTTTTAATGACCATAGATTGAATCCTTGAATGAAAATACCTCAATCAAGGTACTAATTTTGTCACTAGAACTTTTTAATGAATAAAGATTGAATCTTTTAAAGAAAATGAGAGTTTGGAGTTAAACTTATTCGAGTTCCCTTTTACGCCCCGAAGTGTGTTTAAATGAGTACAGATTGAATCTTTGAATGAAAATTCCTCACTCAAGGTACCTATTATGTCACTAGACCATTTTAATGTACAAAGATTTAAATCTTTGAACGAAAATGAGAGTTTTGAGTTAAACTTATTCGAGTTCCCTTTAATATCTCGAAGAGTGTTTTAATTAGTAAAGATTGAATATATGAAAGAAATTACCTCAATCACGGTACCGATTATGCCACATGACCTTTTTAATGTATAAAGAATGAATCTTTGAAAGAAAAAGGGAGTTTCGAGTGTAACTTATTTGAGTTCCTAACGTAATTTCGTAGAATGCTTTAATGACTAAAGATTGAATCCTTTAATGGAAATACCTCAATCAAGGTGCCTATTATGTCACTTGACCTTTTAAATGTATAAAGATTAAATCTTTGGAATAAAATGAGAGTTTTAAGTTAAACTTATAATAGTTCCCTTCGACGTGACGAAGAGTGTATTAATGAGTAAAGATTGAATCTTTGAGCGAAATTACCTCAATCACGATACCTATTATGTCACAAGACCTTTTTAATGTATAACGGTTGAATCTTTGAAAGAAAATGAGAGTTTTGAGTTTAACTTATTCGAGTACCCTTTGAAGTCGCGAAGAGTGTTTTAATGACTAAAAATCGAATCTTTGAATGAAAATAGCTCAATCAAGGTACCTATTGTGTCATTAGAGCTTCTTAATGTATAAAGATTGAATCTTTGAAAGAAATTGAGAGTTTTGAGTTAAACTTATTCGAGGTCCCTTTGACGTCGCAAAGAGTATTTTAACGAGTAAAGATTGAATATTTGAATGTAAACACCTCAATCATGGTACCTATTATGTCACTAAACCATTTTAATGTATAAAGATTAAATTTTTTAAAGAAAATGAGACTTCTGAGTTAAACTTATTCGAGTTTCCTTTGAGATCACGGAGAGTGTTCTAATGAGTAAAGATTGAATCAGTGAAAAAAATTATCTCAATTAAGGTAGCTATTATGTCACTAGGCCATTTTAATGTATAAAGATTGAATCTTTGAAAGAAAATGAGAGTTTTGTGTTAAACTTATTCGACTTCCCTATGAAGTCGGGACGAGTGTTTTAATGACAAAAGACTGAATCTTTGAATAAGAGGTACAAAGATTGAATTTGTGAAAGAAAATGAGAGGTTTGAGTTTAACTTATTCGAGTTCCCTGCGAAGAGTGTTTTAATAACTAAAGATGGAATCTTTGAATGAAAAGACCTCAATCAAGGTACCTATTATGTCACTAGTCCTTTTTTTTGTACAAATATTTAATCTTTGAAAGAGAGAGAGATTTTTGAGTTAAACTTGTTTGAATTCCCTTGGACGTCCTAAAGAGTATTTTAATGAGAAAAGATTGAATCTTTGAATGAAAAATTCTCAATCAAGGTACATATTATATCGCTAGACCTTTTAAAGTATAAAGATTGAGTCTTTGAAAGAAAATTAGAGTTTTGAGTTAAACTTATTCGAATTCCCTTTGACGTCTCGAAAAGTGTTTTAATGAGCAAAGGTTGAATCTTTGAATGAAATTACTTCTAACAATGTACCAATTATGGCTCTAGACCATTTTAATGTATGAAGATTGAATCTTTGAAAGAAAATGAGAGTTTTGAGTTCAACTTCTTCGAGTTCACTATGTAGTCGTGAATTATGTTTTAGGGACAAAAGATTGAATCATTGAATGAAATTACTTCAATCAAGATACCAGTTATGTCACTAGACAATTTTAATCTACAAAGATTGAATCTTTGAATGAAAATGATAGTTTTGAGGAAAACTTGTTCAAGTTCCCTATGAAGTCGCGAAGTGTGTTTTAATGACTGCAGATTGAATCTTTGAATGAAAATACCTCAATTAAGGTACCAATTACGTCACAAGACCTTTTTAATGGTAAAGATCGAGTCTTTAAAAGAAAGCGAGGGTTTTAAGTTAAACTTATTCGAGTTCCCTTTGAGGTCTCGAAGAGTGTTTAAAAGAGTAAGGATTGAATCTTTGAATGAGAATTCCTCAATCAAGCTACCAATGTAAAGATTGAATCTCTGAGTGAAATTAACACAATCAAGGTAACTACTATGTCACTAGACCTTATTAATGTATAGCGATTCAATCTTTGAAAGAAAACGACAATTTTAAGTTTAACTTGTTCGAATTCCTTATGAAGTGGCGAAGAGTGTTTTAAAGTCTAAAGATTGAATCTTTGAATGAAAATACCTTAATCAAGGTATTAATTATGTCACTAGACCTTTTTAATGTATAAAGAATAAATCTTAGAAAGAAAATGAGAGTTTTGAGTTAAACTTATTCGAGTTCCCTTTGACATAACGGAGAGTGTTTTAATGTGTAAAGATTGAATCCTTGAATGAAACTACCTCAATCAAGGTACCTATTATGTCAATGGACCTTTTTAATGTATAAAGATTTAATCTTTGATTTAAAATGAGAATTTTGAGTTTAACCTATTCGAGTTCCCTAAGAAGTCGCGAAGAGTGTTTTAATGACCATAGATTGAATCCTTGAATGAAAATACCTCAATCAAGGTACTAATTTTGTCACTAGAACTTTTTAATGAATAAAGATTGAATCTTTAAAAGAAAATGAGAGTTTGGAGTTAAACTTATTCGAGTTCCCTTTTACGCCCCGAAGTGTGTTTAAATGAGTACAGATTGAATCTTTGAATGAAAATTCCTCACTCAAGGTACCTATTATGTCACTAGACCATTTTAATGTACAAAGATTAAATCTTTGAACGAAAATGAGCGTTTTGAGTTAAACTTATTCGAGTTCCCTTTAATATCACGAAGAGTGTTTTAATTAGTAAAGATTGAATATATGAAAGAAATTACCTCAATCACGGTACCGATTATGCCACATGACCTTTTTAATGTATAAAGAATGAATCTTTGAAAGAAAAAGGGAGTTTCGAGTGTAACTTATTTGAGTTCCTAACGTAATCTCGTAGAATGATTTAATGACTAAAGATTGAATCCTTTAATGAAAATACCTCAATCAAGGTGCCTATTATGTCACTTGACCTTTTAAATGTATAAAGATTAAATCTTTGGAATAAAATGAGAGTTTTAAGTTAAACTTATAATAGTTCCCTTCGACGTCACGAAGAGTGTATTAATGAGTAAAGATTGAATCTTTTAGCGAAATTACCTCAATCACGATACCTATTATGTCACACGACCTTTTTAATGTATAACGGTTGAATCTTTGAAAGAAAATGAGAGTTTTGAGTTTAACTTATTCGAGTACCCTTTGAAGTCGCGAAGAGTGTTTTAATGACTAAAAATTGAATCTTTGAATGAAAATACCTCAATCAAGGTACCTATTGTGTCATTAGAGCTTCTTAATGTATAAAGATTGAATCTTTGAAAGAAAATGAGAGTTTTGAGTTAAACTTATTCGAGGTCCCTTTGACGTCCCAAAGAGTATTTTAACGAGTAAAGATTGAATATTTGAATGTAAACACCTCAATCATGGTACCTATTATGTCACTAAACCATTTTAATGTATAAAGATTAAATTTTTTAAAGAAAATGTGACTTTTGAGTTAAACTTATTCGAGTTTCCTTTGAGATCACGGAGAGTGTTCTAATGAGTAAAGATTGAATCAGTGAATAAAATTATCTCAATTAAGGTAGCTATTATGTCACTAGGCCATTTTAATGTATAAAGATTGAATCTTTGAAAGAAAATGAGAGTTTTGTGTTAAACTTATTCGACTTCCCTATGAAGTCGGGACGAGTGTTTTAATGACAAAAGACTGAATCTTTGAATAAGAGGTACAAAGATTGAATTTGTGAAAGAAAATGAGAGGTTTGAGTTTAACTTATTCGAGTTCCCTATGAAGTCGCGAAGAGTGTTTTAATAACTAAAGATTGAATCTTTGAATGAAAAGACCTCAATCAAGGTACCTATTATGTCACTAGTCCTTTTTTTTGTACAAATATTTAATCTTTGAAAGAGGGAGAAATTTTTGAGTTAAACTTGTTTGAATTCCCTTGGACGTCCTAAAGAGTATTTTAATGAGAAAAGATTGAATCTTTGAATGAAAAATTCTCAATCAAGGTACCTATTATATCGCTAGACCTTTTAAAGTATAAAGATTGAGTCTTTGAAAGAAAATTAGAGTTTTGAGTTAAACTTATTCGAATTCCCTTTGACGTCCCGAAAAGTGTTTTAATGAGCAAAGGTTGAATCTTTGAATGAAATTACTTCTAACAAGGTACCAATTATGTCTCTAGACCATTTTAATGTATGAAGATTGAATCTTTGAAAGAAAATGAGAGTTTTGAGCTCAACTTCTTCGAGTTCACTATGTAGTCGTGAATTGTGTTTTAGGGACAAAAGATTGAATCATTGAATGAAATTACTTCAATCAAGATACCAGTTATGTCACTAGACAATTTTAATCTACAAAGATTGAATCTTTGAATGAAAATGATAGTTTTGAGGAAAACTTGTTCAAGTTCCCTATGAAGTCGCGAAGTGTGTTTTAATGACTGCAGATTGAATCTTTGAATGAGAATACCTCAATTAAGGTACCAATTACGTCACAAGACCTTTTTAATGGGTAAAGATCGAGTCTTTAAAAGAAAGCGAGGGTTTTAAGTTAAACTTATTCGAGTTCCCTTTGAGGTCTCGAAGAGTGTTTAAAAGAGTAAGGATTGAATCTTTGAATGAGAATTCCTCAATCAAGCTACCAATGTAAAGATTGAATCTCTGAGTGAAATTAACACAATCAAGGTAACTACTATGTCACTAGACCTTATTAATGTATAGCGATTCAATCTTTGAAAGAAAACGACAATTTTAAGTTTAACTTGTTCGAATTCCTTATGAAGTGGCGAAGAGTGTTTTAAAGTCTAAAGATTGAATCTTTGAATGAAAATACCTTAATCAAGGTATTAATTATGTCACTAGACCTTTTTAATGTATAAAGAATAAATCTTAGAAAGAAAATGAGAGTTTTGAGTTAAACTTATTCGAGTTCCCTTTGACGTAACGGAGAGTGTTTTAATGTGTAAAGATTGAATCCTTGAATGAAACTACCTCAATCAAGGTACCTATTATGTCAATGGACCTTTTTAATGTATAAAGATTTAATCTTTGATTTAAAATGAGAATTTTGAGTTTAACCTATTCGAGTTCCCTAAGAAGTCGCGAAGAGTGTTTTAATGACCAAAGATTGAATCCTTGAATGAAAATACCTCAATCAAGGTACTAATTTTGTCACTAGAACTTTTTAATGAATAAAGATTGAATCTTTAAAAGAAAATGAGAGTTTGGAGTTAAACTTATTCGAGTTCCCTTTTACGCCCCGAAGTGTGTTTAAATGAGTACAGATTGAATCTTTGAATGAAAATTCCTCACTCAAGGTACCTATTATGTCACTAGACCATTTTAATGTACAAAGATTAAATCTTTGAACGAAAATGAGAGTTTTGAGTAAAACTTATTCGAGTTCCCTTTAATATCACGAAGAGTGTTTTAATTAGTAAAGATTGAATATATGAAAGAAATTACCTCAATCACGGTACCGATTATGCCACATGACCTTTTTAATGTATAAAGAATGAATCTTTGAAAGAAAAAGGGAGTTTCGAGTGTAACTTATTTGAGTTCCTAACGTAATCTCGTAGAATGCTTTAATGACTAAAGATTGAATCCTTTAATGGAAATACCTCAATCAAGGTGCCTATTACGTCACTTGACCTTTTAAATGTATAAAGATTAAATCTTTGGAATAAAATGAGAGTTTTAAGTTAAACTTATAATAGTTCCCTTCGACGTCACGAAGAGTGTATTAATGAGTAAAGATTGAATCTTTGAGCAAAATTACCTCAATCACGATACCTATTATGTCACACGACCTTTTTAATGTATAACGGTTGAATCTTTGAAAGAAAATGAGAGTTTTGAGTTTAACTTATTCGAGTACCCTTTGAAGTCGCGAAGAGTGTTTTAATGACTAAAAATTGAATCTTTGAATGAAAATACCTCAATCAAGGTACCTATTGTGTCATTAGAGCTTCTTAATGTATAAAGATTGAATCTTTGAAAGAAAATGAGAGTTTTGAGTTAAACTTATTCGAGGTCCCTTTGACGTCCCAAAGAGTATTTTAACGAGTAAAGATTGAATATTTGAATGTAAACACCTCAATCATGGTACCTATTATGTCACTAAACCATTTTAATGTATAAAGATTAAATTTTTTAAAGAAAATGAGAGTTTTGAGTTAAACTTATTCGAGTTTCCTTTGAGATCACGGAGAGTGTTCTAATGAGTAAAGATTGAATCAGTGAATAAAATTATCTCAATTAAGGTAGCTATTATGTCACTAGGCCATTTTAATGTATAAAGATTGAATCTTTGAAAGAAAATGAGAGTTTTGTGTTAAACTTATTCGACTTCCCTATGAAGTCGGGACGAGTGTTTTAATGACAAAAGACTGAATCTTTGAATAAGAGGTACAAAGATTGAATTTGTGAAAGAAAATGAGAGGTTTGAGTTTAACTTATTCGAGTTCCCTATGAAGTCGCGAAGAGTGTTTTAATAACTAAAGATTGAATCTTTGAATGAAAAGACCTCAATCAAGGTACCTATTATGTCACTAGTCCTTTTTTTTGTACAAATATTTAATCTTTGAAAGAGAGAGAGATTTTTGAGTTAAACTTGTTTGAATTCCCTTGGACGTCCTAAAGAGTATTTTAATGAGAAAAGATTGAATCTTTGAATGAAAAATTCTCAATCAAGGTACCTATTATATCGCTAGACCTTTTAAAGTATAAAGATTGAGTCTTTGAAAGAAAATTAGAGTTTTGAGTTAAACTTATTCGAATTCCCTTTGACGTCCCGAAAAGTGTTTTAATGAGCAAAGGTTGAATCTTTGAATGAAATTACTTCTAACAAGGTACCAATTATGTCTCTGGACCATTTTAATGTATGAAGATTGAATCTTTGAAAGAAAATGAGAGTTTTGAGTTCAACTTCTTCGAGTTCACTATGTAGTCGTGAATTGTGTTTTAGGGACAAAAGATTGAATCATTGAATGAAATTACTTCAATCAAGATACCAGTTATGTCACTAGACAATTTTAATCTACAAAGATTGAATCTTTGAATGAAAATGATAGTTTTGAGGAAAACTTGTTCAAGTTCCCTATGAAGTGGCGAAGTGTGTTTTAATGACTGCAGATTTAATCTTTGAATGAAAATACCTCAATTAAGGTACCAATTACGTCACAAGACCTTTTTAAGGGTAAAGATCGAGTCTTTAAAAGAAAGCGAGGGTTTTAAGTTAAACTTATTCGAGTTCCCTTTGACGTCTCGAAGAATGTTTAAAAGAGTAAGGATTGAATCTTTGAATGAGAATTCCTCAATCAAGCTACCAATGTAAAGATTGAATCTCTGAGTGAAATTAACACAATCAAGGTAACTACTATGTCACTAGACCTTATTAATGTATAGCGATTCAATCTTTGAAAGAAAACAACAATTTTAAGTTTAACTTGTTCGAATTCCTTATGAAGTGGCGAAGAGTGTTTTAAAGTCTAAAGATTGAATCTTTGAATGAAAATACCTTAATCAAGGTATTAATTATGTCACTAGACCTTTTTAATGTATAAAGAATAAATCTTAGAAAGAAAATGAGAGTTTTGAGTTAAACTTATTCGAGTTCCCTTTGACGTAACGGAGAGTGTTTTAATGTGTAAAGATTGAATCCTTGAATGAAATTACCTCAATCAAGGTACCTATTATGTCAATGGACCTTTTTAATGTATAAAGATTTAATCTTTGATTTAAAATGAGAATTTTGAGTTTAACCTATTCGAGTTCCCTAAGAAGTCGCGAAGAGTGTTTTAATGACCATAGATTGAATCCTTGAATGAAAATACCTCAATCAAGGTACTAATTTTGTCACTAGAACTTTTTAATGAATAAAGATTGAATCTTTAAAAGAAAATGAGAGTTTGGAGTTAAACTTATTCGAGTTCCCTTTTACGCCCCGAAGTGTGTTTAAATGAGTACAGATTGAATCTTTGAATGAAAATTCCTCACTCAAGGTACCTATTATGTCACTAGACCATTTTAATGTACAAAGATTAAATCTTTGAACGAAAATGAGAGTTTTGAGTTAAACTTATTCGAGTTCCCTTTAATATCACGAAGAGTGTTTTAATTAGTAAAGATTGAATATATGAAAGAAATTACCTCAATCACGGTACCGATTATGCCACATGACCTTTTTAATGTATAAAGAATGAATCTTTGAAAGAAAAAGGGAGTTTCGAGTGTAACTTATTTGAGTTCCTAACGTAATCTCGTAGAATGCTTTAATGACTAAAGATTGAATCCTTGAATGGAAATACCTCAATCAAGGTGCCTATTATGTCACTTGACCTTTTAAATGTATAAAGATTAAATCTTTGGAATAAAATGAGAGTTTTAAGTTAAACTTATAATAGTTCCCTTCGACGTCACGAAGAGTGTATTAATGAGTAAAGATTGAATCTTTGAGCGAAATTACCTCAATCACGATACCTATTATGTCACAAGACCTTTTTAATGTATAACGGTTGAATCTTTGAAAGAAAATGAGAGTTTTGAGTTTAACTTATTCGAGTACCCTTTGAAGTCGCGAAGAGTGTTTTAATGACTAAAAATTGAATCTTTGAATGAAAATAGCTCAACCAAGGTACCTATTGTGTCATTAGAGCTTCTTAATGTATAAAGATTGAATCTTTGAAAGAAAATGAGAGTTTTGAGTTAAACTTATTTGAGGTCCCTTTGACGTCCCAAAGAGTATTTTAACGAGTAAAGATTGAATATTTGAATGTAAACACCTCAATCATGGTACCTATTATGTCACTAAACCATTTTAATGTATAAAGATTAAATTTTTTAAAGAAAATGAGACTTTTGAGTTAAACTTATTCGAGTTTCCTTTGAGATCACGGAGAGTGTTCTAATGAGTAAAGATTGAATCAGTGAATAAAATTATCTCAATTAAGGTAGCTATTATGTCACTAGGCCATTTTAATGTATAAAGATTGAATCTTTGAAAGAAAATGAGAGTTTTGTGTTAAACTTATTCGACTTCCCTATGAAGTCGGGACGAGTGTTTTAATGACAAAAGACTGAATCTTTGAATAAGAGGTACAAAGATTGAATTTGTGAAAGAAAATGAGAGGTTTGAGTTTAACTTATTCGAGTTCCCTATGAAGTCGCGAAGAGTGTTTTAATAACTAAAGATTGAATCTTTGAATGAAAAGACCTCAATCAAGGTACCTATTATGTCACTAGTCCTTTTTTTTGTACAAATATTTAATCTTTGAAAGAGAGAGAGATTTTTGAGTTAAACTTGTTTGAATTCCCTTGGACGTCCTAAAGAGTATTTTAATGAGAAAAGATTGAATCTTTGAATGAAAAATTCTCAATCAAGGTACCTATTATATCGCTAGACCTTTTAAAGTATAAAGATTGAGTCTTTGAAAGAAAATTAGAGTTTTGAGTTAAACTTATTCGAATTCCCTTTGACGTCCCGAAAAGTGTTTTAATGAGCAAAGGTTGAATCTTTGAATGAAATTACTTCTAACAAGGTACCAATTATGTCTCTAGACCATTTTAATGTATGAAGATTGAATCTTTGAAAGAAAATGAGAGTTTTGAGTTCAACTTCTTCGAGTTCACTATGTAGTCGTGAATTGTGTTTTAGGGACAAAAGATTGAATCATTGAATGAAATTACTTCAATCAAGATACCAGTTATGTCACTAGACAATTTTAATCTACAAAGATTGAATCTTTGAACGAAAATGATAGTTTTGAGGAAAACTTGTTCAAGTTCCCTATGAAGTCGCGAAGTGTGTTTTAATGACTGCAGATTGAATCTTTGAATGAAAATACCTCAATTAAGGTACCAATTACGTCACAAGACCTTTTTAATGGGTAAAGATCGAGTCTTTAAAAGAAAGCGAGGGTTTTAAGTTAAACTTATTCGAGTTCCCTTTGACGTCTCGAAGAGTGTTTAAAAGAGTAAGGATTGAATCTTTGAATGAGAATTCCTCAATCAAGCTACCAATGTAAAGATTGAATCTCTGAGTGAAATTAACACAATCAAGGTAACTACTATGTCACTAGACCTTATTAATGTATAGCGATTCAATCTTTGAAAGAAAACGACAATTTTAAGTTTAACTTGTTCGAATTCCTTATGAAGTGGCGAAGAGTGTTTTAAAGTCTAAAGATTGAATCTTTGAATGAAAATACCTTAATCAAGGTATTAATTATGTCACTAGACCTTTTTAATGTATAAAGAATAAATCTTAGAAAGAAAATGAGAGTTTTGAGTTAAACTTATTCGAGTTCCCTTTGACGTAACGGAGAGTGTTTTAATGTGTAAAGATTGAATCCTTGAATGAAATTACCTCAATCAAGGTACCTATTATGTCAATGGACCTTTTTAATGTATAAAGATTTAATCTTTGATTTAAAATGAGAATTTTGAGTTTAACCTATTCGAGTTCCCTAAGAAGTCGCGAAGAGTGTTTTAATGACCATAGATTGAATCCTTGAATGAAAATACCTCAATCAAGGTACTAATTTTGTCACTAGAACTTTTTAATGAATAAAGATTGAATCTTTAAAAGAAAATGAGAGTTTGGAGTTAAACTTATTCGAGTTCCCTTTTACGCCCCGAAGTGTGTTTAAATGAGTACAGATTGAATCTTTGAATGAAAATTCCTCACTCAAGGTACCTATTATGTCACTAGACCATTTTAATGTACAAAGATTAAATCTTTGAACGAAAATGAGAGTTTTGAGTTAAACTTATTCGAGTTCCCTTTAATATCACGAAGAGTGTTTTAATTAGTAAAGATTGAATATATGAAAGAAATTACCTCAATCACGGTACCGATTATGCCACATGACCTTTTTAATGTATAAAGAATGAATCTTTGAAAGAAAAAGGGAGTTTCGAGTGTAACTTATTTGAGTTCCTAACGTAATCTCGTAGAATGCTTTAATGACTAAAGATTGAATCCTTTAATGGAAATACCTCAATCAAGGTGCCTATTATGTCACTTGACCTTTTAAATGTATAAAGATTAAATCTTTGGAATAAAATGAGAGTTTTAAGTTAAACTTATAATAGTTCCCTTCGACGTCACGAAGAGTGTATTAATGAGTAAAGATTGAATCTTTGAGCGAAATTACCTCAATCACGATACCTATTATGTCACAAGACCTTTTTAATGTATAACGGTTGAATCTTTGAAAGAAAATGAGAGTTTTGAGTTTAACTTATTCGAGTACCCTTTGAAGTCGGGAAGAGTGTTTTAATGACTAAAAATTGAATCTTTGAATGAAAATAGCTCAACCAAGGTACCTATTGTGTCATTAGAGCTTCTTAATGTATAAAGATTGAATCTTTGAAAGAAAATGAGAGTTTTGAGTTAAACTTATTCGAGGTCCCTTTGACGTCCCAAAGAGTATTTTAACGAGTAAAGATTGAATATTTGAATGTAAACACCTCAATCATGGTACCTATTATGTCACTAAACCATTTTAATGTATAAAGATTAAATTTTTTAAAGAAAATGAGACTTTTGAGTTAAACTTATTCGGGTTTCCTTTGAGATCACGGAGAGTGTTCTAATGAGTAAAGATTGAATCAGTGAATAAAATTATCTCAATTAAGGTAGCTATTATGTCACTAGGCCATTTTAATGTATAAAGATTGAATCTTTGAAAGAAAATGAGAGTTTTGTGTTAAACTTATTCGACTTCCCTATGAAGTCGGGACGAGTGTTTTAATGACAAAAGACTGAATCTTTGAATAAGAGGTACAAAGATTGAATTTGTGAAAGAAAATGAGAGGTTTGAGTTTAACTTATTCGAGTTCCCTATGAAGTCGCGAAGAGTGTTTTAATAACTAAAGATTGAATCTTTGAATGAAAAGACCTCAATCAAGGTACCTATTATGTCACTAGTCCTTTTTTTTGTACAAATATTTAATCTTTGAAAGAGAGAGAGATTTTTGAGTTAAACTTGTTTGAATTCCCTTGGACGTCCTAAAGAGTATTTTAATGAGAAAAGATTGAATCTTTGTATGAAAAATTCTCAATCAAGGTACCTATTATATCGCTAGACCTTTTAAAGTATAAAGATTGAGTCTTTGAAAGAAAATTAGAGTTTTGAGTTAAACTTATTCGAATTCCCTTTGACGTCCCGAAAAGTGTTTTAATGAGCAAAGGTTGAATCTTTGAATGAAATTACTTCTAACAAGGTACCAATTATGTCTCTAGACCATTTTAATGTATGAAGATTGAATCTTTGAAAGAAAATGAGAGTTTTGAGTTCAACTTCTTCGAGTTCACTATGTAGTCGTGAATTGTGTTTTAGGGACAAAAGATTGAATCATTGAATGAAATTACTTCAATCAAGATACCAGTTATGTCACTAGACAATTTTAATCTACAAAGATTGAATCTTTGAACGAAAATGATAGTTTTTAGGAAAACTTGTTCAAGTTCCCTATGAAGTCGCGAAGTGTGTTTTAATGACTGCAGATTGAATCTTTGAATGAAAATACCTCAATTAAGGTACCAATTACGTCACAAGACCTTTTTAATGGGTAAAGATCGAGTCTTTAAAAGAAAGCGAGGGTTTTAAGTTAAACTTATTCGAGTTCCCTTTGACGTCTCGAAGAGTGTTTAAAAGAGTAAGGATTGAATCTTTGAATGAGAATTCCTCAATCAAGCTACCAATGTAAAGATTGAATCTCTGAGTGAAATTAACACAATCAAGGTAACTACTATGTCACTAGACCTTATTAATGTATAGCGATTCAATCTTTGAAAGAAAACGACAATTTTAAGTTTAACTTGTTCGAATTCCTTATGAAGTGGCGAAGAGTGTTTTAAAGTCTAAAGATTGAATCTTTGAATGAAAATACCTTAATCAAGGTATTAATTATGTCACTAGACCTTTTTAATGTATAAAGAATAAATCTTAGAAAGAAAATGAGAGTTTTGAGTTAAACTTATTCGAGTTCCCTTTGACGTAACGGAGAGTGTTTTAATGTGTAAAGATTGAATCCTTGAATGAAATTACCTCTATCAAGGTACCTATTATGTCAATGGACCTTTTTAATGTATAAAGATTTAATCTTTGATTTAAAATGAGAATTTTGAGTTTAACCTATTCGAGTTCCCTAAGAAGTCGCGAAGAGTGTTTTAATGACCATAGATTGAATCCTTGAATGAAAATACCTCAATCAAGGTACTAATTTTGTCACTAGAACTTTTTAATGAATAAAGATTGAATCTTTAAAAGAAAATGAGAGTTTGGAGTTAAACTTATTCGAGTTCCCTTTTACGCCCCGAAGTGTGTTTAAATGAGTACAGATTGAATCTTTGAATGAAAATTCCTCACTCAAGGTACCTATTATGTCACTAGACCATTTTAATGTACAAAGATTAAATCTTTGAACGAAAATGAGAGTTTTGAGTTAAACTTATTCGAGTTCCCTTTAATATCACGAAGAGTGTTTTAATTAGTAAAGATTGAATATATGAAAGAAATTACCTCAATCACGGTACCGATTATGCCACATGACCTTTTTAATGTATAAAGAATGAATCTTTGAAAGAAAAAGGGAGTTTCGAGTGTAACTTATTTGAGTTCCTAACGTAATCTCGTAGAATGCTTTAATGACTAAAGATTGAATCCTTGAATGGAAATACCTCAATCAAGGTGCCTATTATGTCACTTGACCTTTTAAATGTATAAAGATTAAATCTTTGGAATAAAATGAGAGTTTTAAGTTAAACTTATAATAGTTCCCTTCGACGTCACGAAGAGTGTATTAATGAGTAAAGATTGAATCTTTGAGCGAAATTACCTCAATCACGATACCTATTATGTCACAAGACCTTTTTAATGTATAACGGTTGAATCTTTGAAAGAAAATGAGAGTTTTGAGTTTAACTTATTCGAGTACCCTTTGAAGTCGGGAAGAGTGTTTTAATGACTAAAAATTGAATCTTTGAATGAAAATAGCTCAACCAAGGTACCTATTGTGTCATTAGAGCTTCTTAATGTATAAAGATTGAATCTTTGAAAGAAAATGAGAGTTTTGAGTTAAACTTATTCGAGGTCCCTTTGACGTCCCAAAGAGTATTTTAACGAGTAAAGATTGAATATTTGAATGTAAACACCTCAATCATGGTACCTATTATGTCACTAAACCATTTTAATGTATAAAGATTAAATTTTTTAAAGAAAATGAGACTTTTGAGTTAAACTTATTCGAGTTTCCTTTGAGATCACGGAGAGTGTTCTAATGAGTAAAGATTGAATCAGTGAATAAAATTATCTCAATTAAGGTAGCTATTATGTCACTAGGCCATTTTAATGTATAAAGATTGAATCTTTGAAAGAAAATGAGAGTTTTGTGTTAAACTTATTCGACTTCCCTATGAAGTCGGGACGAGTGTTTTAATGACAAAAGACTGAATCTTTGAATAAGAGGTACAAAGATTGAATTTGTGAAAGAAAATGAGAGGTTTGAGTTTAACTTATTCGAGTTCCCTATGAAGTCGCGAAGAGTGTTTTAATAACTAAAGATTGAATCTTTGAATGAAAAGACCTCAATCAAGGTACCTATTATGTCACTAGTCCTTTTTTTTGTACAAATATTTAATCTTTGAAAGAGAGAGAGATTTTTGAGTTAAACTTGTTTGAATTCCCTTGGACGTCCTAAAGAGTATTTTAATGAGAAAAGATTGAATCTTTGTATGAAAAATTCTCAATCAAGGTACCTATTATATCGCTAGACCTTTTAAAGTATAAAGATTGAGTCTTTGAAAGAAAATTAGAGTTTTGAGTTAAACTTATTCGAATTCCCTTTGACGTCCCGAAAAGTGTTTTAATGAGCAAAGGTTGAATCTTTGAATGAAATTACTTCTAACAAGGTACCAATTATGTCTCTAGACCATTTTAATGTATGAAGATTGAATCTTTGAAAGAAAATGAGAGTTTTGAGTTCAACTTCTTCGAGTTCACTATGTAGTCGTGAATTGTGTTTTAGGGACAAAAGATTGAATCATTGAATGAAATTACTTCAATCAAGATACCAGTTATGTCACTAGACAATTTTAATCTACAAAGATTGAATCTTTGAACGAAAATGATAGTTTTTAGGAAAACTTGTTCAAGTTCCCTATGAAGTCGCGAAGTGTGTTTTAATGACTGCAGATTGAATCTTTGAATGAAAATACCTCAATTAAGGTACCAATTACGTCACAAGACCTTTTTAATGGGTAAAGATCGAGTCTTTAAAAGAAAGCGAGGGTTTTAAGTTAAACTTATTCGAGTTCCCTTTGACGTCTCGAAGAGTGTTTAAAAGAGTAAGGATTGAATCTTTGAATGAGAATTCCTCAATCAAGCTACCAATGTAAAGATTGAATCTCTGAGTGAAATTAACACAATCAAGGTAACTACTATGTCACTAGACCTTATTAATGTATAGCGATTCAATCTTTGAAAGAAAACGACAATTTTAAGTTTAACTTGTTCGAATTCCTTATGAAGTGGCGAAGAGTGTTTTAAAGTCTAAAGATTGAATCTTTGAATGAAAATACCTTAATCAAGGTATTAATTATGTCACTAGACCTTTTTAATGTATAAAGAATAAATCTTAGAAAGAAAATGAGAGTTTTGAGTTAAACTTATTCGAGTTCCCTTTGACGTAACGGAGAGTGTTTTAATGTGTAAAGATTGAATCCTTGAATGAAATTACCTCTATCAAGGTACCTATTATGTCAATGGACCTTTTTAATGTATAAAGATTTAATCTTTGATTTAAAATGAGAATTTTGAGTTTAACCTATTCGAGTTCCCTAAGAAGTCGCGAAGAGTGTTTTAATGACCATAGATTGAATCCTTGAATGAAAATACCTCAATCAAGGTACTAATTTTGTCACTAGAACTTTTTAATGAATAAAGATTGAATCTTTAAAAGAAAATGAGAGTTTGGAGTTAAACTTATTCGAGTTCCCTTTTACGCCCCGAAGTGTGTTTAAATGAGTACAGATTGAATCTTTGAATGAAAATTCCTCACTCAAGGTACCTATTATGTCACTAGACCATTTTAATGTACAAAGATTAAATCTTTGAACGAAAATGAGAGTTTTGAGTTAAACTTATTCGAGTTCCCTTTAATATCACGAAGAGTGTTTTAATTAGTAAAGATTGAATATATGAAAGAAATTACCTCAATCACGGTACCGATTATGCCACATGACCTTTTTAATGTATAAAGAATGAATCTTTGAAAGAAAAAGGGAGTTTCGAGTGTAACTTATTTGAGTTCCTAACGTAATCTCGTAGAATGCTTTAATGACTAAAGATTGAATCCTTGAATGGAAATACCTCAATCAAGGTGCCTATTATGTCACTTGACCTTTTAAATGTATAAAGATTAAATCTTTGGAATAAAATGAGAGTTTTAAGTTAAACTTATAATAGTTCCCTTCGACGTCACGAAGAGTGTATTAATGAGTAAAGATTGAATCTTTGAGCGAAATTACCTCAATCACGATACCTATTATGTCACAAGACCTTTTTAATGTATAACGGTTGAATCTTTGAAAGAAAATGAGAGTTTTGAGTTTAACTTATTCGAGTACCCTTTGAAGTCGGGAAGAGTGTTTTAATGACTAAAAATTGAATCTTTGAATGAAAATAGCTCAACCAAGGTACCTATTGTGTCATTAGAGCTTCTTAATGTATAAAGATTGAATCTTTGAAAGAAAATGAGAGTTTTGAGTTAAACTTATTCGAGGTCCCTTTGACGTCCCAAAGAGTATTTTAACGAGTAAAGATTGAATATTTGAATGTAAACACCTCAATCATGGTACCTATTATGTCACTAAACCATTTTAATGTATAAAGATTAAATTTTTTAAAGAAAATGAGACTTTTGAGTTAAACTTATTCGAGTTTCCTTTGAGATCACGGAGAGTGTTCTAATGAGTAAAGATTGAATCAGTGAATAAAATTATCTCAATTAAGGTAGCTATTATGTCACTAGGCCATTTTAATGTATAAAGATTGAATCTTTGAAAGAAAATGAGAGTTTTGTGTTAAACTTATTCGACTTCCCTATGAAGTCGGGACGAGTGTTTTAATGACAAAAGACTGAATCTTTGAATAAGAGGTACAAAGATTGAATTTGTGAAAGAAAATGAGAGGTTTGAGTTTAACTTATTCGAGTTCCCTGCGAAGAGTGTTTTAATAACTAAAGATTGAATCTTTGAATGAAAAGACCTCAATCAAGGTACCTATTATGTCACTAGTCCTTTTTTTTGTACAAATATTTAATCTTTGAAAGAGAGAGAGATTTTTGAGTTCAACTTGTTTGAATTCCCTTGGACGTCCTAAAGAGTATTTTAATGAGAAAAGATTGAATCTTTGTATGAAAAATTCTCAATCAAGGTACCTATTATATCGCTAGACCTTTTAAAGTATAAAGATTGAGTCTTTGAAAGAAAATTAGAGTTTTGAGTTAAACTTATTCGAATTCCCTTTGACGTCCCGAAAAGTGTTTTAATGAGCAAAGGTTGAATCTTTGAATGAAATTACTTCTAACAAGGTACCAATTATGTCTCTAGACCATTTTAATGTATGAAGATTGAATCTTTGAAAGAAAATGAGAGTTTTGAGTTCAACTTCTTCGAGTTCACTATGTAGTCGTGAATTGTGTTTTAGGGACAAAAGATTGAATCATTGAATGAAATTACTTCAATCAAGATACCAGTTATGTCACTAGACAATTTTAATCTACAAAGATTGAATCTTTGAACGAAAATGATAGTTTTTAGGAAAACTTGTTCAAGTTCCCTATGAAGTCGCGAAGTGTGTTTTAATGACTGCAGATTGAATCTTTGAATGAAAATACCTCAATTAAGGTACCAATTACGTCACAAGACCTTTTTAATGGGTAAAGATCGAGTCTTTAAAAGAAAGCGAGGGTTTTAAGTTAAACTTATTCGAGTTCCCTTTGACGTCTCGAAGAGTGTTTAAAAGAGTAAGGATTGAATCTTTGAATGAGAATTCCTCAATCAAGCTACCAATGTAAAGATTGAATCTCTGAGTGAAATTAACACAATCAAGGTAACTACTATGTCACTAGACCTTATTAATGTATAGCGATTCAATCTTTGAAAGAAAACGACAATTTTAAGTTTAACTTGTTCGAATTCCTTATGAAGTGGCGAAGAGTGTTTTAAAGTCTAAAGATTGAATCTTTGAATGAAAATACCTTAATCAAGGTATTAATTATGTCACTAGACCTTTTTAATGTATAAAGAATAAATCTTAGAAAGAAAATGAGAGTTTTGAGTTAAACTTATTCGAGTTCCCTTTGACGTAACGGAGAGTGTTTTAATGTGTAAAGATTGAATCCTTGAATGAAATTACCTCTATCAAGGTACCTATTATGTCAATGGACCTTTTTAATGTATAAAGATTTAATCTTTGATTTAAAATGAGAATTTTGAGTTTAACCTATTCGAGTTCCCTAAGAAGTCGCGAAGAGTGTTTTAATGACCATAGATTGAATCCTTGAATGAAAATACCTCAATCAAGGTACTAATTTTGTCACTAGAACTTTTTAATGAATAAAGATTGAATCTTTAAAAGAAAATGAGAGTTTGGAGTTAAACTTATTCGAGTTCCCTTTTACGCCCCGAAGTGTGTTTAAATGAGTACAGATTGAATCTTTGAATGAAAATTCCTCACTCAAGGTACCTATTATGTCACTAGACCATTTTAATGTACAAAGATTAAATCTTTGAACGAAAATGAGAGTTTTGAGTTAAACTTATTCGAGTTCCCTTTAATATCACGAAGAGTGTTTTAATTAGTAAAGATTGAATATATGAAAGAAATTACCTCAATCACGGTACCGATTATGCCACATGACCTTTTTAATGTATAAAGAATGAATCTTTGAAAGAAAAAGGGAGTTTCGAGTGTAACTTATTTGAGTTCCTAACGTAATCTCGTAGAATGCTTTAATGACTAAAGATTGAATCCTTGAATGGAAATACCTCAATCAAGGTGCCTATTATGTCACTTGACCTTTTAAATGTATAAAGATTAAATCTTTGGAATAAAATGAGAGTTTTAAGTTAAACTTATAATAGTTCCCTTCGACGTCACGAAGAGTGTATTAATGAGTAAAGATTGAATCTTTGAGCGAAATTACCTCAATCACGATACCTATTATGTCACAAGACCTTTTTAATGTATAACGGTTGAATCTTTGAAAGAAAATGAGAGTTTTGAGTTTAACTTATTCGAGTACCCTTTGAAGTCGGGAAGAGTGTTTTAATGACTAAAAATTGAATCTTTGAATGAAAATAGCTCAACCAAGGTACCTATTGTGTCATTAGAGCTTCTTAATGTATAAAGATTGAATCTTTGAAAGAAAATGAGAGTTTTGAGTTAAACTTATTCGAGGTCCCTTTGACGTCCCAAAGAGTATTTCAACGAGTAAAGATTGAATATTTGAATGTAAACACCTCAATCATGGTACCTATTATGTCACTAAACCATTTTAATGTATAAAGATTAAATTTTTTAAAGAAAATGAGACTTTTGAGTTAAACTTATTCGAGTTTCCTTTGAGATCACGGAGAGTGTTCTAATGAGTAAAGATTGAATCAGTGAATAAAATTATCTCAATTAAGGTAGCTATTATTTCACTAGGCCATTTTAATGTATAAAGATTGAATCTTTGAAAGAAAATGAGAGTTTTGTGTTAAACTTATTCGACTTCCCTATGAAGTCGGGACGAGTGTTTTAATGACAAAAGACTGAATCTTTGAATAAGAGGTACAAAGATTGAATTTGTGAAAGAAAATGAGAGGTTTGAGTTTAACTTATTCGAGTTCCCTATGAAGTCGCGAAGAGTGTTTTAATAACTAAAGATTGAATCTTTGAATGAAAAGACCTCAATCAAGGTACCTATTATGTCACTAGTCCTTTTTTTTGTACAAATATTTAATCTTTGAAAGAGAGAGAGATTTTTGAGTTAAACTTGTTTGAATTCCCTTGGACGTCCTAAAGAGTATTTTAATGAGAAAAGATTGAATCTTTGTATGAAAAATTCTCAATCAAGGTACCTATTATATCGCTAGACCTTTTAAAGTATAAAGATTGAGTCTTTGAAAGAAAATTAGAGTTTTGAGTTAAACTTATTCGAATTCCCTTTGACGTCCCGAAAAGTGTTTTAATGAGCAAAGGTTGAATCTTTGAATGAAATTACTTCTAACAAGGTACCAATTATGTCTCTAGACCATTTTAATGTATGAAGATTGAATCTTTGAAAGAAAATGAGAGTTTTGAGTTCAACTTCTTCGAGTTCACTATGTAGTCGTGAATTGTGTTTTAGGGACAAAAGATTGAATCATTGAATGAAATTACTTCAATCAAGATACCAGTTATGTCACTAGACAATTTTAATCTACAAAGATTGAATCTTTGAACGAAAATGATAGTTTTTAGGAAAACTTGTTCAAGTTCCCTATGAAGTCGCGAAGTGTGTTTTAATGACTGCAGATTGAATCTTTGAATGAAAATACCTCAATTAAGGTACCAATTACGTCACAAGACCTTTTTAATGGGTAAAGATCGAGTCTTTAAAAGAAAGCGAGGGTTTTAAGTTAAACTTATTCGAGTTCCCTTTGACGTCTCGAAGAGTGTTTAAAAGAGTAAGGATTGAATCTTTGAATGAGAATTCCTCAATCAAGCTACCAATGTAAAGATTGAATCTCTGAGTGAAATTAACACAATCAAGGTAACTACTATGTCACTAGACCTTATTAATGTATAGCGATTCAATCTTTGAAAGAAAACGACAATTTTAAGTTTAACTTGTTCGAATTCCTTATGAAGTGGCGAAGAGTGTTTTAAAGTCTAAAGATTGAATCTTTGAATGAAAATACCTTAATCAAGGTATTAATTATGTCACTAGACCTTTTTAATGTATAAAGAATAAATCTTAGAAAGAAAATGAGAGTTTTGAGTTAAACTTATTCGAGTTCCCTTTGACGTAACGGAGAGTGTTTTAATGTGTAAAGATTGAATCCTTGAATGAAATTACCTCTATCAAGGTACCTATTATGTCAATGGACCTTTTTAATGTATAAAGATTTAATCTTTGATTTAAAATGAGAATTTTGAGTTTAACCTATTCGAGTTCCCTAAGAAGTCGCGAAGAGTGTTTTAATGACCATAGATTGAATCCTTGAATGAAAATACCTCAATCAAGGTACTAATTTTGTCACTAGAACTTTTTAATGAATAAAGATTGAATCTTTAAAAGAAAATGAGAGTTTGGAGTTAAACTTATTCGAGTTCCCTTTTACGCCCCGAAGTGTGTTTAAATGAGTACAGATTGAATCTTTGAATGAAAATTCCTCACTCAAGGTACCTATTATGTCACTAGACCATTTTAATGTACAAAGATTAAATCTTTGAACGAAAATGAGAGTTTTGAGTTAAACTTATTCGAGTTCCCTTTAATATCACGAAGAGTGTTTTAATTAGTAAAGATTGAATATATGAAAGAAATTACCTCAATCACGGTACCGATTATGCCACATGACCTTTTTAATGTATAAAGAATGAATCTTTGAAAGAAAAAGGGAGTTTCGAGTGTAACTTATTTGAGTTCCTAACGTAATCTCGTAGAATGCTTTAATGACTAAAGATTGAATCCTTGAATGGAAATACCTCAATCAAGGTGCCTATTATGTCACTTGACCTTTTAAATGTATAAAGATTAAATCTTTGGAATAAAATGAGAGTTTTAAGTTAAACTTATAATAGTTCCCTTCGACGTCACGAAGAGTGTATTAATGAGTAAAGATTGAATCTTTGAGCGAAATTACCTCAATCACGATACCTATTATGTCACAAGACCTTTTTAATGTATAACGGTTGAATCTTTGAAAGAAAATGAGAGTTTTGAGTTTAACTTATTCGAGTACCCTTTGAAGTCGGGAAGAGTGTTTTAATGACTAAAAATTGAATCTTTGAATGAAAATAGCTCAACCAAGGTACCTATTGTGTCATTAGAGCTTCTTAATGTATAAAGATTGAATCTTTGAAAGAAAATGAGAGTTTTGAGTTAAACTTATTCGAGGTCCCTTTGACGTCCCAAAGAGTATTTTAACGAGTAAAGATTGAATATTTGAATGTAAACACCTCAATCATGGTACCTATTATGTCACTAAACCATTTTAATGTATAAAGATTAAATTTTTTAAAGAAAATGAGACTTTTGAGTTAAACTTATTCGAGTTTCCTTTGAGATCACGGAGAGTGTTCTAATGAGTAAAGATTGAATCAGTGAATAAAATTATCTCAATTAAGGTAGCTATTATGTCACTAGGCCATTTTAATGTATAAAGATTGAATCTTTGAAAGAAAATGAGAGTTTTGTGTTAAACTTATTCGACTTCCCTATGAAGTCGGGACGAGTGTTTTAATGACAAAAGACTGAATCTTTGAATAAGAGGTACAAAGATTGAATTTGTGAAAGAAAATGAGAGGTTTGAGTTTAACTTATTCGAGTTCCCTGCGAAGAGTGTTTTAATAACTAAAGATTGAATCTTTGAATGAAAAGACCTCAATCAAGGTACCTATTATGTCACTAGTCCTTTTTTTTGTACAAATATTTAATCTTTGAAAGAGAGAGAGATTTTTGAGTTCAACTTGTTTGAATTCCCTTGGACGTCCTAAAGAGTATTTTAATGAGAAAAGATTGAATCTTTTTATGAAAAATTCTCAATCAAGGTACCTATTATATCGCTAGACCTTTTAAAGTATAAAGATTGAGTCTTTGAAAGAAAATTAGAGTTTTGAGTTAAACTTATTCGAATTCCCTTTGACGTCCCGAAAAGTGTTTTAATGAGCAAAGGTTGAATCTTTGAATGAAATTACTTCTAACAAGGTACCAATTATGTCTCTAGACCATTTTAATGTATGAAGATTGAATCTTTGAAAGAAAATGAGAGTTTTGAGTTCAACTTCTTCGAGTTCACTATGTAGTCGTGAATTGTGTTTTAGGGACAAAAGATTGAATCATTGAATGAAATTACTTCAATCAAGATACCAGTTATGTCACTAGACAATTTTAATCTACAAAGATTGAATCTTTGAACGAAAATGATAGTTTTTAGGAAAACTTGTTCAAGTTCCCTATGAAGTCGCGAAGTGTGTTTTAATGACTGCAGATTGAATCTTTGAATGAAAATACCTCAATTAAGGTACCAATTACGTCACAAGACCTTTTTAATGGGTAAAGATCGAGTCTTTAAAAGAAAGCGAGGGTTTTAAGTTAAACTTATTCGAGTTCCCTTTGACGTCTCGAAGAGTGTTTAAAAGAGTAAGGATTGAATCTTTGAATGAGAATTCCTCAATCAAGCTACCAATGTAAAGATTGAATCTCTGAGTGAAATTAACACAATCAAGGTAACTACTATGTCACTAGACCTTATTAATGTATAGCGATTCAATCTTTGAAAGAAAACGACAATTTTAAGTTTAACTTGTTCGAATTCCTTATGAAGTGGCGAAGAGTGTTTTAAAGTCTAAAGATTGAATCTTTGAATGAAAATACCTTAATCAAGGTATTAATTATGTCACTAGACCTTTTTAATGTATAAAGAATAAATCTTAGAAAGAAAATGAGAGTTTTGAGTTAAACTTATTCGAGTTCCCTTTGACGTAACGGAGAGTGTTTTAATGTGTAAAGATTGAATCCTTGAATGAAATTACCTCTATCAAGGTACCTATTATGTCAATGGACCTTTTTAATGTATAAAGATTTAATCTTTGATTTAAAATGAGAATTTTGAGTTTAACCTATTCGAGTTCCCTAAGAAGTCGCGAAGAGTGTTTTAATGACCATAGATTGAATCCTTGAATGAAAATACCTCAATCAAGGTACTAATTTTGTCACTAGAACTTTTTAATGAATAAAGATTGAATCTTTAAAAGAAAATGAGAGTTTGGAGTTAAACTTATTCGAGTTCCCTTTTACGCCCCGAAGTGTGTTTAAATGAGTACAGATTGAATCTTTGAATGAAAATTCCTCACTCAAGGTACCTATTATGTCACTAGACCATTTTAATGTACAAAGATTAAATCTTTGAACGAAAATGAGAGTTTTGAGTTAAACTTATTCGAGTTCCCTTTAATATCACGAAGAGTGTTTTAATTAGTAAAGATTGAATATATGAAAGAAATTACCTCAATCACGGTACCGATTATGCCACATGACCTTTTTAATGTATAAAGAATGAATCTTTGAAAGAAAAAGGGAGTTTCGAGTGTAACTTATTTGAGTTCCTAACGTAATCTCGTAGAATGCTTTAATGACTAAAGATTGAATCCTTGAATGGAAATACCTCAATCAAGGTGCCTATTATGTCACTTGACCTTTTAAATGTATAAAGATTAAATCTTTGGAATAAAATGAGAGTTTTAAGTTAAACTTATAATAGTTCCCTTCGACGTCACGAAGAGTGTATTAATGAGTAAAGATTGAATCTTTGAGCGAAATTACCTCAATCACGATACCTATTATGTCACAAGACCTTTTTAATGTATAACGGTTGAATCTTTGAAAGAAAATGAGAGTTTTGAGTTTAACTTATTCGAGTACCCTTTGAAGTCGGGAAGAGTGTTTTAATGACTAAAAATTGAATCTTTGAATGAAAATAGCTCAACCAAGGTACCTATTGTGTCATTAGAGCTTCTTAATGTATAAAGATTGAATCTTTGAAAGAAAATGAGAGTTTTGAGTTAAACTTATTCGAGGTCCCTTTGACGTCCCAAAGAGTATTTCAACGAGTAAAGATTGAATATTTGAATGTAAACACCTCAATCATGGTACCTATTATGTCACTAAACCATTTTAATGTATAAAGATTAAATTTTTTAAAGAAAATGAGACTTTTGAGTTAAACTTATTCGAGTTTCCTTTGAGATCACGGAGAGTGTTCTAATGAGTAAAGATTGAATCAGTGAATAAAATTATCTCAATTAAGGTAGCTATTATTTCACTAGGCCATTTTAATGTATAAAGATTGAATCTTTGAAAGAAAATGAGAGTTTTGTGTTAAACTTATTCGACTTCCCTATGAAGTCGGGACGAGTGTTTTAATGACAAAAGACTGAATCTTTGAATAAGAGGTACAAAGATTGAATTTGTGAAAGAAAATGAGAGGTTTGAGTTTAACTTATTCGAGTTCCCTATGAAGTCGCGAAGAGTGTTTTAATAACTAAAGATTGAATCTTTGAATGAAAAGACCTCAATCAAGGTACCTATTATGTCACTAGTCCTTTTTTTTGTACAAATATTTAATCTTTGAAAGAGAGAGAGATTTTTGAGTTCAACTTGTTTGAATTCCCTTGGACGTCCTAAAGAGTATTTTAATGAGAAAAGATTGAATCTTTGTATGAAAAATTCTCAATCAAGGTACCTATTATATCGCTAGACCTTTTAAAGTATAAAGATTGAGTCTTTGAAAGAAAATTAGAGTTTTGAGTTAAACTTATTCGAATTCCCTTTGACGTCCCGAAAAGTGTTTTAATGAGCAAAGGTTGAATCTTTGAATGAAATTACTTCTAACAAGGTACCAATTATGTCTCTAGACCATTTTAATGTATGAAGATTGAATCTTTGAAAGAAAATGAGAGTTTTGAGTTCAACTTCTTCGAGTTCACTATGTAGTCGTGAATTGTGTTTTAGGGACAAAAGATTGAATCATTGAATGAAATTACTTCAATCAAGATACCAGTTATGTCACTAGACAATTTTAATCTACAAAGATTGAATCTTTGAACGAAAATGATAGTTTTTAGGAAAACTTGTTCAAGTTCCCTATGAAGTCGCGAAGTGTGTTTTAATGACTGCAGATTGAATCTTTGAATGAAAATACCTCAATTAAGGTACCAATTACGTCACAAGACCTTTTTAATGGGTAAAGATCGAGTCTTTAAAAGAAAGCGAGGGTTTTAAGTTAAACTTATTCGAGTTCCCTTTGACGTCTCGAAGAGTGGTTAAAAGAGTAAGGATTGAATCTTTGAATGAGAATTCCTCAATCAAGCTACCAATGTAAAGATTGAATCTCTGAGTGAAATTAACACAATCAAGGTAACTACTATGTCACTAGACCTTATTAATGTATAGCGATTCAATCTTTGAAAGAAAACGACAATTTTAAGTTTAACTTGTTCGAATTCCTTATGAAGTGGCGAAGAGTGTTTTAAAGTCTAAAGATTGAATCTTTGAATGAAAATACCTTAATCAAGGTATTAATTATGTCACTAGACCTTTTTAATGTATAAAGAATAAATCTTAGAAAGAAAATGAGAGTTTTGAGTTAAACTTATTCGAGTTCCCTTTGACGTAACGGAGAGTGTTTTAATGTGTAAAGATTGAATCCTTGAATGAAATTACCTCTATCAAGGTACCTATTATGTCAATGGACCTTTTTAATGTATAAAGATTTAATCTTTGATTTAAAATGAGAATTTTGAGTTTAACCTATTCGAGTTCCCTAAGAAGTCGCGAAGAGTGTTTTAATGACCATAGATTGAATCCTTGAATGAAAATACCTCAATCAAGGTACTAATTTTGTCACTAGAACTTTTTAATGAATAAAGATTGAATCTTTAAAAGAAAATGAGAGTTTGGAGTTAAACTTATTCGAGTTCCCTTTTACGCCCCGAAGTGTGTTTAAATGAGTACAGATTGAATCTTTGAATGAAAATTCCTCACTCAAGGTACCTATTATGTCACTAGACCATTTTAATGTACAAAGATTAAATCTTTGAACGAAAATGAGAGTTTTGAGTTAAACTTATTCGAGTTCCCTTTAATATCACGAAGAGTGTTTTAATTAGTAAAGATTGAATATATGAAAGAAATTACCTCAATCACGGTACCGATTATGCCACATGACCTTTTTAATGTATAAAGAATGAATCTTTGAAAGAAAAAGGGAGTTTCGAGTGTAACTTATTTGAGTTCCTAACGTAATCTCGTAGAATGCTTTAATGACTAAAGATTGAATCCTTGAATGGAAATACCTCAATCAAGGTGCCTATTATGTCACTTGACCTTTTAAATGTATAAAGATTAAATCTTTGGAATAAAATGAGAGTTTTAAGTTAAACTTATAATAGTTCCCTTCGACGTCACGAAGAGTGTATTAATGAGTAAAGATTGAATCTTTGAGCGAAATTACCTCAATCACGATACCTATTATGTCACAAGACCTTTTTAATGTATAACGGTTGAATCTTTGAAAGAAAATGAGAGTTTTGAGTTTAACTTATTCGAGTACCCTTTGAAGTCGGGAAGAGTGTTTTAATGACTAAAAATTGAATCTTTGAATGAAAATAGCTCAACCAAGGTACCTATTGTGTCATTAGAGCTTCTTAATGTATAAAGATTGAATCTTTGAAAGAAAATGAGAGTTTTGAGTTAAACTTATTCGAGGTCCCTTTGACGTCCCAAAGAGTATTTCAACGAGTAAAGATTGAATATTTGAATGTAAACACCTCAATCATGGTACCTATTATGTCACTAAACCATTTTAATGTATAAAGATTAAATTTTTTAAAGAAAATGAGACTTTTGAGTTAAACTTATTCGAGTTTCCTTTGAGATCACGGAGAGTGTTCTAATGAGTAAAGATTGAATCAGTGAATAAAATTATCTCAATTAAGGTAGCTATTATTTCACTAGGCCATTTTAATGTATAAAGATTGAATCTTTGAAAGAAAATGAGAGTTTTGTGTTAAACTTATTCGACTTCCCTATGAAGTCGGGACGAGTGTTTTAATGACAAAAGACTGAATCTTTGAATAAGAGGTACAAAGATTGAATTTGTGAAAGAAAATGAGAGGTTTGAGTTTAACTTATTCGAGTTCCCTATGAAGTCGCGAAGAGTGTTTTAATAACTAAAGATTGAATCTTTGAATGAAAAGACCTCAATCAAGGTACCTATTATGTCACTAGTCCTTTTTTTTGTACAAATATTTAATCTTTGAAAGAGAGAGAGATTTTTGAGTTCAACTTGTTTGAATTCCCTTGGACGTCCTAAAGAGTATTTTAATGAGAAAAGATTGAATCTTTGTATGAAAAATTCTCAATCAAGGTACCTATTATATCGCTAGACCTTTTAAAGTATAAAGATTGAGTCTTTGAAAGAAAATTAGAGTTTTGAGTTAAACTTATTCGAATTCCCTTTGACGTCCCGAAAAGTGTTTTAATGAGCAAAGGTTGAATCTTTGAATGAAATTACTTCTAACAAGGTACCAATTATGTCTCTAGACCATTTTAATGTATGAAGATTGAATCTTTGAAAGAAAATGAGAGTTTTGAGTTCAACTTCTTCGAGTTCACTATGTAGTCGTGAATTGTGTTTTAGGGACAAAAGATTGAATCATTGAATGAAATTACTTCAATCAAGATACCAGTTATGTCACTAGACAATTTTAATCTACAAAGATTGAATCTTTGAACGAAAATGATAGTTTTTAGGAAAACTTGTTCAAGTTCCCTATGAAGTCGCGAAGTGTGTTTTAATGACTGCAGATTGAATCTTTGAATGAAAATACCTCAATTAAGGTACCAATTACGTCACAAGACCTTTTTAATGGGTAAAGATCGAGTCTTTAAAAGAAAGCGAGGGTTTTAAGTTAAACTTATTCGAGTTCCCTTTGACGTCTCGAAGAGTGGTTAAAAGAGTAAGGATTGAATCTTTGAATGAGAATTCCTCAATCAAGCTACCAATGTAAAGATTGAATCTCTGAGTGAAATTAACACAATCAAGGTAACTACTATGTCACTAGACCTTATTAATGTATAGCGATTCAATCTTTGAAAGAAAACGACAATTTTAAGTTTAACTTGTTCGAATTCCTTATGAAGTGGCGAAGAGTGTTTTAAAGTCTAAAGATTGAATCTTTGAATGAAAATACCTTAATCAAGGTATTAATTATGTCACTAGACCTTTTTAATGTATAAAGAATAAATCTTAGAAAGAAAATGAGAGTTTTGAGTTAAACTTATTCGAGTTCCCTTTGACGTAACGGAGAGTGTTTTAATGTGTAAAGATTGAATCCTTGAATGAAATTACCTCTATCAAGGTACCTATTATGTCAATGGACCTTTTTAATGTATAAAGATTTAATCTTTGATTTAAAATGAGAATTTTGAGTTTAACCTATTCGAGTTCCCTAAGAAGTCGCGAAGAGTGTTTTAATGACCATAGATTGAATCCTTGAATGAAAATACCTCAATCAAGGTACTAATTTTGTCACTATAACTTTTTAATGAATAAAGATTGAATCTTTAAAAGAAAATGAGAGTTTGGAGTTAAACTTATTCGAGTTCCCTTTTACGCCCCGAAGTGTGTTTAAATGAGTACAGATTGAATCTTTGAATGAAAATTCCTCACTCAAGGTACCTATTATGTCACTAGACCATTTTAATGTACAAAGATTAAATCTTTGAACGAAAATGAGAGTTTTGAGTTAAACTTATTCGAGTTCCCTTTAATATCACGAAGAGTGTTTTAATTAGTAAAGATTGAATATATGAAAGAAATTACCTCAATCACGGTACCGATTATGCCACATGACCTTTTTAATGTATAAAGAATGAATCTTTGAAAGAAAAAGGGAGTTTCGAGTGTAACTTATTTGAGTTCCTAACGTAATCTCGTAGAATGCTTTAATGACTAAAGATTGAATCCTTGAATGGAAATACCTCAATCAAGGTGCCTATTATGTCACTTGACCTTTTAAATGTATAAAGATTAAATCTTTGGAATAAAATGAGAGTTTTAAGTTAAACTTATAATAGTTCCCTTTGACGTCACGAAGAGTGTATTAATGAGTAAAGATTGAATCTTTGAGCGAAATTACCTCAATCACGATACCTATTATGTCACAAGACCTTTTTAATGTATAACGGTTGAATCTTTGAAAGAAAATGAGAGTTTTGAGTTTAACTTGTTCGAGTACCCTTTGAAGTCGCGAAGAGTGTTTTAATGACTAAAAATTGAATCTTTGAATGAAAATAGCTCAACCAAGGTACCTATTGTGTCATTAGAGCTTCTTAATGTATAAAGATTGAATCTTTGAAAGAAAATGAGAGTTTTGAGTTAAACTTATTCGAGGTCCCTTTGACGTCCCAAAGAGTATTTCAACGAGTAAAGATTGAATATTTGAATGTAAACACCTCAATCATGGTACCTATTATGTCACTAAACCATTTTAATGTATAAAGATTAAATTTTTTAAAGAAAATGAGACTTTTGAGTTAAACTTATTCGAGTTTCCTTTGAGATCACGGAGAGTGTTCTAATGAGTAAAGATTGAATCAGTGAATAAAATTATCTCAATTAAGGTAGCTATTATGTCACTAGGCCATTTTAATGTATAAAGATTGAATCTTTGAAAGAAAATGAGAGTTTTGTGTTAAACTTATTCGACTTCCCTATGAAGTCGGGACGAGTGTTTTAATGACAATAGACTGAATCTTTGAATAAGAGGTACAAAGATTGAATTTGTGAAAGAAAATGAGAGGTTTGAGTTTAACTTATTCGAGTTCCCTATGAAGTCGCGAAGAGTGTTTTAATAACTAAAGATTGAATCTTTGAATGAAAAGACCTCAATCAAGGTACCTATTATGTCACTAGTCCTTTTTTTTGTACAAATATTTAATCTTTGAAAGAGAGAGAGATTTTTGAGTTAAACTTGTTTGAATTCCCTTGGACGTCCTAAAGAGTATTTTAATGAGAAAAGATTGAATCTTTGAATGAAAAATTCTCAATCAAGGTACCTATTATATCGCTAGACCTTTTAAAGTATAAAGATTGAGTCTTTGAAAGAAAATTAGAGTTTTGAGTTAAACTTATTCGAATTCCCTTTGACGTCCCGAAAAGTGTTTTAATGAGCAAAGGTTGAATCTTTGAATGAAATTACTTCTAACAAGGTACCAATTATGTCTCTAGACCATTTTAATGTATGACGATTGAATCTTTGAAAGAAAATGAGAGTTTTGAGTTCAACTTCTTCGAGTTCACTATGTAGTCGTGAATTGTGTTTTAGGGACAAAAGATTGAATCATTGAATGAAATTACTTCAATCAAGATACCAGTTATGTCACTAGACAATTTTAATCTACAAAGATTGAATCTTTGAACGAAAATGATAGTTTTGAGGAAAACTTGTTCAAGTTCCCTATGAAGTCGCGAAGTGTGTTTTAATGACTGCAGATTGAATCTTTGAATGAAAATACCTCAATTAAGGTACCAATTATGTCACAAGACCTTTTTAATGGGTAAAGATCGAGTCTTTAAAAGAAAGCGAGGGTTTTAAGTTAAACTTATTCGAGTTCCCTTTGACGTCTCGAAGAGTGTTTAAAAGAGTAAGGATTGAATCTTTGAATGAGAATTCCTCAATCAAGCTACCAATGTAAAGATTGAATCTCTGAGTGAAATTAACACAATCAAGGTAACTACTATGTCACTAGACCTTATTAATGTATAGCGATTCAATCTTTGAAAGAAAACGACAATTTTAAGTTTAACTTGTTCGAATTCCTTATGAAGTGGCGAAGAGTGTTTTAAAGTCTAAAGATTGAATCTTTGAATGAAAATACCTTAATCAAGGTATTAATTATGTCACTAGACCTTTTTAATGTTTAAAGAATAAATCTTAGAAAGAAAATGAGAGTTTTGAGTTAAACTTATTCGAGTTCCCTTTGACGTGACGGAGAGTGTTTTAATGTGTAAAGATTGAATCCTTGAATGAAATTACCTCAATCAAGGTACCTATTATGTCAATGGACCTTTTTAATGTATAAAGATTTAATCTTTGATTTAAAATGAGAATTTTGAGTTTAACCTATTCGAGTTCCCTAAGAAGTCGCGAAGAGTGTTTTAATGACCATAGATTGAATCCTTGAATGAAAATACCTCAATCAAGGTACTAATTTTGTCACTAGAACTTTTTAATGAATAAAGATTGAATCTTTAAAAGAAAATGAGAGTTTGGAGTTAAACTTATTCGAGTTCCCTTTTACGCCCCGAAGTGTGTTTAAATGAGTACAGATTGAATCTTTGAATGAAAATTCCTCACTCAAGGTACCTATTATGTCACTAGACCATTTTAATGTACAAAGATTAAATCTTTGAACGAAAATGAGAGTTTTGAGTTAAACTTATTCGAGTTCCCTTTAATATCACGAAGAGTGTTTTAATTAGTAAAGATTGAATATATGAAAGAAATTACCTCAATCACGGTACCGATTATGCCACATGACCTTTTTAATGTATAAAGAATGAATCTTTGAAAGAAAAAGGGAGTTTCGAGTGTAACTTATTTGAGTTCCTAACGTAATCTCGTAGAATGATTTAATGACTAAAGAT
Organism: Cornus florida; assembly: GCF_030987335.1. Classification (NCBI taxonomy): domain Eukaryota; kingdom Viridiplantae; phylum Streptophyta; class Magnoliopsida; order Cornales; family Cornaceae; genus Cornus; species Cornus florida. The sequence continues at coordinate 66,969 of NW_026775627.1, read as the reverse complement.
TGAATCCTTTAATGGAAATACCTCAATCAAGGTGCCTATTATGTCACTTGACCTTTTAAATGTATAAAGATTAAATCGTTTGAATAAAATTAGAGTTTTAAGTTAAACTTATAATAGTTCCCTTCGACGTCACGAAGAGTGTATTAATGAGTAAAGATTGAATCTTTGAGCGAAATTACCTCAATCACGATACCTATTATGTCACAAGACCTTTTTAATGTATAACGGTTGAATCTTTGAAAGAAAATGAGAGTTTTGAGTTTAACTTATTCGAGTACCCTTTGAAGTCGCGAAGAGTGTTTTAATGACTAAAAATTGAATCTTTGAATGAAAATACCTCAATCAAGGTACCTATTGTGTCATTAGAGCTTCTTAATGTATAAAGATTGAATCTTTGAAAGAAAATGAGAGTTTTGAGTTAAACTTATTCGAGGTCCCTTTGACGTCCCAAAGAGTATTTTAACGAGTAAAGATTGAATATTTGAATGTAAACACCTCAATCATGGTACCTATTATGTCACTAAACCATTTTAATGTATAAAGATTAAATTTTTTAAAGAAAATGAGACTTTTGAGTTAAACTTATTCGAGTTTCCTTTGAGATCACGGAGAGTGTTCTAATGAGTAAAGATTGAATCAGTGAATAAAATTATCTCAATTAAGGTAGCTATTATGTCACTAGGCCATTTTAATGTATAAAGATTGAATCTTTGAAAGAAAATGAGAGTTTTGTGTTAAACTTATTCGACTTCCCTATGAAGTCGGGACGAGTGTTTTAATGACAAAAGACTGAATCTTTGAATAAGAGGTACAAAGATTGAATTTGTGAAAGAAAATGAGAGGTTTGAGTTTAACTTATTCGAGTTCCCTATGAAGTCGCGAAGAGTGTTTTAATAACTAAAGATTGAATCTTTAAATGAAAAGACCTCAATCAAGGTACCTATTATGTCACTAGTCCTTTTTTTTGTACAAATATTTAATCTTTGAAAGAGAGAGAGATTTTTGAGTTAAACTTGTTTGAATTCCCTTGGACGTCCTAAAGAGTATTTTAATGAGAAAAGATTGAATCTTTGAATGAAAAATTCTCAATCAAGGTACCTATTATATCGCTAGACCTTTTAAAGTATAAAGATTGAGTCTTTGAAAGAAAATTAGAGTTTTGAGTTAAACTTATTCGAATTCCCTTTGACGTCCCGAAAAGTGTTTTAATGAGCAAAGGTTGAATCTTTGAATGAAATTACTTCTAACAAGGTACCAATTATGTCTCTAGACCATTTTAATGTATGAAGATTGAATCTTTGAAAGAAAATGAGAGTTTTGAGTTCAACTTCTTTGAGTTCACTATGTAGTCGTGAATTGTGTTTTAGGGACAAAAGATTGAATCATTGAATGAAATTACTTCAATCAAGATACCAGTTATGTCACTAGACAATTTTAATCTACAAAGATTGAATCTTTGAACGAAAATGATAGTTTTGAGGAAAACTTGTTCAAGTTCCCTATGAAGTCGCGAAGTGTGTTTTAATGACTGCAGATTGAATCTTTGAATGAAAATACCTCAATCAAGGTACCTATTGTGTCATTAGAGCTTCTTAATGTATAAAGATTGAATCTTTGAAAGAAAATGAGAGTTTTGAGTTAAACTTATTCGAGGTCCCTTTGACGTCCCAAAGAGTATTTTAACGAGTAAAGATTGAATATTTGAATGTAAACACCTCAATCATGGTACCTATTATGTCACTAAACCATTTTAATGTATAAAGATTAAATTTTTTAAAGAAAATGAGACTTTTGAGTTAAACTTATTCGAGTTTCCTTTGAGATCACGGAGAGTGTTCTAATGAGTAAAGATTGAATCAGTGAATAAAATTATCTCAATTAAGGTAGCTATTATGTCACTAGGCCATTTTAATGTATAAAGATTGAATCTTTGAAAGAAAATGAGAGTTTTGTGTTAAACTTATTCGACTTCCCTATGAAGTCGGGACGAGTGTTTTAATGACAAAAGACTGAATCTTTGAATAAGAGGTACAAAGATTGAATTTGTGAAAGAAAATGAGAGGTTTGAGTTTAACTTATTCGAGTTCCCTATGAAGTCGCGAAGAGTGTTTTAATAACTAAAGATTGAATCTTTGAATGAAAAGACCTCAATCAAGGTACCTATTATGTCACTAGTCCTTTTTTTTGTACAAATATTTAATCTTTGAAAGAGAGAGAGATTTTTGAGTTAAACTTGTTTGAATTCCCTTGGACGTCCTAAAGAGTATTTTAATGAGAAAAGATTGAATCTTTGAATGAAAAATTCTCAATCAAGGTACCTATTATATCGCTAGACCTTTTAAAGTATAAAGATTGAGTCTTTGAAAGAAAATTAGAGTTTTGAGTTAAACTTATTCGAATTCCCTTTGACGTCCCGAAAAGTGTTTTAATGAGCAAAGGTTGAATCTTTGAATGAAATTACTTCTAACAAGGTACCAATTATGTCTCTAGACCATTTTAATGTATGAAGATTGAATCTTTGAAAGAAAATGAGAGTTTTGAGTTCAACTTCTTCGAGTTCACTATGTAGTCGTGAATTGTGTTTTAGGGACAAAAGATTGAATCATTGAATGAAATTACTTCAATCAAGATACCAGTTATGTCACTAGACAATTTTAATCTACAAAGATTGAATCTTTGAACGAAAATGATAGTTTTTAGGAAAACTTGTTCAAGTTCCCTATGAAGTCGCGAAGTGTGTTTTAATGACTGCAGATTGAATCTTTGAATGAAAATACCTCAATTAAGGTACCAATTACGTCACAAGACCTTTTTAATGGGTAAAGATCGAGTCTTTAAAAGAAAGCGAGGGTTTTAAGTTAAACTTATTCGAGTTCCCTTTGACGTCTCGAAGAGTGTTTAAAAGAGTAAGGATTGAATCTTTGAATGAGAATTCCTCAATCAAGCTACCAATGTAAAGATTGAATCTCTGAGTGAAATTAACACAATCAAGGTAACTACTATGTCACTAGACCTTATTAATGTATAGCGATTCAATCTTTGAAAGAAAACGACAATTTTAAGTTTAACTTGTTCGAATTCCTTATGAAGTGGCGAAGAGTGTTTTAAAGTCTAAAGATTGAATCTTTGAATGAAAATACCTTAATCAAGGTATTAATTATGTCACTAGACCTTTTTAATGTATAAAGAATAAATCTTAGAAAGAAAATGAGAGTTTTGAGTTAAACTTATTCGAGTTCCCTTTGACGTAACGGAGAGTGTTTTAATGTGTAAAGATTGAATCCTTGAATGAAATTACCTCTATCAAGGTACCTATTATGTCAATGGACCTTTTTAATGTATAAAGATTATTTAATCTTTGATTTAAAATGAGAATTTTGAGTTTAACCTATTCGAGTTCCCTAAGAAGTCGCGAAGAGTGTTTTAATGACCATAGATTGAATCCTTGAATGAAAATACCTCAATCAAGGTACTAATTTTGTCACTAGAACTTTTTAATGAATAAAAATTGAATCTTTAAAAGAAAATGAGAGTTTGGAGTTAAACTTATTCGAGTTCCCTTTTACGCCCCGAAGTGTGTTTAAATGAGTACAGATTGAATCTTTGAATGAAAATTCCTCACTCAAGGTACCTATTATGTCACTAGACCATTTTAATGTACAAAGATTAAATCTTTGAACGAAAATGAGAGTTTTGAGTTAAACTTATTCGAGTTCCCTTTAATATCACGAAGAGTGTTTTAATTAGTAAAGATTGAATATATGAAAGAAATTACCTCAATCACGGTACCGATTATGCCACATGACCTTTTTAATGTATAAAGAATGAATCTTTGAAAGAAAAAGGGAGTTTCGAGTGTAACTTATTTGAGTTCCTAACGTAATCTCGTAGAATGCTTTAATGACTAAAGATTGAATCCTTGAATGGAAATACCTCAATCAAGGTGCCTATTATGTCACTTGACCTTTTAAATGTATAAAGATTAAATCTTTGGAATAAAATGAGAGTTTTAAGTTAAACTTATAATAGTTCCCTTTGACGTCACGAAGAGTGTATTAATGAGTAAAGATTGAATCTTTGAGCGAAATTACCTCAATCACGATACCTATTATGTCACAAGACCTTTTTAATGTATAACGGTTGAATCTTTGAAAGAAAATGAGAGTTTTGAGTTTAACTTGTTCGAGTACCCTTTGAAGTCGCGAAGAGTGTTTTAATGACTAAAAATTGAATCTTTGAATGAAAATAGCTCAACCAAGGTACCTATTGTGTCATTAGAGCTTCTTAATGTATAAAGATTGAATCTTTGAAAGAAAATGAGAGTTTTGAGTTAAACTTATTCGAGGTCCCTTTGACGTCCCAAAGAGTATTTCAACGAGTAAAGATTGAATATTTGAATGTAAACACCTCAATCATGGTACCTATTATGTCACTAAACCATTTTAATGTATAAAGATTAAATTTTTTAAAGAAAATGAGACTTTTGAGTTAAACTTATTCGAGTTTCCTTTGAGATCACGGAGAGTGTTCTAATGAGTAAAGATTGAATCAGTGAATAAAATTATCTCAATTAAGGTAGCTATTATGTCACTAGGCCATTTTAATGTATAAAGATTGAATCTTTGAAAGAAAATGAGAGTTTTGTGTTAAACTTATTCGACTTCCCTATGAAGTCGGGACGAGTGTTTTAATGACAAAAGACTGAATCTTTGAATAAGAGGTACAAAGATTGAATTTGTGAAAGAAAATGAGAGGTTTGAGTTTAACTTATTCGAGTTCCCTATGAAGTCGCGAAGAGTGTTTTAATAACTAAAGATTGAATCTTTGAATGAAAAGACCTCAATCAAGGTACCTATTATGTCACTAGTCCTTTTTTTTGTACAAATATTTAATCTTTGAAAGAGAGAGAGATTTTTGAGTTAAACTTGTTTGAATTCCCTTGGACGTCCTAAAGAGTATTTTAATGAGAAAAGATTGAATCTTTGAATGAAAAATTCTCAATCAAGGTACCTATTATATCGCTAGACCTTTTAAAGTATAAAGATTGAGTCTTTGAAAGAAAATTAGAGTTTTGAGTTAAACTTATTCGAATTCCCTTTGACGTCCCGAAAAGTGTTTTAATGAGCAAAGGTTGAATCTTTGAATGAAATTACTTCTAACAAGGTACCAATTATGTCTCTAGACCATTTTAATGTATGACGATTGAATCTTTGAAAGAAAATGAGAGTTTTGAGTTCAACTTCTTCGAGTTCACTATGTAGTCGTGAATTGTGTTTTAGGGACAAAAGATTGAATCATTGAATGAAATTACTTCAATCAAGATACCAGTTATGTCACTAGACAATTTTAATCTACAAAGATTGAATCTTTGAACGAAAATGATAGTTTTGAGGAAAACTTGTTCAAGTTCCCTATGAAGTCGCGAAGTGTGTTTTAATGACTGCAGATTGAATCTTTGAATGAAAATACCTCAATTAAGGTACCAATTACGTCACAAGACCTTTTTAATGGGTAAAGATCGAGTCTTTAAAAGAAAGCGAGGGTTTTAAGTTAAACTTATTCGAGTTCCCTTTGACGTCTCGAAGAGTGTTTAAAAGAGTAAGGATTGAATCTTTGAATGAGAATTCCTCAATCAAGCTACCAATGTAAAGATTGAATCTCTGAGTGAAATTAACACAATCAAGGTAACTACTATGTCACTAGACCTTATTAATGTATAGCGATTCAATCTTTGAAAGAAAACGACAATTTTAAGTTTAACTTGTTCGAATTCCTTATGAAGTGGCGAAGAGTGTTTTAAAGTCTAAAGATTGAATCTTTGAATGAAAATACCTTAATCAAGGTATTAATTATGTCACTAGACCTTTTTAATGTTTAAAGAATAAATCTTAGAAAGAAAATGAGAGTTTTGAGTTAAACTTATTCGAGTTCCCTTTGACGTGACGGAGAGTGTTTTAATGTGTAAAGATTGAATCCTTGAATGAAATTACCTCAATCAAGGTACCTATTATGTCAATGGACCTTTTTAATGTATAAAGATTTAATCTTTGATTTAAAATGAGAATTTTGAGTTTAACCTATTCGAGTTCCCTAAGAAGTCGCGAAGAGTGTTTTAATGACCATAGATTGAATCCTTGAATGAAAATACCTCAATCAAGGTACTAATTTTGTCACTAGAACTTTTTAATGAATAAAGATTGAATCTTTAAAAGAAAATGAGAGTTTGGAGTTAAACTTATTCGAGTTCCCTTTTACGCCCCGAAGTGTGTTTAAATGAGTACAGATTGAATCTTTGAATGAAAATTCCTCACTCAAGGTACCTATTATGTCACTAGACCATTTTAATGTACAAAGATTAAATCTTTGAACGAAAATGAGAGTTTTGAGTTAAACTTATTCGAGTTCCCTTTAATATCACGAAGAGTGTTTTAATTAGTAAAGATTGAATATATGAAAGAAATTACCTCAATCACGGTACCGATTATGCCACATGACCTTTTTAATGTATAAAGAATGAATCTTTGAAAGAAAAAGGGAGTTTCGAGTGTAACTTATTTGAGTTCCTAACGTAATCTCGTAGAATGATTTAATGACTAAAGATTGAATCCTTTAATGGAAATACCTCAATCAAGGTGCCTATTATGTCACTTGACCTTTTAAATGTATAAAGATTAAATCGTTTGAATAAAATTAGAGTTTTAAGTTAAACTTATAATAGTTCCCTTCGACGTCACGAAGAGTGTATTAATGAGTAAAGATTGAATCTTTGAGCGAAATTACCTCAATCACGATACCTATTATGTCACAAGACCTTTTTAATGTATAACGGTTGAATCTTTGAAAGAAAATGAGAGTTTTGAGTTTAACTTATTCGAGTACCCTTTGAAGTCGCGAAGAGTGTTTTAATGACTAAAAATTGAATCTTTGAATGAAAATACCTCAATCAAGGTACCTATTGTGTCATTAGAGCTTCTTAATGTATAAAGATTGAATCTTTGAAAGAAAATGAGAGTTTTGAGTTAAACTTATTCGAGGTCCCTTTGACGTCCCAAAGAGTATTTTAACGAGTAAAGATTGAATATTTGAATGTAAACACCTCAATCATGGTACCTATTATGTCACTAAACCATTTTAATGTATAAAGATTAAATTTTTTAAAGAAAATGAGACTTTTGAGTTAAACTTATTCGAGTTTCCTTTGAGATCACGGAGAGTGTTCTAATGAGTAAAGATTGAATCAGTGAATAAAATTATCTCAATTAAGGTAGCTATTATGTCACTAGGCCATTTTAATGTATAAAGATTGAATCTTTGAAAGAAAATGAGAGTTTTGTGTTAAACTTATTCGACTTCCCTATGAAGTCGGGACGAGTGTTTTAATGACAAAAGACTGAATCTTTGAATAAGAGGTACAAAGATTGAATTTGTGAAAGAAAATGAGAGGTTTGAGTTTAACTTATTCGAGTTCCCTATGAAGTCGCGAAGAGTGTTTTAATAACTAAAGATTGAATCTTTAAATGAAAAGACCTCAATCAAGGTACCTATTATGTCACTAGTCCTTTTTTTTGTACAAATATTTAATCTTTGAAAGAGAGAGAGATTTTTGAGTTAAACTTGTTTGAATTCCCTTGGACGTCCTAAAGAGTATTTTAATGAGAAAAGATTGAATCTTTGAATGAAAAATTCTCAATCAAGGTACCTATTATATCGCTAGACCTTTTAAAGTATAAAGATTGAGTCTTTGAAAGAAAATTAGAGTTTTGAGTTAAACTTATTCGAATTCCCTTTGACGTCCCGAAAAGTGTTTTAATGAGCAAAGGTTGAATCTTTGAATGAAATTACTTCTAACAAGGTACCAATTATGTCTCTAGACCATTTTAATGTATGAAGATTGAATCTTTGAAAGAAAATGAGAGTTTTGAGTTCAACTTCTTTGAGTTCACTATGTAGTCGTGAATTGTGTTTTAGGGACAAAAGATTGAATCATTGAATGAAATTACTTCAATCAAGATACCAGTTATGTCACTAGACAATTTTAATCTACAAAGATTGAATCTTTGAACGAAAATGATAGTTTTGAGGAAAACTTGTTCAAGTTCCCTATGAAGTCGCGAAGTGTGTTTTAATGACTGCAGATTGAATCTTTGAATGAAAATACCTCAATCAAGGTACCTATTGTGTCATTAGAGCTTCTTAATGTATAAAGATTGAATCTTTGAAAGAAAATGAGAGTTTTGAGTTAAACTTATTCGAGGTCCCTTTGACGTCCCAAAGAGTATTTTAACGAGTAAAGATTGAATATTTGAATGTAAACACCTCAATCATGGTACCTATTATGTCACTAAACCATTTTAATGTATAAAGATTAAATTTTTTAAAGAAAATGAGACTTTTGAGTTAAACTTATTCGAGTTTCCTTTGAGATCACGGAGAGTGTTCTAATGAGTAAAGATTGAATCAGTGAATAAAATTATCTCAATTAAGGTAGCTATTATGTCACTAGGCCATTTTAATGTATAAAGATTGAATCTTTGAAAGAAAATGAGAGTTTTGTGTTAAACTTATTCGACTTCCCTATGAAGTCGGGACGAGTGTTTTAATGACAAAAGACTGAATCTTTGAATAAGAGGTACAAAGATTGAATTTGTGAAAGAAAATGAGAGGTTTGAGTTTAACTTATTCGAGTTCCCTATGAAGTCGCGAAGAGTGTTTTAATAACTAAAGATTGAATCTTTGAATGAAAAGACCTCAATCAAGGTACCTATTATGTCACTAGTCCTTTTTTTTGTACAAATATTTAATCTTTGAAAGAGAGAGAGATTTTTGAGTTAAACTTGTTTGAATTCCCTTGGACGTCCTAAAGAGTATTTTAATGAGAAAAGATTGAATCTTTGAATGAAAAATTCTCAATCAAGGTACCTATTATATCGCTAGACCTTTTAAAGTATAAAGATTGAGTCTTTGAAAGAAAATTAGAGTTTTGAGTTAAACTTATTCGAATTCCCTTTGACGTCCCGAAAAGTGTTTTAATGAGCAAAGGTTGAATCTTTGAATGAAATTACTTCTAACAAGGTACCAATTATGTCTCTAGACCATTTTAATGTATGAAGATTGAATCTTTGAAAGAAAATGAGAGTTTTGAGTTCAACTTCTTCGAGTTCACTATGTAGTCGTGAATTGTGTTTTAGGGACAAAAGATTGAATCATTGAATGAAATTACTTCAATCAAGATACCAGTTATGTCACTAGACAATTTTAATCTACAAAGATTGAATCTTTGAACGAAAATGATAGTTTTTAGGAAAACTTGTTCAAGTTCCCTATGAAGTCGCGAAGTGTGTTTTAATGACTGCAGATTGAATCTTTGAATGAAAATACCTCAATTAAGGTACCAATTACGTCACAAGACCTTTTTAATGGGTAAAGATCGAGTCTTTAAAAGAAAGCGAGGGTTTTAAGTTAAACTTATTCGAGTTCCCTTTGACGTCTCGAAGAGTGTTTAAAAGAGTAAGGATTGAATCTTTGAATGAGAATTCCTCAATCAAGCTACCAATGTAAAGATTGAATCTCTGAGTGAAATTAACACAATCAAGGTAACTACTATGTCACTAGACCTTATTAATGTATAGCGATTCAATCTTTGAAAGAAAACGACAATTTTAAGTTTAACTTGTTCGAATTCCTTATGAAGTGGCGAAGAGTGTTTTAAAGTCTAAAGATTGAATCTTTGAATGAAAATACCTTAATCAAGGTATTAATTATGTCACTAGACCTTTTTAATGTATAAAGAATAAATCTTAGAAAGAAAATGAGAGTTTTGAGTTAAACTTATTCGAGTTCCCTTTGACGTAACGGAGAGTGTTTTAATGTGTAAAGATTGAATCCTTGAATGAAATTACCTCTATCAAGGTACCTATTATGTCAATGGACCTTTTTAATGTATAAAGATTTAATCTTTGATTTAAAATGAGAATTTTGAGTTTAACCTATTCGAGTTCCCTAAGAAGTCGCGAAGAGTGTTTTAATGACCATAGATTGAATCCTTGAATGAAAATACCTCAATCAAGGTACTAATTTTGTCACTAGAACTTTTTAATGAATAAAAATTGAATCTTTAAAAGAAAATGAGAGTTTGGAGTTAAACTTATTCGAGTTCCCTTTTACGCCCCGAAGTGTGTTTAAATGAGTACAGATTGAATCTTTGAATGAAAATTCCTCACTCAAGGTACCTATTATGTCACTAGACCATTTTAATGTACAAAGATTAAATCTTTGAACGAAAATGAGAGTTTTGAGTTAAACTTATTCGAGTTCCCTTTAATATCACGAAGAGTGTTTTAATTAGTAAAGATTGAATATATGAAAGAAATTACCTCAATCACGGTACCGATTATGCCACATGACCTTTTTAATGTATAAAGAATAAATCTTTGAAAGAAAAAGGGAGTTTCGAGTGTAACTTATTTGAGTTCCTAACGTAATCTCATAGAATGCTTTAATGACTAAAGATTGAATCCTTGAATGGAAATACCTCAATCAAGGTGCCTATTATGTCACTTGACCTTTTAAATGTATAAAGATTAAATCTTTGGAATAAAATGAGAGTTTTAAGTTAAACTTATAATAGTTCCCTTTGACGTCACGAAGAGTGTATTAATGAGTAAAGATTGAATCTTTGAGCGAAATTACCTCAATCACGATACCTATTATGTCACAAGACCTTTTTAATGTATAACGGTTGAATCTTTGAAAGAAAATGAGAGTTTTGAGTTTAACTTGTTCGAGTACCCTTTGAAGTCGCGAAGAGTGTTTTAATGACTAAAAATTGAATCTTTGAATGAAAATAGCTCAACCAAGGTACCTATTGTGTCATTAGAGCTTCTTAATGTATAAAGATTGAATCATTGAAAGAAAATGAGAGTTTTGAGTTAAACTTATTCGAGGTCCCTTTGACGTCCCAAAGAGTATTTCAACGAGTAAAGATTGAATATTTGAATGTAAACACCTCAATCATGGTACCTATTATGTCACTAAACCATTTTAATGTATAAAGATTAAATTTTTTAAAGAAAATGAGACTTTTGAGTTAAACTTATTCGAGTTTCCTTTGAGATCACGGAGAGTGTTCTAATGAGTAAAGATTGAATCAGTGAATAAAATTATCTCAATTAAGGTAGCTATTATGTCACTAGGCCATTTTAATGTATAAAGATTGAATCTTTGAAAGAAAATGAGAGTTTTGTGTTAAACTTATTCGACTTCCCTATGAAGTCGGGACGAGTGTTTTAATGACAAAAGACTGAATCTTTGAATAAGAGGTACAAAGATTGAATTTGTGAAAGAAAATGAGAGGTTTGAGTTTAACTTATTCGAGTTCCCTATGAAGTCGCGAAGAGTGTTTTAATAACTAAAGATTGAATCTTTGAATGAAAAGACCTCAATCAAGGTACCTATTATGTCACTAGTCCTTTTTTTTGTACAAATATTTAATCTTTGAAAGAGAGAGAGATTTTTGAGTTAAACTTGTTTGAATTCCCTTGGACGTCCTAAAGAGTATTTTAATGAGAAAAGATTGAATCTTTGAATGAAAAATTCTCAATCAAGGTACCTATTATATCGCTAGACCTTTTAAAGTATAAAGATTGAGTCTTTGAAAGAAAATTAGAGTTTTGAGTTAAACTTATTCGAATTCCCTTTGACGTCCCGAAAAGTGTTTTAATGAGCAAAGGTTGAATCTTTGAATGAAATTACTTCTAACAAGGTACCAATTATGTCTCTAGACCATTTTAATGTATGACGATTGAATCTTTGAAAGAAAATGAGAGTTTTGAGTTCAACTTCTTCGAGTTCACTATGTAGTCGTGAATTGTGTTTTAGGGACAAAAGATTGAATCATTGAATGAAATTACTTCAATCAAGATACCAGTTATGTCACTAGACAATTTTAATCTACAAAGATTGAATCTTTGAACGAAAATGATAGTTTTGAGGAAAACTTGTTCAAGTTCCCTATGAAGTCGCGAAGTGTGTTTTAATGACTGCAGATTGAATCTTTGAATGAAAATACCTCAATTAAGGTACCAATTACGTCACAAGACCTTTTTAATGGGTAAAGATCGAGTCTTTAAAAGAAAGCGAGGGTTTTAAGTTAAACTTATTCGAGTTCCCTTTGACGTCTCGAAGAGTGTTTAAAAGAGTAAGGATTGAATCTTTGAATGAGAATTCCTCAATCAAGCTACCAATGTAAAGATTGAATCTCTGAGTGAAATTAACACAATCAAGGTAACTACTATGTCACTAGACCTTATTAATGTATAGCGATTCAATCTTTGAAAGAAAACGACAATTTTAAGTTTAACTTGTTCGAATTCCTTATGAAGTGGCGAAGAGTGTTTTAAAGTCTAAAGATTGAATCTTTGAATGAAAATACCTTAATCAAGGTATTAATTATGTCACTAGACCTTTTTAATGTTTAAAGAATAAATCTTAGAAAGAAAATGAGAGTTTTGAGTTAAACTTATTCGAGTTCCCTTTGACGTGACGGAGAGTGTTTTAATGTGTAAAGATTGAATCCTTGAATGAAATTACCTCAATCAAGGTACCTATTATGTCAATGGACCTTTTTAATGTATAAAGATTTAATCTTTGATTTAAAATGAGAATTTTGAGTTTAACCTATTCGAGTTCCCTAAGAAGTCGCGAAGAGTGTTTTAATGACCATAGATTGAATCCTTGAATGAAAATACCTCAATCAAGGTACTAATTTTGTCACTAGAACTTTTTAATGAATAAAGATTGAATCTTTAAAAGAAAATGAGAGTTTGGAGTTAAACTTATTCGAGTTCCCTTTTACGCCCCGAAGTGTGTTTAAATGAGTACAGATTGAATCTTTGAATGAAAATTCCTCACTCAAGGTACCTATTATGTCACTAGACCATTTTAATGTACAAAGATTAAATCTTTGAACGAAAATGAGAGTTTTGAGTTAAACTTATTCGAGTTCCCTTTAATATCACGAAGAGTGTTTTAATTAGTAAAGATTGAATATATGAAAGAAATTACCTCAATCACGGTACCGATTATGCCACATGACCTTTTTAATGTATAAAGAATGAATCTTTGAAAGAAAAAGGGAGTTTCGAGTGTAACTTATTTGAGTTCCTAACGTAATCTCGTAGAATGATTTAATGACTAAAGATTGAATCCTTTAATGGAAATACCTCAATCAAGGTGCCTATTATGTCACTTGACCTTTTAAATGTATAAAGATTAAATCGTTTGAATAAAATTAGAGTTTTAAGTTAAACTTATAATAGTTCCCTTCGACGTCACGAAGAGTGTATTAATGAGTAAAGATTGAATCTTTGAGCGAAATTACCTCAATCACGATACCTATTATGTCACAAGACCTTTTTAATGTATAACGGTTGAATCTTTGAAAGAAAATGAGAGTTTTGAGTTTAACTTATTCGAGTACCCTTTGAAGTCGCGAAGAGTGTTTTAATGACTAAAAATTGAATCTTTGAATGAAAATACCTCAATCAAGGTACCTATTGTGTCATTAGAGCTTCTTAATGTATAAAGATTGAATCTTTGAAAGAAAATGAGAGTTTTGAGTTAAACTTATTCGAGGTCCCTTTGACGTCCCAAAGAGTATTTTAACGAGTAAAGATTGAATATTTGAATGTAAACACCTCAATCATGGTACCTATTATGTCACTAAACCATTTTAATGTATAAAGATTAAATTTTTTAAAGAAAATGAGACTTTTGAGTTAAACTTATTCGAGTTTCCTTTGAGATCACGGAGAGTGTTCTAATGAGTAAAGATTGAATCAGTGAATAAAATTATCTCAATTAAGGTAGCTATTATGTCACTAGGCCATTTTAATGTATAAAGATTGAATCTTTGAAAGAAAATGAGAGTTTTGTGTTAAACTTATTCGACTTCCCTATGAAGTCGGGACGAGTGTTTTAATGACAAAAGACTGAATCTTTGAATAAGAGGTACAAAGATTGAATTTGTGAAAGAAAATGAGAGGTTTGAGTTTAACTTATTCGAGTTCCCTATGAAGTCGCGAAGAGTGTTTTAATAACTAAAGATTGAATCTTTAAATGAAAAGACCTCAATCAAGGTACCTATTATGTCACTAGTCCTTTTTTTTGTACAAATATTTAATCTTTGAAAGAGAGAGAGATTTTTGAGTTAAACTTGTTTGAATTCCCTTGGACGTCCTAAAGAGTATTTTAATGAGAAAAGATTGAATCTTTGAATGAAAAATTCTCAATCAAGGTACCTATTATATCGCTAGACCTTTTAAAGTATAAAGATTGAGTCTTTGAAAGAAAATTAGAGTTTTGAGTTAAACTTATTCGAATTCCCTTTGACGTCCCGAAAAGTGTTTTAATGAGCAAAGGTTGAATCTTTGAATGAAATTACTTCTAACAAGGTACCAATTATGTCTCTAGACCATTTTAATGTATGAAGATTGAATCTTTGAAAGAAAATGAGAGTTTTGAGTTCAACTTCTTTGAGTTCACTATGTAGTCGTGAATTGTGTTTTAGGGACAAAAGATTGAATCATTGAATGAAATTACTTCAATCAAGATACCAGTTATGTCACTAGACAATTTTAATCTACAAAGATTGAATCTTTGAACGAAAATGATAGTTTTGAGGAAAACTTGTTCAAGTTCCCTATGAAGTCGCGAAGTGTGTTTTAATGACTGCAGATTGAATCTTTGAATGAAAATACCTCAATCAAGGTACCTATTGTGTCATTAGAGCTTCTTAATGTATAAAGATTGAATCTTTGAAAGAAAATGAGAGTTTTGAGTTAAACTTATTCGAGGTCCCTTTGACGTCCCAAAGAGTATTTTAACGAGTAAAGATTGAATATTTGAATGTAAACACCTCAATCATGGTACCTATTATGTCACTAAACCATTTTAATGTATAAAGATTAAATTTTTTAAAGAAAATGAGACTTTTGAGTTAAACTTATTCGAGTTTCCTTTGAGATCACGGAGAGTGTTCTAATGAGTAAAGATTGAATCAGTGAATAAAATTATCTCAATTAAGGTAGCTATTATGTCACTAGGCCATTTTAATGTATAAAGATTGAATCTTTGAAAGAAAATGAGAGTTTTGTGTTAAACTTATTCGACTTCCCTATGAAGTCGGGACGAGTGTTTTAATGACAAAAGACTGAATCTTTGAATAAGAGGTACAAAGATTGAATTTGTGAAAGAAAATGAGAGGTTTGAGTTTAACTTATTCGAGTTCCCTATGAAGTCGCGAAGAGTGTTTTAATAACTAAAGATTGAATCTTTGAATGAAAAGACCTCAATCAAGGTACCTATTATGTCACTAGTCCTTTTTTTTGTACAAATATTTAATCTTTGAAAGAGAGAGAGATTTTTGAGTTAAACTTGTTTGAATTCCCTTGGACGTCCTAAAGAGTATTTTAATGAGAAAAGATTGAATCTTTGAATGAAAAATTCTCAATCAAGGTACCTATTATATCGCTAGACCTTTTAAAGTATAAAGATTGAGTCTTTGAAAGAAAATTAGAGTTTTGAGTTAAACTTATTCGAATTCCCTTTGACGTCCCGAAAAGTGTTTTAATGAGCAAAGGTTGAATCTTTGAATGAAATTACTTCTAACAAGGTACCAATTATGTCTCTAGACCATTTTAATGTATGAAGATTGAATCTTTGAAAGAAAATGAGAGTTTTGAGTTCAACTTCTTCGAGTTCACTATGTAGTCGTGAATTGTGTTTTAGGGACAAAAGATTGAATCATTGAATGAAATTACTTCAATCAAGATACCAGTTATGTCACTAGACAATTTTAATCTACAAAGATTGAATCTTTGAACGAAAATGATAGTTTTTAGGAAAACTTGTTCAAGTTCCCTATGAAGTCGCGAAGTGTGTTTTAATGACTGCAGATTGAATCTTTGAATGAAAATACCTCAATTAAGGTACCAATTACGTCACAAGACCTTTTTAATGGGTAAAGATCGAGTCTTTAAAAGAAAGCGAGGGTTTTAAGTTAAACTTATTCGAGTTCCCTTTGACGTCTCGAAGAGTGTTTAAAAGAGTAAGGATTGAATCTTTGAATGAGAATTCCTCAATCAAGCTACCAATGTAAAGATTGAATCTCTGAGTGAAATTAACACAATCAAGGTAACTACTATGTCACTAGACCTTATTAATGTATAGCGATTCAATCTTTGAAAGAAAACGACAATTTTAAGTTTAACTTGTTCGAATTCCTTATGAAGTGGCGAAGAGTGTTTTAAAGTCTAAAGATTGAATCTTTGAATGAAAATACCTTAATCAAGGTATTAATTATGTCACTAGACCTTTTTAATGTATAAAGAATAAATCTTAGAAAGAAAATGAGAGTTTTGAGTTAAACTTATTCGAGTTCCCTTTGACGTAACGGAGAGTGTTTTAATGTGTAAAGATTGAATCCTTGAATGAAATTACCTCTATCAAGGTACCTATTATGTCAATGGACCTTTTTAATGTATAAAGATTTAATCTTTGATTTAAAATGAGAATTTTGAGTTTAACCTATTCGAGTTCCCTAAGAAGTCGCGAAGAGTGTTTTAATGACCATAGATTGAATCCTTGAATGAAAATACCTCAATCAAGGTACTAATTTTGTCACTAGAACTTTTTAATGAATAAAGATTGAATCTTTAAAAGAAAATGAGAGTTTGGAGTTAAACTTATTCGAGTTCCCTTTTACGCCCCGAAGTGTGTTTAAATGAGTACAGATTGAATCTTTGAATGAAAATTCCTCACTCAAGGTACCTATTATGTCACTAGACCATTTTAATGTACAAAGATTAAATCTTTGAACGAAAATGAGAGTTTTGAGTTAAACTTATTCGAGTTCCCTTTAATATCACGAAGAGTGTTTTAATTAGTAAAGATTGAATATATGAAAGAAATTACCTCAATCACGGTACCGATTATGCCACATGACCTTTTTAATGTATAAAGAATGAATCTTTGAAAGAAAAAGGGAGTTTCGAGTGTAACTTATTTGAGTTCCTAACGTAATCTCGTAGAATGCTTTAATGACTAAAGATTGAATCCTTGAATGGAAATACCTCAATCAAGGTGCCTATTATGTCACTTGACCTTTTAAATGTATAAAGATTAAATCTTTGGAATAAAATGAGAGTTTTAAGTTAAACTTATAATAGTTCCCTTTGACGTCACGAAGAGTGTATTAATGAGTAAAGATTGAATCTTTGAGCGAAATTACCTCAATCACGATACCTATTATGTCACAAGACCTTTTTAATGTATAACGGTTGAATCTTTGAAAGAAAATGAGAGTTTTGAGTTTAACTTGTTCGAGTACCCTTTGAAGTCGCGAAGAGTGTTTTAATGACTAAAAATTGAATCTTTGAATGAAAATAGCTCAACCAAGGTACCTATTGTGTCATTAGAGCTTCTTAATGTATAAAGATTGAATCTTTGAAAGAAAATGAGAGTTTTGAGTTAAACTTATTCGAGGACCCTTTGACGTCCCAAAGAGTATTTCAACGAGTAAAGATTGAATATTTGAATGTAAACACCTCAATCATGGTACCTATTATGTCACTAAACCATTTTAATGTATAAAGATTAAATTTTTTAAAGAAAATGAGACTTTTGAGTTAAACTTATTCGAGTTTCCTTTGAGATCACGGAGAGTGTTCTAATGAGTAAAGATTGAATCAGTGAATAAAATTATCTCAATTAAGGTAGCTATTATGTCACTAGGCCATTTTAATGTATAAAGATTGAATCTTTGAAAGAAAATGAGAGTTTTGTGTTAAACTTATTCGACTTCCCTATGAAGTCGGGACGAGTGTTTTAATGACAAAAGACTGAATCTTTGAATAAGAGGTACAAAGATTGAATTTGTGAAAGAAAATGAGAGGTTTGAGTTTAACTTATTCGAGTTCCCTATGAAGTCGCGAAGAGTGTTTTAATAACTAAAGATTGAATCTTTAAATGAAAAGACCTCAATCAAGGTACCTATTATGTCACTAGTCCTTTTTTTTGTACAAATATTTAATCTTTGAAAGAGAGAGAGATTTTTGAGTTAAACTTGTTTGAATTCCCTTGGACGTCCTAAAGAGTATTTTAATGAGAAAAGATTGAATCTTTGAATGAAAAATTCTCAATCAAGGTACCTATTATATCGCTAGACCTTTTAAAGTATAAAGATTGAGTCTTTGAAAGAAAATTAGAGTTTTGAGTTAAACTTATTCGAATTCCCTTTGACGTCCCGAAAAGTGTTTTAATGAGCAAAGGTTGAATCTTTGAATGAAATTACTTCTAACAAGGTACCAATTATGTCTCTAGACCATTTTAATGTATGACGATTGAATCTTTGAAAGAAAATGAGAGTTTTGAGTTCAACTTCTTCGAGTTCACTATGTAGTCGTGAATTGTGTTTTAGGGACAAAAGATTGAATCATTGAATGAAATTACTTCAATCAAGATACCAGTTATGTCACTAGACAATTTTAATCTACAAAGATTGAATCTTTGAACGAAAATGATAGTTTTGAGGAAAACTTGTTCAAGTTCCCTATGAAGTCGCGAATTGTGTTTTAATGACTGCAGATTGAATCTTTGAATGAAAATACCTCAATTAAGGTACCAATTACGTCACAAGACCTTTTTAATGGGTAAAGATCGAGTCTTTAAAAGAAAGCGAGGGTTTTAAGTTAAACTTATTCGAGTTCCCTTTGACGTCTCGAAGAGTGTTTAAAAGAGTAAGGATTGAATCTTTGAATGAGAATTCCTCAATCAAGCTACCAATGTAAAGATTGAATCTCTGAGTGAAATTAACACAATCAAGGTAACTACTATGTCACTAGACCTTATTAATGTATAGCGATTCAATCTTTGAAAGAAAACGACAATTTTAAGTTTAACTTGTTCGAATTCCTTATGAAGTGGCGAAGAGTGTTTTAAAGTCTAAAGATTGAATCTTTGAATGAAAATACCTTAATCAAGGTATTAATTATGTCACTAGACCTTTTTAATGTTTAAAGAATAAATCTTAGAAAGAAAATGAGAGTTTTGAGTTAAACTTATTCGAGTTCCCTTTGACGTGACGGAGAGTGTTTTAATGTGTAAAGATTGAATCCTTGAATGAAATTACCTCAATCAAGGTACCTATTATGTCAATGGACCTTTTTAATGTATAAAGATTTAATCTTTGATTTAAAATGAGAATTTTGAGTTTAACCTATTCGAGTTCCCTAAGAAGTCGCGAAGAGTGTTTTAATGACCATAGATTGAATCCTTGAATGAAAATACCTCAATCAAGGTACTAATTTTGTCACTAGAACTTTTTAATGAATAAAGATTGAATCTTTAAAAGAAAATGAGAGTTTGGAGTTAAACTTATTCGAGTTCCCTTTTACGCCCCGAAGTGTGTTTAAATGAGTACAGATTGAATCTTTGAATGAAAATTCCTCACTCAAGGTACCTATTATGTCACTAGACCATTTTAATGTACAAAGATTAAATCTTTGAACGAAAATGAGAGTTTTGAGTTAAACTTATTCGAGTTCCCTTTAATATCACGAAGAGTGTTTTAATTAGTAAAGATTGAATATATGAAAGAAATTACCTCAATCACGGTACCGATTATGCCACATGACCTTTTTAATGTATAAAGAATGAATCTTTGAAAGAAAAAGGGAGTTTCGAGTGTAACTTATTTGAGTTCCTAACGTAATCTCGTAGAATGCTTTAATGACTAAAGATTGAATCCTTGAATGGAAATACCTCAATCAAGGTGCCTATTATGTCACTTGACCTTTTAAATGTATAAAGATTAAATCTTTGGAATAAAATGAGAGTTTTGAGTTAAACTTATTCGAGTTCCCTTTGACGTAACGGAGAGTGTTTTAATGTGTAAAGATTGAATCCTTGAATGAAATTACCTCAATCAAGGTACCTATTATGTCAATGGACCTTTTTAATGTATAAAGATTTAATCTTTGATTTAAAATGAGAATTTTGAGTTTAACCTATTCGAGTTCCCTAAGAAGTCGCGAAGAGTGTTTTAATGACCATAGATTGAATCCTTGAATGAAAATACCTCAATCAAGGTACTAATTTTGTCACTAGAACTTTTTAATGAATAAAGATTGAATCTTTAAAAGAAAATGAGAGTTTGGAGTTAAACTTATTCGAGTTCCCTTTTACGCCCCGAAGTGTGTTTAAATGAGTACAGATTGAATCTTTGAATGAAAATTCCTCACTCAAGGTACCTATTATGTCACTAGACCATTTTAATGTACAAAGATTAAATCTTTGAACGAAAATGAGAGTTTTGAGTTAAACTTATTCGAGTTCCCTTTAATATCACGAAGAGTGTTTTAATTAGTAAAGATTGAATATATGAAAGAAATTACCTCCATCACGGTACCGATTATGCCACATGACCTTTTTAATGTATAAAGAATGAATCTTTGAAAGAAAAAGGGAGTTTCGAGTGTAACTTATTTGAGTTCCTAACGTAATCTCGTAGAATGATTTAATGACTAAAGATTGAATCCTTTAATGGAAATACCTCAATCAAGGTGCCTATTATGTCACTTGACCTTTTAAATGTATAAAGATTAAATCGTTTGAATAAAATTAGAGTTTTAAGTTAAACTTATAATAGTTCCCTTCGACGTCACGAAGAGTGTATTAATGAGTAAAGATTGAATCTTTGAGCGAAATTACCTCAATCACGATACCTATTATGTCACAAGACCTTTTTAATGTATAACGGTTGAATCTTTGAAAGAAAATGAGAGTTTTGAGTTTAACTTATTCGAGTACCCTTTGAAGTCGCGAAGAGTGTTTTAATGACTAAAAATTGAATCTTTGAATGAAAATACCTCAATCAAGGTACCTATTGTGTCATTAGAGCTTCTTAATGTATAAAGATTGAATCTTTGAAAGAAAATGAGAGTTTTGAGTTAAACTTATTCGAGGTCCCTTTGACGTCCCAAAGAGTATTTTAACGAGTAAAGATTGAATATTTGAATGTAAACACCTCAATCATGGTACCTATTATGTCACTAAACCATTTTAATGTATAAAGATTAAATTTTTTAAAGAAAATGAGACTTTTCAGTTAAACTTATTCGAGTTTCCTTTGAGATCACGGAGAGTGTTCTAATGAGTAAAGATTGAATCAGTGAATAAAATTATCTCAATTAAGGTAGCTATTATGTCACTAGGCCATTTTAATGTATAAAGATTGAATCTTTGAAAGAAAATGAGAGTTTTGTGTTAAACTTATTCGACTTCCCTATGAAGTCGGGACGAGTGTTTTAATGACAAAAGACTGAATCTTTGAATAAGAGGTACAAAGATTGAATTTGTGAAAGAAAATGAGAGGTTTGAGTTTAACTTATTCGAGTTCCCTATGAAGTCGCGAAGAGTGTTTTAATAACTAAAGATTGAATCTTTAAATGAAAAGACCTCAATCAAGGTACCTATTATGTCACTAGTCCTTTTTTTTGTACAAATATTTAATCTTTGAAAGAGAGAGAGATTTTTGAGTTAAACTTGTTTGAATTCCCTTGGACGTCCTAAAGAGTATTTTAATGAGAAAAGATTGAATCTTTGAATGAAAAATTCTCAATCAAGGTACCTATTATATCGCTAGACCTTTTAAAGTATAAAGATTGAGTCTTTGAAAGAAAATTAGAGTTTTGAGTTAAACTTATTCGAATTCCCTTTGACGTCCCGAAAAGTGTTTTAATGAGCAAAGGTTGAATCTTTGAATGAAATTACTTCTAACAAGGTACCAATTATGTCTCTAGACCATTTTAATGTATGAAGATTGAATCTTTGAAAGAAAATGAGAGTTTTGAGTTCAACTTCTTCGAGTTCACTATGTAGTCGTGAATTGTGTTTTAGGGACAAAAGATTGAATCATTGAATGAAATTACTTCAATCAAGATACCAGTTATGTCACTAGACAATTTTAATCTACAAAGATTGAATCTTTGAACGAAAATGATAGTTTTGAGGAAAACTTGTTCAAGTTCCCTATGAAGTCGCGAAGTGTGTTTTAATGACTGCAGATTGAATCTTTGAATGAAAATACCTCAATTAAGGTACCAATTACGTCACAAGACCTTTTTAATGGGTAAAGATCGAGTCTTTAAAAGAAAGCGAGGGTTTTAAGTTAAACTTATTCGAGTTCCCTTTGACGTCTCGAAGAGTGTTTAAAAGAGTAAGGATTGAATCTTTGAATGAGAATTCCTCAATCAAGCTACCAATGTAAAGATTGAATCTTTGAGTGAAATTTACACAATCAAGGTAACTACTATGTCACTAGACCTTATTAATGTATAGCGATTCAATCTTTGAAAGAAAACGACAATTTTGAGTTTAACTTGTTCGAATTCCTTATGAAGTGGCGAAGAGTGTTTCAAAGACTAAAGATTGAATCTTTCAATGAAAATACCTTAATCAAGGTATTAATTATATCACTAGACCTTTTTAATGTATAAAGAATAAATCTTAGAAAGAAAATGGGAGTTTTGAGTTAAACTTATTCGAGTTCCCTTTGACGTAATGGAGAGTGTTTTAATGTGTAAAGATTGAATCCTTGAATGAAATTACCTCAATCAAGGTACCTATTATGTCAATGGACCTTTTTAATGTATAAAGATTTAATCTTTGATTTAAAATGAGAATTTTGAGTTTAACCTATTCGAGTTCCCTAAGAAGTCGCGAAGAGTATTTTAATGACCATAGATTGAATCCTTGAATGAAAATACCTCAATCAAGGTACTAATTTTGTCACTAGAACTTTTTAATGAATAAAGATTGAATCACTAAAAGAAAATGAGAGTTTGGAGTTAAACTTATTCGAGTTCCCTTTTACGCCCCGAAGTGTGTTTAAATGAGTACAGATTGAATCTTTGAATGAAAATTCCTCACACAAGGTACCTATTATGTCACTAGACCATTTTAATGTACAAAGATTAAATCTTTGAACGAAAATGAGAGTTTTGAGTTAAACTTATTCGAGTTCCCTTTAATATCACGAAGAGTGTTTTAATTAGTAAAGAATGAATATATGAAAGAAATTACCTCAATCACGGTACCGATTATGCCACATGACCTTTTTAATGTATAAAGAATAAATCTTTGAAAGAAAAAGAGAGTTTCGAGTGTAACTTATTTGAGTTCCTAACGTAATCTCGTAGAATGCTTTAATGACTAAAGATTGAATCCTTTAATGGAAATACCTCAATCAGGGTGCCTATTATGTCACTTGACCTTTTAAATGTATAAAGATTAAATCTTTGGAATAAAATGAGAGTTTTAAGTTAAACTTATAATAGTTCCCTTCGACGTCACGAAGAGTGTATTAATGAGTAAAGATTGAATCTTTGAGCGAAATTACCTCAATCACGATACCTATTACGTCACAAGACCTTTTTAATGTATAACGGTTGAATCTTTGAAAGAAAATGAGACTTTTGAGTTTAACTTATTCGAGTACCCTTTGAAGTCGCGAAGAGTGTTTTAATGACTAAAAATTGAATCTTTGAATGAAAATACCTCAATCAAGGTACCTATTGTGTCATTAGAGCTTCTTAATGTATAAAGATTGAATCTTTGAAAGAAAATGAGAGTTTTGAGTTAAACTTATTCGAGGTCCCTTTGACGTCCCAAAGAGTATTTTAACGAGTAAAGATTGAATATTTGAATGTAAACACCTCAATCACGGTACCTATTATGTTACTAAACCATTTTAATGTATAAAGATTAAATTTTTAAAAGAAAATGAGACTTTTGAGTTAAACTTATTCGAGTTTCCTTTGAGATCACGGAGAGTGTTCTAATGAGTAAAGATTGAATCAGTGAATAAATGTATCTCAATTAAGGTAGCTATTATGTCACTAGGCCATTTTAATGTATACAGATTGAATCTTTGAAAGAAAATGAGAGTTTTGTGTTAAACTTATTCGACTTCCCTATGAAGTCGGGACGAGTGTTTTAATGACAAAAGACTGAATCTTTGAATAAGAGGTACAAAGATTGAATTTGTGAAAGAAAATGAGAGGTTTGAGTTTAACTTATTCGAGTTCCCTATGAAGTCGCGAAGAGTGTTTTAATAACTAAAGATTGAATCTTTGAATGAAAAGACCTCAATCAAGGTACCTATTATGTCACTAGTCCTTTTGTTTTGTACAAATATTTAATCTTTGAAAGAGAGAGAGATTTTTGAGTTAAACTTGTTTGAATTCCCTTGGACGTCCTAAAGAGTATTTTAATGAGAAAAGATTGAATCTTTGAATGAAAAATTCTCAATCAAGGTACCTATTATATCGCTAGACCTTTTAAAGTATAAAGATTGAGTCTTTGAAAGAAAATTAGAGTTTTGAGTTAAACTTATTCGAATTCCCTTTGACGTCCCGAAAAGTGTTTTAATGAGCAAAGGTTGAATCTTTGAATGAAATTACTTCTAACAAGGTACCAATTATGTCTCTAGACCATTTTAATGTATGAAGATTGAATCTTTGAAAGAAAATGAGAGTTTTGAGTTCAACTTCTTCGAGTTCACTATGTAGTCGTGAATTGTGTTTTAGGGACAAAAGATTGAATCATTGAATGAAATTACTTCAATCAAGATACCAGTTATGTCACTAGACAATTTTAATCTACAAAGATTGAATCTTTGAACGAAAATGATAGTTTTGAGGAAAAGTTGTTCAAGTTCCTTATGAAGTCGCGAAGTGTGTTTTAATGACTGCAGATTGAATGTTTGAATGAAAGTACCTCAATTAAGGTACCAATTACGTCACAAGACCTTTTTAATGGGTAAAGATCGAGTCTTTAAAAGAAAGCGAGGGTTTTAAGTTAAACTTATTCGAGTTCCCTTTGACGTCTCGAAGAGTGTTTAAAAGAGTAAGGAATGAATCTTTGAATGAGAATTCCTCAATCAAGCTACCAATGTAAAGATTGAATCTTTGAGTGAAATTAACACAATCAAGGTAACTACTATGTCACTAGACCTTATTAATGTATAGCGATTCAATCTTTGAAAGAAAACGACAATTTTAAGTTTAACTTGTTCGAATTCCTTATGAAGTGGCGAAGAGTGTTTTAAAGTCTAAAGATTGAATCTTTGAATGAAAATACCTTAATCAAGGTATTAATTATGTCACTAGACCTTTTTAATGTATAAAGAATAAATCTTAGAAAGAAAATGAGAGTTTTGAGTTAAACTTATTCGAGTTCCCTTTGACGTGACGGAGAGTGTTTTAATGTGTAAAGATTGAATCCTTGAATGAAATTACCTCAATAAAGGTACCTATTACGTCAATGGACCTTTTTAATGTATAAAGATTTAATCTTTGATTTAAAATGAGAATTTTGAGTTTAACCTATTCGAGTTCCCTAAGAAGTCGCGAAGAGTGTTTTAATGATCATAGATTGAATCCTTGAATGAAAATACCTCAATCAAGGTACTAATTTTGTCACTAGAACTTTTTAATGAATAAAGATTGAATCTTTAAAAGAAAATGAGAGTTTGGAGTTAAACTTAATCGAGTTCCCTTTTACGCCCCGAAGTGTGTTTAAATGAGTACAGATTGAATCTTTGAATGAAAATTCCTCACTCAAGGTACCTATTATGTCACTAGACCATTTTAATGTACAAAGATTAAATCTTTGAACGAAAATGAGAGTTTTGAGTTAAACTTATTCGAGTTCCCTTTAATATCACGAAGAGTGTTTTAATTAGTAAAGATTGAATATATGAAAGAAATTACCTCAATCACGGTACCGATTATGCCACATGACCTTTTTAATGTATAAAGAATGAATCTTTGAAAGAAAAAGGGAGTTTCGAGTGTAACTTATTTGAGTTCCTAACGTAATCTCGTAGAATGCTTTAATGACTAAAGATTGAATCCTTTAATGGAAATACCTCAATCAAGGTGCCTATTATGTCACTTGACCTTTTAAATGTATAAAGATTAAATCTTTGGAATAAAATGAGAGTTTTAAGTTAAACTTATAATAGTTCCCTTCGACGTCACGAAGAGTGTATTAATGAGTAAAGATTGAATCTTTGAGCGAAATTACCTCAATCACGATACCTATTATGTCACAAGACCTTTTTAATGTATAACGGTTGAATCTTTGAAAGAAAATGAGAGTTTTGAGTTTAACTTATTCGAGTACCCTTTGAAGTCGCGAAGAGTGTTTTAATGACTAAAAATTGAATCTTTGAATGAAAATAGCTCAATCAAGGTACCTATTGTGTCATTAGAGCTTCTTAATGTATAAAGATTGAATCTTTGAAAGAAAATGAGAGTTTTGAGTTAAACTTATTCGAGGTCCCTTTGACGTCCCAAAGAGTATTTTAACGAGTAAAGATTGAATATTTGAATGTAAACACCTCAATCATGGTACCTATTATGTCACTAAACCATTTTAATGTATAAAGATTAAATTTTTAAAAGAAAATGAGACTTTTCAGTTAAACTTATTCGAGTTTCCTTTGAGATCACGGAGAGTGTTCTAATGAGTAAAGATTGAATCAGTGAATAAAATTATCTCAATTAAGGTAGCTATTATGTCACTAGGCCATTTTAATGTATAAAGATTGAATCTTTGAAAGAAAATGAGAGTTTTGTGTTAAACTTATTCGACTTCCCTATGAAGTCGGGACGAGTGTTTTAATGACAAAAGACTGAATCTTTGAATAAGAGGTACAAAGATTGAATTTGTGAAAGAAAATGAGAGGTTTGAGTTTAACTTATTCGAGTTCCCTATGAAGTCGCGAAGAGTGTTTTAATAACTAAAGATTGAATCTTTGAATGAAAAGACCTCAATCAAGGTACCTATTATGTCACTAGTCCTTTTTTTTGTACAAATATTTAATCTTTGAAAGAGAGAGAGATTTTTGAGTTAAACTTGTTTGAATTCCCTTGGACGTCCTAAAGAGTATTTTAATGAGAAAAGATTGAATCTTTGAATGAAAAATTCTCAATCAAGGTACCTATTATATCGCTAGACCTTTTAAAGTATAAAGATTGAGTCTTTGAAAGAAAATTAGAGTTTTGAGTTAAACTTATTCGAATTCCCTTTGACGTCCCGAAAAGTGTTTTAATGAGCAAAGGTTGAATCTTTGAATGAAATTACTTCTAACAAGGTACCAATTACTTCTAACAAAGAAAATGAGTACAGATTGAATCTTTGAATGAAAATTCCTCACTCAAGGTACCTATTATGTCACTAGACCATTTTAATGTACAAAGATTAAATCTTTGAACGAAAATGAGAGTTTTGAGTAAAACTTATTCGAGTTCCCTTTAATATCACGAAGAGTGTTTTAATTAGTAAAGATTGAATATATGAAAGAAATTACCTCAATCACGGTACCGATTATGCCACATGACCTTTTTAATGTATAAAGAATGAATCTTTGAAAGAAAAAGGGAGTTTCGAGTGTAACTTATTTGAGTTCCTAACGTAATCTCGTAGAATGCTTTAATGACTAAAGATTGAATCCTTTAATGGAAATACCTCAATCAAGGTGCCTATTATGTCACTTGACCTTTTAAATGTATAAAGATTAAATCTTTGGAATAAAATGAGAGTTTTAAGTTAAACTTATAATAGTTCCCTTCGACGTCACGAAGAGTGTATTAATGAGTAAAGATTGAATCTTTGAGCGAAATTACCTCAATCACGATACCTCAATTAAGGTACCAATTACGTCACAAGACCTTTTTAATGGGTAAAGATCGAGTCTTTAAAAGAAAGCGAGGGTTTTAAGTTAAACTTATTCGAGTTCCCTTTGACGTCTCGAAGAGTGTTTAAAAGAGTAAGGATTGAATCTTTGAATGAGAATTCCTCAATCAAGCTACCAATGTAAAGATTGAATCTCTGAGTGAAATTAACACAATCAAGGTAACTACTATGTCACTAGACCTTATTAATGTATAGCGATTCAATCTTTGAAAGAAAACGACAATTTTAAGTTTAACTTGTTCGAATTCCTTATGAAGTGGCGAAGAGTGTTTTAAAGTCTAAAGATTGAATCTTTGAATGAAAATACCTTAATCAAGGTATTAATTATGTCACTAGACCTTTTTAATGTATAAAGAATAAATCTTAGAAAGAAAATGAGAGTTTTGAGTTAAACTTATTCGAGTTCCCTTTGACGTAACGGAGAGTGTTTTAATGTGTAAAGATTGAATCCTTGAATGAAATTACCTCAATCAAGGTACCTATTATGTCAATGGACCTTTTTAATGTATAAAGATTTAATCTTTGATTTAAAATGAGAATTTTGAGTTTAACCTATTCGAGTTCCCTAAGAAGTCGCGAAGAGTGTTTTAATGACCATAGATTGAATCCTTGAATGAAAATACCTCAATCAAGGTACTAATTTTGTCACTAGAACATTTTAATGAATAAAGATTGAATCTTTAAAAGAAAATGAGATTTTGGAGTTAAACTTATTCGAGTTCCCTTTTACGCCCCGAAGTGTGTTTAAATGAGTACAGATTGAATCTTTGAATGAAAATTCCTCACTCAAGGTACCTATTATGTCACTAGACCATTTTAATGTACAAAGATTAAATCTTTGAACGAAAACGAGAGTTTTGAGTTAAACTTATTCGAGTTCCCTTTAATATCACGAAGAGTGTTTTAATTAGTAAAGATTGAATATATGAAAGAAATTACCTCAATCACGGTAACGATTATGCCACATGACCTTTTTAATGTATAAAGAATGAATCTTTGAAAGAAAAAGGGAGTTTCGAGTGTAACTTATTTGAGTTCCTAACGTAATCTCGTAGAATGCTTTAATGACTAAAGATTGAATCCTTTAATGGAAATACCTCAATCAAGGTGCCTATTATGTCACTTGACCTTTTAAATGTATAAAGATTAAATCTTTGGAATAAAATGAGAGTTTTAAGTTAAACTTATAATAGTTCCCTTCGACGTCACGAAGAGTGTATTAATGAGTAAAGATTGAATCTTTGAGCGAAATTACCTCAATCACGATACCTATTATGTCACAAGACCTTTTGAATGTATAACGGTTGAATCTTTTAAAGAAAATGAGAGTTTTGAGTTTAACTTATTCGAGTACCCTTTGAAGTCGCGAAGAGTGTTTTAATGACTAAAAATTGAATCTTTGAATGAAAATAGCTCAATCAAGGTACCTATTGTGTCATTAGAGCTTCTTAATGTATAAAGATTGAATCTTTGAAAGAAAATGAGAGTTTTGAGTTAAACTTATTCGAGGTCCCTTTGACGTCCCAAAGAGTATTTTAACGAGTAAAGATTGAATATTTGAATGTAAACACCTCAATCATGGTGCCTATTATGTCACTAAACCATTTTTATGTATAAAGATTAAATTTTTTAAAGAAAATGAGACTTTTGAGTTAAACTTATTCGAGTTTCCTTTGAGATCACGGAGAGTGTTCTAATGAGTAAAGATTGAATCAGTGAATAAAATTATCTCAATTAAGGTAGCTATTATGTCACTAGGCCATTTTAATGTATAAAGATTGAATCTTTGAAAGAAAATGAGAGTTTTGTGTTAAACTTATTCGACTTCCCTATGAAGTCGGGACGAGTGTTTTAATGACAAAAGACTGAATCTTTGAATAAGAGGTACAAAGATTGAATTTGTGAAAGAAAATGAGAGGTTTGAGTTTAACTTATTCGAGTTCCCTATGAAGTCGCGAAGAGTGTTTTAATAACTAAAGATTGAATCTTTGAATGAAAAGACCTCAATCAAGGTACCTATTATGTCACTAGTCCTTTTTTTTGTACAAATATTTAATCTTTGAAAGAGAGAGAGATTTTTGAGTTAAACTTGTTTGGATTCCCTTGGACGTCCTAAAGAGTATTTTAATGAGAAAAGATTGAATCTTTGAATGAAAAATTCTCAATCAAGGTACCTATTATATCGCTAGACCTTTTAAAGTATAAAGATTGAGTCTTTGAAAGAAAATTAGAGTTTTGAGTTAAACTTATTCGAATTCCCTTTGACGTCCCGAAAAGTGTTTTAATGAGCAAAGGTTGAATCTTTGAATGAAATTACTTCTAACAAGGTACCAATTATGTCTCTAGACCATTTTAATGTATGAAGATTGAATCTTTGAAAGAAAATGAGAGTTTTGAGTTCAACTTCTTCGAGTTCACTATGTAGTCGTGAATTGTGTTTTAGGGACAAAAGATTGAATCATTGAATGAAATTACTTCAATCAAGATACCAGTTATGTCACTAGACAATTTTAATCTACAAAGATTGAATCTTTGAACGAAAATGATAGTTTTGAGGAAAACTTGTTCAAGTTCCCTATGAAGTCGCGAAGTGCGTTTTAATCACTGCAGATTGAATCTTTGAATGAAAATACCTCAATTAAGGTACCAATTACGTCACAAGACCTTTTTAATGGGTAAAGATCGAGTCTTTAAAAGAAAGCGAGGGTTTTAAGTTAAACTTATTCGAGTTCCCTTTGACGTCTCGAAGAGTGTTTAAAAGAGTAAGGATTGAATCTTTGAATGAGAATTCCTCAATCAAGCTACCAATGTAAAGATTGAATCTCTGAGTGAAATTAACACAATCAAGGTAACTACTATGTCACTAGACCTTATTAATGTATAGCGATTCAATCTTTGAAAGAAAACGACAATTTTAAGTTTAACTTGTTCGAATTCCTTATGAAGTGGCGAAGAGTGTTTTAAAGTCTAAAGATTGAATCTTTGAATGAAAATACCTTAATCAAGGTATTAATTATGTCACTAGACCTTTTTAATGTATAAAGAATAAATCTTAGAAAGAAAATGAGAGTTTTGAGTTAAACTTATTCGAGTTCCCTTTGACGTAACGGAGAGTGTTTTAATGTGTAAAGATTGAATCCTTGAATGAAATTACCTCAATCAAGGTACCTATTATGTCAATGGACCTTTTTAATGTATAAAGATTTAATCTTTGATTTAAAATGAGAATTTTGAGTTTAACCTATTCGAGTTCCCTAAGAAGTCGCGAAGAGTGTTTTAATGACCATAGATTGAATCCTTGAATGAAAATACCTCAATCAAGGTACTAATTTTGTCACTAGAACATTTTAATGAATAAAGATTGAATCTTTAAAAGAAAATGAGATTTTGGAGTTAAACTTATTCGAGTTCCCTTTTACGCCCCGAAGTGTGTTTAAATGAGTACAGATTGAATCTTTGAATGAAAATTCCTCACTCAAGGTACCTATTATGTCACTAGACCATTTTAATGTACAAAGATTAAATCTTTGAACGAAAACGAGAGTTTTGAGTTAAACTTATTCGAGTTCCCTTTAATATCACGAAGAGTGTTTTAATTAGTAAAGATTGAATATATGAAAGAAATTACCTCAATCACGGTAACGATTATGCCACATGACCTTTTTAATGTATAAAGAATGAATCTTTGAAAGAAAAAGGGAGTTTCGAGTGTAACTTATTTGAGTTCCTAACGTAATCTCGTAGAATGCTTTAATGACTAAAGATTGAATCCTTTAATGGAAATACCTCAATCAAGGTGCCTATTATGTCACTTGACCTTTTAAATGTATAAAGATTAAATCTTTGGAATAAAATGAGAGTTTTAAGTTAAACTTATAATAGTTCCCTTCGACGTCACGAAGAGTGTATTAATGAGTAAAGATTGAATCTTTGAGCGAAATTACCTCAATCACGATACCTATTATGTCACAAGACCTTTTGAATGTATAACGGTTGAATCTTTTAAAGAAAATGAGAGTTTTGAGTTTAACTTATTCGAGTACCCTTTGAAGTCGCGAAGAGTGTTTTAATGACTAAAAATTGAATCTTTGAATGAAAATAGCTCAATCAAGGTACCTATTGTGTCATTAGAGCTTCTTAATGTATAAAGATTGAATCTTTGAAAGAAAATGAGAGTTTTGAGTTAAACTTATTCGAGGTCCCTTTGACGTCCCAAAGAGTATTTTAACGAGTAAAGATTGAATATTTGAATGTAAACACCTCAATCATGGTGCCTATTATGTCACTAAACCATTTTTATGTATAAAGATTAAATTTTTTAAAGAAAATGAGACTTTTGAGTTAAACTTATTCGAGTTTCCTTTGAGATCACGGAGAGTGTTCTAATGAGTAAAGATTGAATCAGTGAATAAAATTATCTCAATTAAGGTAGCTATTATGTCACTAGGCCATTTTAATGTATAAAGATTGAATCTTTGAAAGAAAATGAGAGTTTTGTGTTAAACTTATTCGACTTCCCTATGAAGTCGGGACGAGTGTTTTAATGACAAAAGACTGAATCTTTGAATAAGAGGTACAAAGATTGAATTTGTGAAAGAAAATGAGAGGTTTGAGTTTAACTTATTCGAGTTCCCTATGAAGTCGCGAAGAGTGTTTTAATAACTAAAGATTGAATCTTTGAATGAAAAGACCTCAATCAAGGTACCTATTATGTCACTAGTCCTTTTTTTTGTACAAATATTTAATCTTTGAAAGAGAGAGAGATTTTTGAGTTAAACTTGTTTGGATTCCCTTGGACGTCCTAAAGAGTATTTTAATGAGAAAAGATTGAATCTTTGAATGAAAAATTCTCAATCAAGGTACCTATTATATCGCTAGACCTTTTAAAGTATAAAGATTGAGTCTTTGAAAGAAAATTAGAGTTTTGAGTTAAACTTATTCGAATTCCCTTTGACGTCCCGAAAAGTGTTTTAATGAGCAAAGGTTGAATCTTTGAATGAAATTACTTCTAACAAGGTACCAATTATGTCTCTAGACCATTTTAATGTATGAAGATTGAATCTTTGAAAGAAAATGAGAGTTTTGAGTTCAACTTCTTCGAGTTCACTATGTAGTCGTGAATTGTGTTTTAGGGACAAAAGATTGAATCATTGAATGAAATTACTTCAATCAAGATACCAGTTATGTCACTAGACAATTTTAATCTACAAAGATTGAATCTTTGAACGAAAATGATAGTTTTGAGGAAAACTTGTTCAAGTTCCCTATGAAGTCGCGAAGTGTGTTTTAATGACTGCAGATTGAATCTTTGAATGAAAATACCTCAATTAAGGTACCAATTACGTCACAAGACCTTTTTAATGGGTAAAGATCGAGTCTTTAAAAGAAAGCGAGGGTTTTAAGTTAAACTTATTCGAGTTCCCTTTGACGTCTCGAAGAGTGTTTAAAAGAGTAAGGATTGAATCTTTGAATGAGAATTCCTCAATCAGGCTACCAATGTAAAGATTGAATCTCTGAGTGAAATTAACACAATCAAGGTAACTACTATGTCACTAGACCTTATTAATGTATAGCGATTCAATCTTTGAAAGAAAACGACAATTTTAAGTTTAACTTGTTCGAATTCCTTATGAAGTGGCGAAGAGTGTTTTAAAGTCTAAAGATTGAATCTTTGAATGAAAATACCTTAATCAAGGTATTAATTATGTCACTAGACCTTTTTAATGTATAAAGAATAAATCTTAGAAAGAAAATGAGAGTTTTGAGTTAAACTTATTCGAGTTCCCTTTGACGTAACGGAGAGTGTTTTAATGTGTAAAGATTGAATCCTTGAATGAAATTACCTCAATCAAGGTACCTATTATGTCAATGGACCTTTTTAATGTATAAAGATTTAATCTTTGATTTAAAATGAGAATTTTGAGTTTAACCTATTCGAGTTCCCTAAGAAGTCGCGAAGAGTGTTTTAATGACCATAGATTGAATCCTTGAATGAAAATACCTCAATCAAGGTACTAATTTTGTCACTAGAACTTTTTAATGAATAAAGATTGAATCTTTAAAAGAAAATGAGATTTTGGAGTTAAACTTATTCGAGTTCCCTTTTACGCCCCGAAGTGTGTTTAAATGAGTACAGATTGAATCTTTGAATGAAAATTCCTCACTCAAGGTACCTATTATGTCACTAGACCATTTTAATGTACAAAGATTAAATCTTTGAACGAAAACGAGAGTTTTGAGTTAAACTTATTCGAGTTCCCTTTAATATCACGAAGAGTGTTTTAATTAGTAAAGATTGAATATATGAAAGAAATTACCTCAATCACGGTAACGATTATGCCACATGACCTTTTTAATGTATAAAGAATGAATCTTTGAAAGAAAAAGGGAGTTTCGAGTGTAACTTATTTGAGTTCCTAACGTAATCTCGTAGAATGCTTTAATGACTAAAGATTGAATCCTTTAATGGAAATACCTCAATCAAGGTGCCTATTATGTCACTTGACCTTTTAAATGTATAAAGATTAAATCTTTGGAATAAAATGAGAGTTTTAAGTTAAACTTATAATAGTTCCCTTCGACGTCACGAAGAGTGTATTAATGAGTAAAGATTGAATCTTTGAGCGAAATTACCTCAATCACGATACCTATTATGTCACAAGACCTTTTGAATGTATAACGGTTGAATCTTTTAAAGAAAATGAGAGTTTTGAGTTTAACTTATTCGAGTACCCTTTGAAGTCGCGAAGAGTGTTTTAATGACTAAAAATTGAATCTTTGAATGAAAATAGCTCAATCAAGGTACCTATTGTGTCATTAGAGCTTCTTAATGTATAAAGATTGAATCTTTGAAAGAAAATGAGAGTTTTGAGTTAAACTTATTCGAGGTCCCTTTGACGTCCCAAAGAGTATTTTAACGAGTAAAGATTGAATATTTGAATGTAAACACCTCAATCATGGTGCCTATTATGTCACTAAACCATTTTTATGTATAAAGATTAAATTTTTTAAAGAAAATGAGACTTTTGAGTTAAACTTATTCGAGTTTCCTTTGAGATCACGGAGAGTGTTCTAATGAGTAAAGATTGAATCAGTGAATAAAATTATCTCAATTAAGGTAGCTATTATGTCACTAGGCCATTTTAATGTATAAAGATTGAATCTTTGAAAGAAAATGAGAGTTTTGTGTTAAACTTATTCGACTTCCCTATGAAGTCGGGACGAGTGTTTTAATGACAAAAGACTGAATCTTTGAATAAGAGGTACAAAGATTGAATTTGTGAAAGAAAATGAGAGGTTTGAGTTTAACTTATTCGAGTTCCCTATGAAGTCGCGAAGAGTGTTTTAATAACTAAAGATTGAATCTTTGAATGAAAAGACCTCAATCAAGGTACCTATTATGTCACTAGTCCTTTTTTTTGTACAAATATTTAATCTTTGAAAGAGAGAGAGATTTTTGAGTTAAACTTGTTTGGATTCCCTTGGACGTCCTAAAGAGTATTTTAATGAGAAAAGATTGAATCTTTGAATGAAAAATTCTCAATCAAGGTACCTATTATATCGCTAGACCTTTTAAAGTATAAAGATTGAGTCTTTGAAAGAAAATTAGAGTTTTGAGTTAAACTTATTCGAATTCCCTTTGACGTCCCGAAAAGTGTTTTAATGAGCAAAGGTTGAATCTTTGAATGAAATTACTTCTAACAAGGTACCAATTATGTCTCTAGACCATTTTAATGTATGAAGATTGAATCTTTGAAAGAAAATGAGAGTTTTGAGTTCAACTTCTTCGAGTTCACTATGTAGTCGTGAATTGTGTTTTAGGGACAAAAGATTGAATCATTGAATGAAATTACTTCAATCAAGATACCAGTTATGTCACTAGACAATTTTAATCTACAAAGATTGAATCTTTGAACGAAAATGATAGTTTTGAGGAAAACTTGTTCAAGTTCCCTATGAAGTCGCGAAGTGTGTTTTAATGACTGCAGATTGAATCTTTGAATGAAAATACCTCAATTAAGGTACCAATTACGTCACAAGACCTTTTTAATGGGTAAAGATCGAGTCTTTAAAAGAAAGCGAGGGTTTTAAGTTAAACTTATTCGAGTTCCCTTTGACGTCTCGAAGAGTGTTTAAAAGAGTAAGGATTGAATCTTTGAATGAGAATTCCTCAATCAGGCTACCAATGTAAAGATTGAATCTCTGAGTGAAATTAACACAATCAAGGTAACTACTATGTCACTAGACCTTATTAATGTATAGCGATTCAATCTTTGAAAGAAAACGACAATTTTAAGTTTAACTTGTTCGAATTCCTTATGAAGTGGCGAAGAGTGTTTTAAAGTCTAAAGATTGAATCTTTGAATGAAAATACCTTAATCAAGGTATTAATTATGTCACTAGACCTTTTTAATGTATAAAGAATAAATCTTAGAAAGAAAATGAGAGTTTTGAGTTAAACTTATTCGAGTTCCCTTTGACGTAACGGAGAGTGTTTTAATGTGTAAAGATTGAATCCTTGAATGAAATTACCTCAATCAAGGTACCTATTATGTCAATGGACCTTTTTAATGTATAAAGATTTAATCTTTGATTTAAAATGAGAATTTTGAGTTTAACCTATTCGAGTTCCCTAAGAAGTCGCGAAGAGTGTTTTAATGACCATAGATTGAATCCTTGAATGAAAATACCTCAATCAAGGTACTAATTTTGTCACTAGAACTTTTTAATGAATAAAGATTGAATCTTTAAAAGAAAATGAGATTTTGGAGTTAAACTTATTCGAGTTCCCTTTTACGCCCCGAAGTGTGTTTAAATGAGTACAGATTGAATCTTTGAATGAAAATTCCTCACTCAAGGTACCTATTATGTCACTAGACCATTTTAATGTACAAAGATTAAATCTTTGAACGAAAACGAGAGTTTTGAGTTAAACTTATTCGAGTTCCCTTTAATATCACGAAGAGTGTTTTAATTAGTAAAGATTGAATATATGAAAGAAATTACCTCAATCACGGTAACGATTATGCCACATGACCTTTTTAATGTATAAAGAATGAATCTTTGAAAGAAAAAGGGAGTTTCGAGTGTAACTTATTTGAGTTCCTAACGTAATCTCGTAGAATGCTTTAATGACTAAAGATTGAATCCTTTAATGGAAATACCTCAATCAAGGTGCCTATTATGTCACTTGACCTTTTAAATGTATAAAGATTAAATCTTTGGAATAAAATGAGAGTTTTAAGTTAAACTTATAATAGTTCCCTTCGACGTCACGAAGAGTGTATTAATGAGTAAAGATTGAATCTTTGAGCGAAATTACCTCAATCACGATACCTATTATGTCACAAGACCTTTTGAATGTATAACGGTTGAATCTTTTAAAGAAAATGAGAGTTTTGAGTTTAACTTATTCGAGTACCCTTTGAAGTCGCGAAGAGTGTTTTAATGACTAAAAATTGAATCTTTGAATGAAAATAGCTCAATCAAGGTACCTATTGTGTCATTAGAGCTTCTTAATGTATAAAGATTGAATCTTTGAAAGAAAATGAGAGTTTTGAGTTAAACTTATTCGAGGTCCCTTTGACGTCCCAAAGAGTATTTTAACGAGTAAAGATTGAATATTTGAATGTAAACACCTCAATCATGGTGCCTATTATGTCACTAAACCATTTTTATGTATAAAGATTAAATTTTTTAAAGAAAATGAGACTTTTGAGTTAAACTTATTCGAGTTTCCTTTGAGATCACGGAGAGTGTTCTAATGAGTAAAGATTGAATCAGTGAATAAAATTATCTCAATTAAGGTAGCTATTATGTCACTAGGCCATTTTAATGTATAAAGATTGAATCTTTGAAAGAAAATGAGAGTTTTGTGTTAAACTTATTCGACTTCCCTATGAAGTCGGGACGAGTGTTTTAATGACAAAAGACTGAATCTTTGAATAAGAGGTACAAAGATTGAATTTGTGAAAGAAAATGAGAGGTTTGAGTTTAACTTATTCGAGTTCCCTATGAAGTCGCGAAGAGTGTTTTAATAACTAAAGATTGAATCTTTGAATGAAAAGACCTCAATCAAGGTACCTATTATGTCACTAGTCCTTTTTTTTGTACAAATATTTAATCTTTGAAAGAGAGAGAGATTTTTGAGTTAAACTTGTTTGGATTCCCTTGGACGTCCTAAAGAGTATTTTAATGAGAAAAGATTGAATCTTTGAATGAAAAATTCTCAATCAAGGTACCTATTATATCGCTAGACCTTTTAAAGTATAAAGATTGAGTCTTTGAAAGAAAATTAGAGTTTTGAGTTAAACTTATTCGAATTCCCTTTGACGTCCCGAAAAGTGTTTTAATGAGCAAAGGTTGAATCTTTGAATGAAATTACTTCTAACAAGGTACCAATTATGTCTCTAGACCATTTTAATGTATGAAGATTGAATCTTTGAAAGAAAATGAGAGTTTTGAGTTCAACTTCTTCGAGTTCACTATGTAGTCGTGAATTGTGTTTTAGGGACAAAAGATTGAATCATTGAATGAAATTACTTCAATCAAGATACCAGTTATGTCACTAGACAATTTTAATCTACAAAGATTGAATCTTTGAACGAAAATGATAGTTTTGAGGAAAACTTGTTCAAGTTCCCTATGAAGTCGCGAAGTGTGTTTTAATGACTGCAGATTGAATCTTTGAATGAAAATACCTCAATTAAGGTACCAATTACGTCACAAGACCTTTTTAATGGGTAAAGATCGAGTCTTTAAAAGAAAGCGAGGGTTTTAAGTTAAACTTATTCGAGTTCCCTTTGACGTCTCGAAGAGTGTTTAAAAGAGTAAGGATTGAATCTTTGAATGAGAATTCCTCAATCAGGCTACCAATGTAAAGATTGAATCTCTGAGTGAAATTAACACAATCAAGGTAACTACTATGTCACTAGACCTTATTAATGTATAGCGATTCAATCTTTGAAAGAAAACGACAATTTTAAGTTTAACTTGTTCGAATTCCTTATGAAGTGGCGAAGAGTGTTTTAAAGTCTAAAGATTGAATCTTTGAATGAAAATACCTTAATCAAGGTATTAATTATGTCACTAGACCTTTTTAATGTATAAAGAATAAATCTTAGAAAGAAAATGAGAGTTTTGAGTTAAACTTATTCGAGTTCCCTTTGACGTAACGGAGAGTGTTTTAATGTGTAAAGATTGAATCCTTGAATGAAATTACCTCAATCAAGGTACCTATTATGTCAATGGACCTTTTTAATGTATAAAGATTTAATCTTTGATTTAAAATGAGAATTTTGAGTTTAACCTATTCGAGTTCCCTAAGAAGTCGCGAAGAGTGTTTTAATGACCATAGATTGAATCCTTGAATGAAAATACCTCAATCAAGGTACTAATTTTGTCACTAGAACTTTTTAATGAATAAAGATTGAATCTTTAAAAGAAAATGAGATTTTGGAGTTAAACTTATTCGAGTTCCCTTTTACGCCCCGAAGTGTGTTTAAATGAGTACAGATTGAATCTTTGAATGAAAATTCCTCACTCAAGGTACCTATTATGTCACTAGACCATTTTAATGTACAAAGATTAAATCTTTGAACGAAAACGAGAGTTTTGAGTTAAACTTATTCGAGTTCCCTTTAATATCACGAAGAGTGTTTTAATTAGTAAAGATTGAATATATGAAAGAAATTACCTCAATCACGGTAACGATTATGCCACATGACCTTTTTAATGTATAAAGAATGAATCTTTGAAAGAAAAAGGGAGTTTCGAGTGTAACTTATTTGAGTTCCTAACGTAATCTCGTAGAATGCTTTAATGACTAAAGATTGAATCCTTTAATGGAAATACCTCAATCAAGGTGCCTATTATGTCACTTGACCTTTTAAATGTATAAAGATTAAATCTTTGGAATAAAATGAGAGTTTTAAGTTAAACTTATAATAGTTCCCTTCGACGTCACGAAGAGTGTATTAATGAGTAAAGATTGAATCTTTGAGCGAAATTACCTCAATCACGATACCTATTATGTCACAAGACCTTTTGAATGTATAACGGTTGAATCTTTTAAAGAAAATGAGAGTTTTGAGTTTAACTTATTCGAGTACCCTTTGAAGTCGCGAAGAGTGTTTTAATGACTAAAAATTGAATCTTTGAATGAAAATAGCTCAATCAAGGTACCTATTGTGTCATTAGAGCTTCTTAATGTATAAAGATTGAATCTTTGAAAGAAAATGAGAGTTTTGAGTTAAACTTATTCGAGGTCCCTTTGACGTCCCAAAGAGTATTTTAACGAGTAAAGATTGAATATTTGAATGTAAACACCTCAATCATGGTGCCTATTATGTCACTAAACCATTTTTATGTATAAAGATTAAATTTTTTAAAGAAAATGAGACTTTTGAGTTAAACTTATTCGAGTTTCCTTTGAGATCACGGAGAGTGTTCTAATGAGTAAAGATTGAATCAGTGAATAAAATTATCTCAATTAAGGTAGCTATTATGTCACTAGGCCATTTTAATGTATAAAGATTGAATCTTTGAAAGAAAATGAGAGTTTTGTGTTAAACTTATTCGACTTCCCTATGAAGTCGGGACGAGTGTTTTAATGACAAAAGACTGAATCTTTGAATAAGAGGTACAAAGATTGAATTTGTGAAAGAAAATGAGAGGTTTGAGTTTAACTTATTCGAGTTCCCTATGAAGTCGCGAAGAGTGTTTTAATAACTAAAGATTGAATCTTTGAATGAAAAGACCTCAATCAAGGTACCTATTATGTCACTAGTCCTTTTTTTTGTACAAATATTTAATCTTTGAAAGAGAGAGAGATTTTTGAGTTAAACTTGTTTGGATTCCCTTGGACGTCCTAAAGAGTATTTTAATGAGAAAAGATTGAATCTTTGAATGAAAAATTCTCAATCAAGGTACCTATTATATCGCTAGACCTTTTAAAGTATAAAGATTGAGTCTTTGAAAGAAAATTAGAGTTTTGAGTTAAACTTATTCGAATTCCCTTTGACGTCCCGAAAAGTGTTTTAATGAGCAAAGGTTGAATCTTTGAATGAAATTACTTCTAACAAGGTACCAATTATGTCTCTAGACCATTTTAATGTATGAAGATTGAATCTTTGAAAGAAAATGAGAGTTTTGAGTTCAACTTCTTCGAGTTCACTATGTAGTCGTGAATTGTGTTTTAGGGACAAAAGATTGAATCATTGAATGAAATTACTTCAATCAAGATACCAGTTATGTCACTAGACAATTTTAATCTACAAAGATTGAATCTTTGAACGAAAATGATAGTTTTGAGGAAAACTTGTTCAAGTTCCCTATGAAGTCGCGAAGTGTGTTTTAATGACTGCAGATTGAATCTTTGAATGAAAATACCTCAATTAAGGTACCAATTACGTCACAAGACCTTTTAAATGGGTAAAGATCGAGTCTTTAAAAGAAAGCGAGGGTTTTAAGTTAAACTTATTCGAGTTCCCTTTGACGTCTCGAAGAGTGTTTAAAAGAGTAAGGATTGAATCTTTGAATGAGAATTCCTCAATCAAGCTACCAATGTAAAGATTGAATCTCTGAGTGAAATTAACACAATCAAGGTAACTACTATGTCACTAGACCTTATTAATGTATAGCGATTCAATCTTTGAAAGAAAACGACAATTTTAAGTTTAACTTGTTCGAATTCCTTATGAAGTGGCGAAGAGTGTTTTAAAGTCTAAAGATTGAATCTTTGAATGAAAATACCTTAATCAAGGTATTAATTATGTCACTAGACCTTTTTAATGTATAAAGAATAAATCTTAGAAAGAAAATGAGAGTTTTGAGTTAAACTTATTCGAGTTCCCTTTGACGTAACGGAGAGTGTTTTAATGTGT
The DNA here is from genome assembly GCF_030987335.1 of Cornus florida. NCBI lineage: Eukaryota > Viridiplantae > Streptophyta > Magnoliopsida > Cornales > Cornaceae > Cornus > Cornus florida. The sequence goes on along the minus strand of NW_026775627.1, from coordinate 25,267 downwards.
AAAGATTGAATCCTTGAATGAAATTACCTCAATCAAGGTACCTATTATGTCAATGGACCTTTTTAATGTATAAAGATTTAATCTTTGATTTAAAATGAGAATTTTGAGTTTAACCTATTCGAGTTCCCTAAGAAGTCGCGAAGAGTGTTTTAATGACCATAGATTGAATCATTGAATGAAAATACCTCAATCAAGGTACTAATTTTGTCACTAGAACTTTTTAATGAATAAAGATTGAATCTTTAAAAGAAAATGAGATTTTGGAGTTAAACTTATTCGAGTTCCCTTTTACGCCCCGAAGTGTGTTTAAATGAGTACAGATTGAATCTTTGAATGAAAATTCCTCACTCAAGGTACCTATTATGTCACTAGACCATTTTAATGTACAAAGATTAAATCTTTGAACGAAAACGAGAGTTTTGAGTTAAACTTATTCGAGTTCCCTTTAATATCACGAAGAGTGTTTTAATTAGTAAAGATTGAATATATGAAAGAAATTACCTCAATCACGGTAACGATTATGCCACATGACCTTTTTAATGTATAAAGAATGAATCTTTGAAAGAAAAAGGGAGTTTCGAGTGTAACTTATTTGAGTTCCTAACGTAATCTCGTAGAATGCTTTAATGACTAAAGATTGAATCCTTTAATGGAAATACCTCAATCAAGGTGCCTATTATGTCACTTGACCTTTTAAATGTATAAAGATTAAATCTTTGGAATAAAATGAGAGTTTTAAGTTAAACTTATAATAGTTCCCTTCGACGTCACGAAGAGTGTATTAATGAGTAAAGATTGAATCTTTGAGCGAAATTACCTCAATCACGATACCTATTATGTCACAAGACCTTTTGAATGTATAACGGTTGAATCTTTTAAAGAAAATGAGAGTTTTGAGTTTAACTTATTCGAGTACCCTTTGAAGTCGCGAAGAGTGTTTTAATGACTAAAAATTGAATCTTTGAATGAAAATAGCTCAATCAAGGTACCTATTGTGTCATTAGAGCTTCTTAATGTATAAAGATTGAATCTTTGAAAGAAAATGAGAGTTTTGAGTTAAACTTATTCGAGGTCCCTTTGACGTCCCAAAGAGTATTTTAACGAGTAAAGATTGAATATTTGAATGTAAACACCTCAATCATGGTGCCTATTATGTCACTAAACCATTTTTATGTATAAAGATTAAATTTTTTAAAGAAAATGAGACTTTTGAGTTAAACTTATTCGAGTTTCCTTTGAGATCACGGAGAGTGTTCTAATGAGTAAAGATTGAATCAGTGAATAAAATTATCTCAATTAAGGTAGCTATTATGTCACTAGGCCATTTTAATGTATAAAGATTGAATCTTTGAAAGAAAATGAGAGTTTTGTGTTAAACTTATTCGACTTCCCTATGAAGTCGGGACGAGTGTTTTAATGACAAAAGACTGAATCTTTGAATAAGAGGTACAAAGATTGAATTTGTGAAAGAAAATGAGAGGTTTGAGTTTAACTTATTCGAGTTCCCTATGAAGTCGCGAAGAGTGTTTTAATAACTAAAGATTGAATCTTTGAATGAAAAGACCTCAATCAAGGTACCTATTATGTCACTAGTCCTTTTTTTTGTACAAATATTTAATCTTTGAAAGAGAGAGAGATTTTTGAGTTAAACTTGTTTGGATTCCCTTGGACGTCCTAAAGAGTATTTTAATGAGAAAAGATTGAATCTTTGAATGAAAAATTCTCAATCAAGGTACCTATTATATCGCTAGACCTTTTAAAGTATAAAGATTGAGTCTTTGAAAGAAAATTAGAGTTTTGAGTTAAACTTATTCGAATTCCCTTTGACGTCCCGAAAAGTGTTTTAATGAGCAAAGGTTGAATCTTTGAATGAAATTACTTCTAACAAGGTACCAATTATGTCTCTAGACCATTTTAATGTATGAAGATTGAATCTTTGAAAGAAAATGAGAGTTTTGAGTTCAACTTCTTCGAGTTCACTATGTAGTCGTGAATTGTGTTTTAGGGACAAAAGATTGAATCATTGAATGAAATTACTTCAATCAAGATACCAGTTATGTCACTAGACAATTTTAATCTACAAAGATTGAATCTTTGAACGAAAATGATAGTTTTGAGGAAAACTTGTTCAAGTTCCCTATGAAGTCGCGAAGTGCGTTTTAATCACTGCAGATTGAATCTTTGAATGAAAATACCTCAATTAAGGTACCAATTACGTCACAAGACCTTTTTAATGGGTAAAGATCGAGTCTTTAAAAGAAAGCGAGGGTTTTAAGTTAAACTTATTCGAGTTCCCTTTGACGTCTCGAAGAGTGTTTAAAAGAGTAAGGATTGAATCTTTGAATGAGAATTCCTCAATCAAGCTACCAATGTAAAGATTGAATCTCTGAGTGAAATTAACACAATCAAGGTAACTACTATGTCACTAGACCTTATTAATGTATAGCGATTCAATCTTTGAAAGAAAACGACAATTTTAAGTTTAACTTGTTCGAATTCCTTATGAAGTGGCGAAGAGTGTTTTAAAGTCTAAAGATTGAATCTTTGAATGAAAATACCTTAATCAAGGTATTAATTATGTCACTAGACCTTTTTAATGTATAAAGAATAAATCTTAGAAAGAAAATGAGAGTTTTGAGTTAAACTTATTCGAGTTCCCTTTGACGTAACGGAGAGTGTTTTAATGTGTAAAGATTGAATCCTTGAATGAAATTACCTCAATCAAGGTACCTATTATGTCAATGGACCTTTTTAATGTATAAAGATTTAATCTTTGATTTAAAATGAGAATTTTGAGTTTAACCTATTCGAGTTCCCTAAGAAGTCGCGAAGAGTGTTTTAATGACCATAGATTGAATCTTTGAATGAAAATACCTCAATCAAGGTACTAATTTTGTCACTAGAACTTTTTAATGAATAAAGATTGAATCTTTAAAAGAAAATGAGATTTTGGAGTTAAACTTATTCGAGTTCCCTTTTACGCCCCGAAGTGTGTTTAAATGAGTACAGATTGAATCTTTGAATGAAAATTCCTCACTCAAGGTACCTATTATGTCACTAGACCATTTTAATGTACAAAGATTAAATCTTTGAACGAAAACGAGAGTTTTGAGTTAAACTTATTCGAGTTCCCTTTAATATCACGAAGAGTGTTTTAATTAGTAAAGATTGAATATATGAAAGAAATTACCTCAATCACGGTAACGATTATGCCACATGACCTTTTTAATGTATAAAGAATGAATCTTTGAAAGAAAAAGGGAGTTTCGAGTGTAACTTATTTGAGTTCCTAACGTAATCTCGTAGAATGCTTTAATGACTAAAGATTGAATCCTTTAATGGAAATACCTCAATCAAGGTGCCTATTATGTCACTTGACCTTTTAAATGTATAAAGATTAAATCTTTGGAATAAAATGAGAGTTTTAAGTTAAACTTATAATAGTTCCCTTCGACGTCACGAAGAGTGTATTAATGAGTAAAGATTGAATCTTTGAGCGAAATTACCTCAATCACGATACCTATTATGTCACAAGACCTTTTGAATGTATAACGGTTGAATCTTTTAAAGAAAATGAGAGTTTTGAGTTTAACTTATTCGAGTACCCTTTGAAGTCGCGAAGAGTGTTTTAATGACTAAAAATTGAATCTTTGAATGAAAATAGCTCAATCAAGGTACCTATTGTGTCATTAGAGCTTCTTAATGTATAAAGATTGAATCTTTGAAAGAAAATGAGAGTTTTGAGTTAAACTTATTCGAGGTCCCTTTGACGTCCCAAAGAGTATTTTAACGAGTAAAGATTGAATATTTGAATGTAAACACCTCAATCATGGTGCCTATTATGTCACTAAACCATTTTTATGTATAAAGATTAAATTTTTTAAAGAAAATGAGACTTTTGAGTTAAACTTATTCGAGTTTCCTTTGAGATCACGGAGAGTGTTCTAATGAGTAAAGATTGAATCAGTGAATAAAATTATCTCAATTAAGGTAGCTATTATGTCACTAGGCCATTTTAATGTATAAAGATTGAATCTTTGAAAGAAAATGAGAGTTTTGTGTTAAACTTATTCGACTTCCCTATGAAGTCGGGACGAGTGTTTTAATGACAAAAGACTGAATCTTTGAATAAGAGGTACAAAGATTGAATTTGTGAAAGAAAATGAGAGGTTTGAGTTTAACTTATTCGAGTTCCCTATGAAGTCGCGAAGAGTGTTTTAATAACTAAAGATTGAATCTTTGAATGAAAAGACCTCAATCAAGGTACCTATTATGTCACTAGTCCTTTTTTTTGTACAAATATTTAATCTTTGAAAGAGAGAGAGATTTTTGAGTTAAACTTGTTTGGATTCCCTTGGACGTCCTAAAGAGTATTTTAATGAGAAAAGATTGAATCTTTGAATGAAAAATTCTCAATCAAGGTACCTATTATATCGCTAGACCTTTTAAAGTATAAAGATTGAGTCTTTGAAAGAAAATTAGAGTTTTGAGTTAAACTTATTCGAATTCCCTTTGACGTCCCGAAAAGTGTTTTAATGAGCAAAGGTTGAATCTTTGAATGAAATTACTTCTAACAAGGTACCAATTATGTCTCTAGACCATTTTAATGTATGAAGATTGAATCTTTGAAAGAAAATGAGAGTTTTGAGTTCAACTTCTTCGAGTTCACTATGTAGTCGTGAATTGTGTTTTAGGGACAAAAGATTGAATCATTGAATGAAATTACTTCAATCAAGATACCAGTTATGTCACTAGACAATTTTAATCTACAAAGATTGAATCTTTGAACGAAAATGATAGTTTTGAGGAAAACTTGTTCAAGTTCCCTATGAAGTCGCGAAGTGCGTTTTAATCACTGCAGATTGAATCTTTGAATGAAAATACCTCAATTAAGGTACCAATTACGTCACAAGACCTTTTTAATGGGTAAAGATCGAGTCTTTAAAAGAAAGCGAGGGTTTTAAGTTAAACTTATTCGAGTTCCCTTTGACGTCTCGAAGAGTGTTTAAAAGAGTAAGGATTGAATCTTTGAATGAGAATTCCTCAATCAAGCTACCAATGTAAAGATTGAATCTCTGAGTGAAATTAACACAATCAAGGTAACTACTATGTCACTAGACCTTATTAATGTATAGCGATTCAATCTTTGAAAGAAAACGACAATTTTAAGTTTAACTTGTTCGAATTCCTTATGAAGTGGCGAAGAGTGTTTTAAAGTCTAAAGATTGAATCTTTGAATGAAAATACCTTAATCAAGGTATTAATTATGTCACTAGACCTTTTTAATGTATAAAGAATAAATCTTAGAAAGAAAATGAGAGTTTTGAGTTAAACTTATTCGAGTTCCCTTTGACGTAACGGAGAGTGTTTTAATGTGTAAAGATTGAATCCTTGAATGAAATTACCTCAATCAAGGTACCTATTATGTCAATGGACCTTTTTAATGTATAAAGATTTAATCTTTGATTTAAAATGAGAATTTTGAGTTTAACCTATTCGAGTTCCCTAAGAAGTCGCGAAGAGTGTTTTAATGACCATAGATTGAATCTTTGAATGAAAATACCTCAATCAAGGTACTAATTTTGTCACTAGAACTTTTTAATGAATAAAGATTGAATCTTTAAAAGAAAATGAGATTTTGGAGTTAAACTTATTCGAGTTCCCTTTTACGCCCCGAAGTGTGTTTAAATGAGTACAGATTGAATCTTTGAATGAAAATTCCTCACTCAAGGTACCTATTATGTCACTAGACCATTTTAATGTACAAAGATTAAATCTTTGAACGAAAACGAGAGTTTTGAGTTAAACTTATTCGAGTTCCCTTTAATATCACGAAGAGTGTTTTAATTAGTAAAGATTGAATATATGAAAGAAATTACCTCAATCACGGTAACGATTATGCCACATGACCTTTTTAATGTATAAAGAATGAATCTTTGAAAGAAAAAGGGAGTTTCGAGTGTAACTTATTTGAGTTCCTAACGTAATCTCGTAGAATGCTTTAATGACTAAAGATTGAATCCTTTAATGGAAATACCTCAATCAAGGTGCCTATTATGTCACTTGACCTTTTAAATGTATAAAGATTAAATCTTTGGAATAAAATGAGAGTTTTAAGTTAAACTTATAATAGTTCCCTTCGACGTCACGAAGAGTGTATTAATGAGTAAAGATTGAATCTTTGAGCGAAATTACCTCAATCACGATACCTATTATGTCACAAGACCTTTTGAATGTATAACGGTTGAATCTTTTAAAGAAAATGAGAGTTTTGAGTTTAACTTATTCGAGTACCCTTTGAAGTCGCGAAGAGTGTTTTAATGACTAAAAATTGAATCTTTGAATGAAAATAGCTCAATCAAGGTACCTATTGTGTCATTAGAGCTTCTTAATGTATAAAGATTGAATCTTTGAAAGAAAATGAGAGTTTTGAGTTAAACTTATTCGAGGTCCCTTTGACGTCCCAAAGAGTATTTTAACGAGTAAAGATTGAATATTTGAATGTAAACACCTCAATCATGGTGCCTATTATGTCACTAAACCATTTTTATGTATAAAGATTAAATTTTTTAAAGAAAATGAGACTTTTGAGTTAAACTTATTCGAGTTTCCTTTGAGATCACGGAGAGTGTTCTAATGAGTAAAGATTGAATCAGTGAATAAAATTATCTCAATTAAGGTAGCTATTATGTCACTAGGCCATTTTAATGTATAAAGATTGAATCTTTGAAAGAAAATGAGAGTTTTGTGTTAAACTTATTCGACTTCCCTATGAAGTCGGGACGAGTGTTTTAATGACAAAAGACTGAATCTTTGAATAAGAGGTACAAAGATTGAATTTGTGAAAGAAAATGAGAGGTTTGAGTTTAACTTATTCGAGTTCCCTATGAAGTCGCGAAGAGTGTTTTAATAACTAAAGATTGAATCTTTGAATGAAAAGACCTCAATCAAGGTACCTATTATGTCACTAGTCCTTTTTTTTGTACAAATATTTAATCTTTGAAAGAGAGAGAGATTTTTGAGTTAAACTTGTTTGGATTCCCTTGGACGTCCTAAAGAGTATTTTAATGAGAAAAGATTGAATCTTTGAATGAAAAATTCTCAATCAAGGTACCTATTATATCGCTAGACCTTTTAAAGTATAAAGATTGAGTCTTTGAAAGAAAATTAGAGTTTTGAGTTAAACTTATTCGAATTCCCTTTGACGTCCCGAAAAGTGTTTTAATGAGCAAAGGTTGAATCTTTGAATGAAATTACTTCTAACAAGGTACCAATTATGTCTCTAGACCATTTTAATGTATGAAGATTGAATCTTTGAAAGAAAATGAGAGTTTTGAGTTCAACTTCTTCGAGGTCACTATGTAGTCGTGAATTGTGTTTTAGGGACAAAAGATTGAATCATTGAATGAAATTACTTCAATCAAGATACCAGTTATGTCACTAGACAATTTTAATCTACAAAGATTGAATCTTTGAACGAAAATGATAGTTTTGAGGAAAACTTGTTCAAGTTCCCTATGAAGTCGCGAAGTGCGTTTTAATCACTGCAGATTGAATCTTTGAATGAAAATACCTCAATTAAGGTACCAATTACGTCACAAGACCTTTTTAATGGGTAAAGATCGAGTCTTTAAAAGAAAGCGAGGGTTTTAAGTTAAACTTATTCGAGTTCCCTTTGACGTCTCGAAGAGTGTTTAAAAGAGTAAGGATTGAATCTTTGAATGAGAATTCCTCAATCAAGCTACCAATGTAAAGATTGAATCTCTGAGTGAAATTAACACAATCAAGGTAACTACTATGTCACTAGACCTTATTAATGTATAGCGATTCAATCTTTGAAAGAAAACGACAATTTTAAGTTTAACTTGTTCGAATTCCTTATGAAGTGGCGAAGAGTGTTTTAAAGTCTAAAGATTGAATCTTTGAATGAAAATACCTTAATCAAGGTATTAATTATGTCACTAGACCTTTTTAATGTATAAAGAATAAATCTTAGAAAGAAAATGAGAGTTTTGAGTTAAACTTATTCGAGTTCCCTTTGACGTAACGGAGAGTGTTTTAATGTGTAAAGATTGAATCCTTGAATGAAATTACCTCAATCAAGGTACCTATTATGTCAATGGACCTTTTTAATGTATAAAGATTTAATCTTTGATTTAAAATGAGAATTTTGAGTTTAACCTATTCGAGTTCCCTAAGAAGTCGCGAAGAGTGTTTTAATGACCATAGATTGAATCCTTGAATGAAAATACCTCAATCAAGGTACTAATTTTGTCACTAGAACTTTTTAATGAATAAAGATTGAATCTTTAAAAGAAAATGAGATTTTGGAGTTAAACTTATTCGAGTTCCCTTTTACGCCCCGAAGTGTGTTTAAATGAGTACAGATTGAATCTTTGAATGAAAATTCCTCACTCAAGGTACCTATTATGTCACTAGACCATTTTAATGTACAAAGATTAAATCTTTGAACGAAAACGAGAGTTTTGAGTTAAACTTATTCGAGTTCCCTTTAATATCACGAAGAGTGTTTTAATTAGTAAAGATTGAATATATGAAAGAAATTACCTCAATCACGGTAACGATTATGCCACATGACCTTTTTAATGTATAAAGAATGAATCTTTGAAAGAAAAAGGGAGTTTCGAGTGTAACTTATTTGAGTTCCTAACGTAATCTCGTAGAATGCTTTAATGACTAAAGATTGAATCCTTTAATGGAAATACCTCAATCAAGGTGCCTATTATGTCACTTGACCTTTTAAATGTATAAAGATTAAATCTTTGGAATAAAATGAGAGTTTTAAGTTAAACTTATAATAGTTCCCTTCGACGTCACGAAGAGTGTATTAATGAGTAAAGATTGAATCTTTGAGCGAAATTACCTCAATCACGATACCTATTATGTCACAAGACCTTTTGAATGTATAACGGTTGAATCTTTTAAAGAAAATGAGAGTTTTGAGTTTAACTTATTCGAGTACCCTTTGAAGTCGCGAAGAGTGTTTTAATGACTAAAAATTGAATCTTTGAATGAAAATAGCTCAATCAAGGTACCTATTGTGTCATTAGAGCTTCTTAATGTATAAAGATTGAATCTTTGAAAGAAAATGAGAGTTTTGAGTTAAACTTATTCGAGGTCCCTTTGACGTCCCAAAGAGTATTTTAACGAGTAAAGATTGAATATTTGAATGTAAACACCTCAATCATGGTGCCTATTATGTCACTAAACCATTTTTATGTATAAAGATTAAATTTTTTAAAGAAAATGAGACTTTTGAGTTAAACTTATTCGAGTTTCCTTTGAGATCACGGAGAGTGTTCTAATGAGTAAAGATTGAATCAGTGAATAAAATTATCTCAATTAAGGTAGCTATTATGTCACTAGGCCATTTTAATGTATAAAGATTGAATCTTTGAAAGAAAATGAGAGTTTTGTGTTAAACTTATTCGACTTCCCTATGAAGTCGGGACGAGTGTTTTAATGACAAAAGACTGAATCTTTGAATAAGAGGTACAAAGATTGAATTTGTGAAAGAAAATGAGAGGTTTGAGTTTAACTTATTCGAGTTCCCTATGAAGTCGCGAAGAGTGTTTTAATAACTAAAGATTGAATCTTTGAATGAAAAGACCTCAATCAAGGTACCTATTATGTCACTAGTCCTTTTTTTTGTACAAATATTTAATCTTTGAAAGAGAGAGAGATTTTTGAGTTAAACTTGTTTGGATTCCCTTGGACGTCCTAAAGAGTATTTTAATGAGAAAAGATTGAATCTTTGAATGAAAAATTCTCAATCAAGGTACCTATTATATCGCTAGACCTTTTAAAGTATAAAGATTGAGTCTTTGAAAGAAAATTAGAGTTTTGAGTTAAACTTATTCGAATTCCCTTTGACGTCCCGAAAAGTGTTTTAATGAGCAAAGGTTGAATCTTTGAATGAAATTACTTCTAACAAGGTACCAATTATGTCTCTAGACCATTTTAATGTATGAAGATTGAATCTTTGAAAGAAAATGAGAGTTTTGAGTTCAACTTCTTCGAGTTCACTATGTAGTCGTGAATTGTGTTTTAGGGACAAAAGATTGAATCATTGAATGAAATTACTTCAATCAAGATACCAGTTATGTCACTAGACAATTTTAATCTACAAAGATTGAATCTTTGAACGAAAATGATAGTTTTGAGGAAAACTTGTTCAAGTTCCCTATGAAGTCGCGAAGTGCGTTTTAATCACTGCAGATTGAATCTTTGAATGAAAATACCTCAATTAAGGTACCAATTACGTCACAAGACCTTTTTAATGGGTAAAGATCGAGTCTTTAAAAGAAAGCGAGGGTTTTAAGTTAAACTTATTCGAGTTCCCTTTGACGTCTCGAAGAGTGTTTAAAAGAGTAAGGATTGAATCTTTGAATGAGAATTCCTCAATCAAGCTACCAATGTAAAGATTGAATCTCTGAGTGAAATTAACACAATCAAGGTAACTACTATGTCACTAGACCTTATTAATGTATAGCGATTCAATCTTTGAAAGAAAACGACAATTTTAAGTTTAACTTGTTCGAATTCCTTATGAAGTGGCGAAGAGTGTTTTAAAGTCTAAAGATTGAATCTTTGAATGAAAATACCTTAATCAAGGTATTAATTATGTCACTAGACCTTTTTAATGTATAAAGAATAAATCTTAGAAAGAAAATGAGAGTTTTGAGTTAAACTTATTCGAGTTCCCTTTGACGTAACGGAGAGTGTTTTAATGTGTAAAGATTGAATCCTTGAATGAAATTACCTCAATCAAGGTACCTATTATGTCAATGGACCTTTTTAATGTATAAAGATTTAATCTTTGATTTAAAATGAGAATTTTGAGTTTAACCTATTCGAGTTCCCTAAGAAGTCGCGAAGAGTGTTTTAATGACCATAGATTGAATCCTTGAATGAAAATACCTCAATCAAGGTACTAATTTTGTCACTAGAACTTTTTAATGAATAAAGATTGAATCTTTAAAAGAAAATGAGATTTTGGAGTTAAACTTATTCGAGTTCCCTTTTACGCCCCGAAGTGTGTTTAAATGAGTACAGATTGAATCTTTGAATGAAAATTCCTCACTCAAGGTACCTATTATGTCACTAGACCATTTTAATGTACAAAGATTAAATCTTTGAACGAAAACGAGAGTTTTGAGTTAAACTTATTCGAGTTCCCTTTAATATCACGAAGAGTGTTTTAATTAGTAAAGATTGAATATATGAAAGAAATTACCTCAATCACGGTAACGATTATGCCACATGACCTTTTTAATGTATAAAGAATGAATCTTTGAAAGAAAAAGGGAGTTTCGAGTGTAACTTATTTGAGTTCCTAACGTAATCTCGTAGAATGCTTTAATGACTAAAGATTGAATCCTTTAATGGAAATACCTCAATCAAGGTGCCTATTATGTCACTTGACCTTTTAAATGTATAAAGATTAAATCTTTGGAATAAAATGAGAGTTTTAAGTTAAACTTATAATAGTTCCCTTCGACGTCACGAAGAGTGTATTAATGAGTAAAGATTGAATCTTTGAGCGAAATTACCTCAATCACGATACCTATTATGTCACAAGACCTTTTGAATGTATAACGGTTGAATCTTTTAAAGAAAATGAGAGTTTTGAGTTTAACTTATTCGAGTACCCTTTGAAGTCGCGAAGAGTGTTTTAATGACTAAAAATTGAATCTTTGAATGAAAATAGCTCAATCAAGGTACCTATTGTGTCATTAGAGCTTCTTAATGTATAAAGATTGAATCTTTGAAAGAAAATGAGAGTTTTGAGTTAAACTTATTCGAGGTCCCTTTGACGTCCCAAAGAGTATTTTAACGAGTAAAGATTGAATATTTGAATGTAAACACCTCAATCATGGTGCCTATTATGTCACTAAACCATTTTTATGTATAAAGATTAAATTTTTTAAAGAAAATGAGACTTTTGAGTTAAACTTATTCGAGTTTCCTTTGAGATCACGGAGAGTGTTCTAATGAGTAAAGATTGAATCAGTGAATAAAATTATCTCAATTAAGGTAGCTATTATGTCACTAGGCCATTTTAATGTATAAAGATTGAATCTTTGAAAGAAAATGAGAGTTTTGTGTTAAACTTATTCGACTTCCCTATGAAGTCGGGACGAGTGTTTTAATGACAAAAGACTGAATCTTTGAATAAGAGGTACAAAGATTGAATTTGTGAAAGAAAATGAGAGGTTTGAGTTTAACTTATTCGAGTTCCCTATGAAGTCGCGAAGAGTGTTTTAATAACTAAAGATTGAATCTTTGAATGAAAAGACCTCAATCAAGGTACCTATTATGTCACTAGTCCTTTTTTTTGTACAAATATTTAATCTTTGAAAGAGAGAGAGATTTTTGAGTTAAACTTGTTTGGATTCCCTTGGACGTCCTAAAGAGTATTTTAATGAGAAAAGATTGAATCTTTGAATGAAAAATTCTCAATCAAGGTACCTATTATATCGCTAGACCTTTTAAAGTATAAAGATTGAGTCTTTGAAAGAAAATTAGAGTTTTGAGTTAAACTTATTCGAATTCCCTTTGACGTCCCGAAAAGTGTTTTAATGAGCAAAGGTTGAATCTTTGAATGAAATTACTTCTAACAAGGTACCAATTATGTCTCTAGACCATTTTAATGTATGAAGATTGAATCTTTGAAAGAAAATGAGAGTTTTGAGTTCAACTTCTTCGAGTTCACTATGTAGTCGTGAATTGTGTTTTAGGGACAAAAGATTGAATCATTGAATGAAATTACTTCAATCAAGATACCAGTTATGTCACTAGACAATTTTAATCTACAAAGATTGAATCTTTGAACGAAAATGATAGTTTTGAGGAAAACTTGTTCAAGTTCCCTATGAAGTCGCGAAGTGCGTTTTAATCACTGCAGATTGAATCTTTGAATGAAAATACCTCAATTAAGGTACCAATTACGTCACAAGACCTTTTTAATGGGTAAAGATCGAGTCTTTAAAAGAAAGCGAGGGTTTTAAGTTAAACTTATTCGAGTTCCCTTTGACGTCTCGAAGAGTGTTTAAAAGAGTAAGGATTGAATCTTTGAATGAGAATTCCTCAATCAAGCTACCAATGTAAAGATTGAATCTCTGAGTGAAATTAACACAATCAAGGTAACTACTATGTCACTAGACCTTATTAATGTATAGCGATTCAATCTTTGAAAGAAAACGACAATTTTAAGTTTAACTTGTTCGAATTCCTTATGAAGTGGCGAAGAGTGTTTTAAAGTCTAAAGATTGAATCTTTGAATGAAAATACCTTAATCAAGGTATTAATTATGTCACTAGACCTTTTTAATGTATAAAGAATAAATCTTAGAAAGAAAATGAGAGTTTTGAGTTAAACTTATTCGAGTTCCCTTTGACGTAACGGAGAGTGTTTTAATGTGTAAAGATTGAATCCTTGAATGAAATTACCTCAATCAAGGTACCTATTATGTCAATGGACCTTTTTAATGTATAAAGATTTAATCTTTGATTTAAAATGAGAATTTTGAGTTTAACCTATTCGAGTTCCCTAAGAAGTCGCGAAGAGTGTTTTAATGACCATAGATTGAATCTTTGAATGAAAATACCTCAATCAAGGTACTAATTTTGTCACTAGAACTTTTTAATGAATAAAGATTGAATCTTTAAAAGAAAATGAGATTTTGGAGTTAAACTTATTCGAGTTCCATTTTACGCCCCGAAGTGTGTTTAAATGAGTACAGATTGAATCTTTGAATGAAAATTCCTCACTCAAGGTACCTATTATGTCACTAGACCATTTTAATGTACAAAGATTAAATCTTTGAACGAAAACGAGAGTTTTGAGTTAAACTTATTCGAGTTCCCTTTAATATCACGAAGAGTGTTTTAATTAGTAAAGATTGAATATATGAAAGAAATTACCTCAATCACGGTAACGATTATGCCACATGACCTTTTTAATGTATAAAGAATGAATCTTTGAAAGAAAAAGGGAGTTTCGAGTGTAACTTATTTGAGTTCCTAACGTAATCTCGTAGAATGCTTTAATGACTAAAGATTGAATCCTTTAATGGAAATACCTCAATCAAGGTGCCTATTATGTCACTTGACCTTTTAAATGTATAAAGATTAAATCTTTGGAATAAAATGAGAGTTTTAAGTTAAACTTATAATAGTTCCCTTCGACGTCACGAAGAGTGTATTAATGAGTAAAGATTGAATCTTTGAGCGAAATTACCTCAATCACGATACCTATTATGTCACAAGACCTTTTGAATGTATAACGGTTGAATCTTTTAAAGAAAATGAGAGTTTTGAGTTTAACTTATTCGAGTACCCTTTGAAGTCGCGAAGAGTGTTTTAATGACTAAAAATTGAATCTTTGAATGAAAATAGCTCAATCAAGGTACCTATTGTGTCATTAGAGCTTCTTAATGTATAAAGATTGAATCTTTGAAAGAAAATGAGAGTTTTGAGTTAAACTTATTCGAGGTCCCTTTGACGTCCCAAAGAGTATTTTAACGAGTAAAGATTGAATATTTGAATGTAAACACCTCAATCATGGTGCCTATTATGTCACTAAACCATTTTAATGTATAAAGATTAAATTTTTTAAAGAAAATGAGACTTTTGAGTTAAACTTATTCGAGTTTCCTTTGAGATCACGGAGAGTGTTCTAATGAGTAAAGATTGAATCAGTGAATAAAATTATCTCAATTAAGGTAGCTATTATGTCACTAGGCCATTTTAATGTATAAAGATTGAATCTTTGAAAGAAAATGAGAGTTTTGTGTTAAACTTATTCGACTTCCCTATGAAGTCGGGACGAGTGTTTTAATGACAAAAGACTGAATCTTTGAATAAGAGGTACAAAGATTGAATTTGTGAAAGAAAATGAGAGGTTTGAGTTTAACTTATTCGAGTTCCCTATGAAGTCGCGAAGAGTGTTTTAATAACTAAAGATTGAATCTTTGAATGAAAAGACCTCAATCAAGGTACCTATTATGTCACTAGTCCTTTTTTTTGTACAAATATTTAATCTTTGAAAGAGAGAGAGATTTTTGAGTTAAACTTGTTTGGATTCCCTTGGACGTCCTAAAGAGTATTTTAATGAGAAAAGATTGAATCTTTGAATGAAAAATTCTCAATCAAGGTACCTATTATATCGCTAGACCTTTTAAAGTATAAAGATTGAGTCTTTGAAAGAAAATTAGAGTTTTGAGTTAAACTTATTCGAATTCCCTTTGACGTCCCGAAAAGTGTTTTAATGAGCAAAGGTTGAATCTTTGAATGAAATTACTTCTAACAAGGTACCAATTATGTCTCTAGACCATTTTAATGTATGAAGATTGAATCTTTGAAAGAAAATGAGAGTTTTGAGTTCAACTTCTTCGAGTTCACTATGTAGTCGTGAATTGTGTTTTAGGGACAAAAGATTGAATCATTGAATGAAATTACTTCAATCAAGATACCAGTTATGTCACTAGACAATTTTAATCTACAAAGATTGAATCTTTGAACGAAAATGATAGTTTTGAGGAAAACTTGTTCAAGTTCCTTATGAAGTCGCGAAGTGCGTTTTAATGACTGCAGATTGAATCTTTGAATGAAAATACCTCAATTAAGGTACCAATTACGTCACAAGACCTTTTTAATGGGTAAAGATCGAGTCTTTAAAAGAAAGCGAGGGTTTTAAGTTAAACTTATTCGAGTTCCCTTTGACGTCTCGAAGAGTGTTTAAAAGAGTAAGGATTGAATCTTTGAATGAGAATTCCTCAATCAAGCTACCAATGTAAAGATTGAATCTCTGAGTGAAATTAACACAATCAAGGTAACTACTATGTCACTAGACCTTATTAATGTATAGCGATTCAATCTTTGAAAGAAAACGACAATTTTAAGTTTAACTTGTTCGAATTCCTTATGAAGTGGCGAAGAGTGTTTTAAAGTCTAAAGATTGAATCTTTGAATGAAAATACCTTAATCAAGGTATTAATTATGTCACTAGACCTTTTTAATGTATAAAGAATAAATCTTAGAAAGAAAATGAGAGTTTTGAGTTAAACTTATTCGAGTTCCCTTTGACGTAACGGAGAGTGTTTTAATGTGTAAAGATTGAATCCTTGAATGAAATTACCTCAATCAAGGTACCTATTATGTCAATGGACCTTTTTAATGTATAAAGATTTAATCTTTGATTTAAAATGAGAATTTTGAGTTTAACCTATTCGAGTTCCCTAAGAAGTCGCGAAGAGTGTTTTAATGACCATAGATTGAATCCTTGAATGAAAATACCTCAATCAAGGTACTAATTTTGTCACTAGAACTTTTTAATGAATAAAGATTGAATCTTTAAAAGAAAATGAGATTTTGGAGTTAAACTTATTCGAGTTCCCTTTTACGCCCCGAAGTGTGTTTAAATGAGTACAGATTGAATCTTTGAATGAAAATTCCTCACTCAAGGTACCTATTATGTCACTAGACCATTTTAATGTACAAAGATTAAATCTTTGAACGAAAACGAGAGTTTTGAGTTAAACTTATTCGAGTTCCCTTTAATATCACGAAGAGTGTTTTAATTAGTAAAGATTGAATATATGAAAGAAATTACCTCAATCACGGTAACGATTATGCCACATGACCTTTTTAATGTATAAAGAATGAATCTTTGAAAGAAAAAGGGAGTTTCGAGTGTAACTTATTTGAGTTCCTAACGTAATCTCGTAGAATGCTTTAATGACTAAAGATTGAATCCTTTAATGGAAATACCTCAATCAAGGTGCCTATTATGTCACTTGACCTTTTAAATGTATAAAGATTAAATCTTTGGAATAAAATGAGAGTTTTAAGTTAAACTTATAATAGTTCCCTTCGACGTCACGAAGAGTGTATTAATGAGTAAAGATTGAATCTTTGAGCGAAATTACCTCAATCACGATACCTATTATGTCACAAGACCTTTTGAATGTATAACGGTTGAATCTTTTAAAGAAAATGAGAGTTTTGAGTTTAACTTATTCGAGTACCCTTTGAAGTCGCGAAGAGTGTTTTAATGACTAAAAATTGAATCTTTGAATGAAAATAGCTCAATCAAGGTACCTATTGTGTCATTAGAGCTTCTTAATGTATAAAGATTGAATCTTTGAAAGAAAATGAGAGTTTTGAGTTAAACTTATTCGATGTCCCTTTGACGTCCCAAAGAGTATTTTAACGAGTAAAGATTGAATATTTGAATGTAAACACCTCAATCATGGTGCCTATTATGTCACTAAACCATTTTAATGTATAAAGATTAAATTTTTTAAAGAAAATGAGACTTTTGAGTTAAACTTATTCGAGTTTCCTTTGAGATCACGGAAAGTGTTCTAATGAGTAAAGATTGAATCAGTGAATAAAATTATCTCAATTAAGGTAGCTATTATGTCACTAGGCCATTTTAATGTATAAAGATTGAATCTTTGCAAGAAAATGAGAGTTTTGTGTTAAACTTATTGGACTTCCCTATGAAGTCGGGACGAGTGTTTTAATGACAAAAGACTGAATCTTTGAATAAGAGGTACAAAGATTGAATTTGTGAAAGAAAATGAGAGGTTTGAGTTTAACTTATTCGAGTTCCCTATGAAGTCGCGAAGAGTGTTTTAATAACTAAAGATTGAATCTTTGAATGAAAAGACCTCAATCAAGGTACCTATTATGTCACTAGTCCTTTTTTTTGTACAAATATTTAATCTTTGAAAGAGAGAGAGATTTTTGAGTTAAACTTGTTTGAATTCCCTTGGACGTCCTAAAGAGTATTTTAATGAGAAAAGATTGAATCTTTGAATGAAAAATTCTCAATCAAGGTACCTATTATATCGCTAGACCTTTTAAAGTATAAAGATTGAGTCTTTGAAAGAAAATTAGAGTTTTGAGTTAAACTTATTCGAATTCCCTTTGACGTCCCGAAAAGTGTTTTAATGAGCAAAGGTTGAATCTTTGAATGAAATTACTTCTAACAAGGTACCAATTATGTCTCTAGACCATTTTAATGTATGAAGATTGAATCTTTGAAAGAAAATGAGAGTTTTGAGTTCAACTTCTTCGAGTTCACTATGTAGTCGTGAATTGTGTTTTAGGGACAAAAGATTGAATCATTGAATGAAATTACTTCAATCAAGATACCAGTTATGTCACTAGACAATTTTAATCTACAAAGATTGAATCTTTGAACGAAAATGATAGTTTTGAGGAAAACTTGTTCAAGTTCCCTATGAAGTCGCGAAGTGTGTTTTAATGACTGCAGATTGAATCTTTGAATGAAAATACCTCAATTAAGGTACCAATTACGTCACAAGACCTTTTTAATGGGTAAAGATCGAGTCTTTAAAAGAAAGCGAGGGTTTTAAGTTAAACTTATTCGAGTTCCCTTTGACGTCTCGAAGAGTGTTTAAAAGAGTAAGGATTGAATCTTTGAATGAGAATTCCTCAATCAAGCTACCAATGTAAAGATTGAATCTCTGAGTGAAATTAACACAATCAAGGTAACTACTATGTCACTAGACCTTATTAATGTATAGCGATTCAATCTTTGAAAGAAAACGACAATTTTAAGTTTAACTTGTTCGAATTCCTTATGAAGTGGCGAAGAGTGTTTTAAAGTCTAAAGATTGAATCTTTGAATGAAAATACCTTAATCAAGGTATTAATTATGTCACTAGACCTTTTTAATGTATAAAGAATAAATCTTAGAAAGAAAATGAGAGTTTTGAGTTAAACTTATTCGAGTTCCCTTTGACGTAACGGAGAGTGTTTTAATGTGTAAAGATTGAATCCTTGAATGAAATTACCTCAATCAAGGTACCTATTATGTCAATGGACCTTTTTAATGTATAAAGATTTAATCTTTGATTTAAAATGAGAATTTTGAGTTTAACCTATTCGAGTTCCCTAAGAAGTCGCGAAGAGTGTTTTAATGACCATAGATTGAATCATTGAATGAAAATACCTCTGAGAGTTTTGAGTTAAACGTATTCGAGTTCCCTTTGACGTGACGAAGAGTGTTTTAATGTGTAAAGATTGAATCCTTGAATGAAATTACCTCAATCAAGGTACCTATTATGTCAATGGACCTTTTTAATGTATAAAGATTTAATCTTTGATTTAAAATGAGAATTTTGAGTTTAACCTATTCGAGTTCCCTAAGAAGTCGCGAAGAGTGTTTTAATGACCATAGATTGAATCCTTGAATGAAAATACCTCAATCAAGGTACTAATTTTGTCACTAGAACTTTTTAATGAATAAAGATTGAATCTTTAAAAGAAAATGAGAGTTTGGAGTTAAACTTATTCGAGTTCCCATTTACGCCCCGAAGTGTGTTTAAATGAGTACAGATTGAATCTTTGAATGAAAATTCCTCACTCAAGGTACCTATTATGTCACTAGACCATTTTAATGTACAAAGATTAAATCTTTGAACGAAAATGAGAGTTTTGTGTTAAACTTATTCGAGTTCCCTTTAATATCACGAAGAGTGTTTTAATTAGTAAAGATTGAATATATGAAACAAATTACCTCAATCACGGTACCGATTATGCCACATGACCTTTTTAATGTATAAAGAATGAATCTTTGAAAGAAAAAGGGAGTTTCGAGTGTAACTTATTTGAGTTCCTAACGTAATCTCGTAGAATGCTTTAATGAATAAAGATTGAATCCTTTAATGGAAATACCTCAATCAAGGTGCCTATTATGTCACTTGACCTTTTAAATGTATAAAGATTAAATCTTTGGAATAAAATGAGAGTTTTAAGTTAAACTTATAATAGTTCCCTTCGACGTCACGAAGAGTGTATTAATGAGTAAAGATTGAATCTTTGAGCGAAATTACCTCAATCACGATACCTATTATGTCACACGACCTTTTTAATGTATAACGGTTGAATCTTTGAAAGAAAATGAGAGTTTTGAGTTTAACTTATTCGAGTACCCTTTGAAGTCGCGAAGAGTGTTTTAATGACTAAAAATTGAATCTTTGAATGAAAATAGCTCAATCAAGGTACCTATTGTGTCATTCGAGCTTCTTAATGTATAAAGATTGAATCTTTGAAAGAAAATGAGAGTTTTGAGTTAAACTTATTCGAGGTCCCTTTGACGTCCCAAAGAGTATTTTAACGAGTAAAGATTGAATATTTGAATGTAAACACCTCAATCATGGTACCTATTATGTCACTAAACCATTTTAATGTATAAAGATTAAATTTTTTAAAGAAAATGAGACTTTTCAGTTAAACTTATTCGAGTTTCCTTTGAGATCACGGAGAGTGTTCTAATGAGTAAAGATCGAATCAGTGAATAAAATTATCTCAATTAAGGTAGCTATTATGTCACTAGGCCATTTTAATGTATAAAGATTGAATCTTTGAAAGAAAATGAGAGTTTTGTGTTAAACTTATTCGACTTCCCTATGAAGTCGGGACGAGTGTTTTAATGACAAAAGACTGAATCTTTGAATAAGAGGTACAAAGATTGAATTTGTGAAAGAAAATGAGAGGTTTGAGTTTAACTTATTCGAGTTCCCTATGAAGTCGTGAAGAGTGTTTTAATAACTAAAGATTGAATCTTTGAATGAAAAGACCTCAATTAAGGTACCTATTATGTCAGTAGTCCTTTTTTTTTTGTACAAATATTTAATCTTTGAAAGAGAGAGAGATTTTTGAGTTAAACTTGTTTGAATTCCCTTGGACGTCCTAAAGAGTATTTTAATGAGAAAAGATTGAATCTTTGAATGAAAAATTCTCAATCAAGGTACCTATTATATCGCTAGACCTTTTAAAGTATAAAGATTGAGTCTTTGAAAGAAAATTAGAGTTTTGAGTTAAACTTATTCGAATTCCCTTTGACGTCCCGAAAAGTGTTTTAATGAGCAAAGGTTGAATCTTTGAATGAAATTACTTCTAACAAGGTACCAATTATGTCTCTAGACCATTTTAATGTATGAAGATTGAATCTTTGAAAGAAAATGAGAGTTTTGAGTTCAACTTCTTCGAGTTCACTATGTAGTCGTGAATTGTGTTTTAGGGACAAAAGATTGAATCATTGAATGAAATTACTTCAATCAAGATACCAGTTATGTCACTAGACAATTTTAATCTACAAAGATTGAATCTTTGAACGAAAATGATAGTTTTGAGGAAAACTTGTTCAAGTTCCCTATGAAGTCGCGAAGTGTGTTTTAATGACTGCAGATTGAATCTTTGAATGAAAATACCTCAATTAAGGTACCAATTACGTCACAAGACCTTTTTAATGGGTAAAGATCGAGTCTTTAAAAGAAAGCGAGGGTTTTAAGTTAAACTTATTCGAGTTCCCTTTGACGTCTCGAAGAGTGTTTAAAAGAGTAAGGATTGAATCTTTGAATGAGAATTCCTCGATCAAGCTACCAATGTAAAGATTGAATCTCTGAGTGAAATTAACACAATCAAGGTAACTACTATGTCACTAGACCTTATTAATGTATAGCGATTCAATCTTTGAAAGAAAATGACAATTTTAAGTTTAACTTGTTCGAATTCCTTATGAAGTGGCGAAGAGTGTTTTAAAGTCTAAAGATTGAATCTTTGAATGAAAATACCTTAATCAAGGTATTAATTATGTCACTAGACCTTTTTAATGTTTAAAGAATAAATCTTAGAAAGAAAATGAGAGTTTTGAGTTAAACTTATTCGAGTTCCCTTTGACGTGACGAAGAGTGTTTTAATGTGTAAAGATTGAATCCTTGAATGAAATTACCTCAATCAAGGTACCTATTATGTCAATGGATCTTTTTAATGTATAAAGATTTAATCTTTGATTTAAAATGAGAATTTTGAGTTTAACCTATTCGAGTTCCCTAAGAAGTCGCGAAGAGTGTTTTAATGACCATAGATTGAATCCTTGAATGAAAATACCTCAATCAAGGTACTAATTTTGTCACTAGAACTTTTTAATGAATAAAGATTGAATCTTTAAAAGAAAATGAGAGTTTGGAGTTAAACTTATTCGAGTTCCCTTTTACGCCCGGAAGTGTGTTTAAATGAGTACAGATTGAATCTTTGAATGAAAATTCCTCACTCAAGGTACCTATTATGTCACTAGACCATTTTAATGTACAAAGATTAAATCTTTGAACGAAAATGAGAGTTTTGAGTTAAACTTATTCGAGTTCCCTTTAATATCACGAAGAGTGTTTTAATTAGTAAAGATTGAATATATGAAACAAATTACCTCAATCACGGTACCGATTATGCCACATGACCTTTTTAATGTATAAAGAATGAATCTTTGAAAGAAAAAGGGAGTTTCGAGTGTAACTTATTTGAGTTCCTAACGTAATCTCGTAGAATGCTTTAATGAATAAAGATTGAATCCTTTAATGGAAATACCTCAATCAAGGTGCCTATTATGTCACTTGACCTTTTAAATGTATAAAGATTAAATCTTTGGAATAAAATGAGAGTTTTAAGTTAAACTTATAATAGTTCCCTTCGACGTCACGAAGAGTGTATTAATGAGTAAAGATTGAATCTTTGAGCGAAATTACCTCAATCACGATACCTATTATGTCACACGACCTTTTTAATGTATAACGGTTTAATCTTTGAAAGAAAATGAGAGTTTTGAGTTTAACTTATTCGAGTACCCTTTGAAGTCGCGAAGAGTGTTTTAATGACTAAAAATTGAATCTTTGAATGAAAATAGCTCAATCAAGGTACCTATTGTGTCATTAGAGCTTCTTAATGTATAAAGATTGAATCTTTGAAAGAAAATGAGAGTTTTGAGTTAAACTTATTCGAGGTCCCTTTGACGTCCCAAAGAGTATTTTAACGAGTAAAGATTGAATATTTGAATGTAAACACCTCAATCATGGTACCTATTATGTCACTAAACCATTTTAATGTATAAAGATTAAATTTTTTAAAGAAAATGAGACTTTTCAGTTAAACTTATTCGAGTTTCCTTTGAGATCACGGAGAGTGTTCTAATGAGTAAAGATTGAATCAGTGAATAAAATTATCTCAATTAAGGTAGCTATTATGTCACTAGGCCATTTTAATGTATAAAGATTGAATCTTTGAAAGAAAATGAGAGTTTTGTGTTAAACTTATTCGACTTCCCTATGAAGTCGGGACGAGTGTTTTAATGACAAAAGACTGAATCTTTGAATAAGAGGTACAAAGATTGAATTTGTGAAAGAAAATGAGAGGTTTGAGTTTAACTTATTCGAGTTCCCTATGAAGTCGTGAAGAGTGTTTTAATAACTAAAGATTGAATCTTTGAATGAAAAGACCTCAATCAAGGTACCTATTATGTCACTAGTCCTTTTTTTTTTGTACAAATATTTAATCTTTGAAAGAGAGAGAGATTTTTGAGTTAAACTTGTTTGAATTCCCTTGGACGTCCTAAAGAGTATTTTAATGAGAAAAGATTGAATCTTTGAATGAAAAATTCTCAATCAAGGTACCTATTATATCGCTAGACCTTTTAAAGTATAAAGATTGAGTCTTTGAAAGAAAATTAGAGTTTTGAGTTAAACTTATTCGAATTCCCTTTGACGTCCCGAAAAGTGTTTTAATGAGCAAATGTTGAATCTTTGAATGAAATTACTTCTAACAAGGTACCAATTATGTCTCTAGACCATTTTAATGTATGAAGATTGAATCTTTGAAAGAAAATGAGAGTTTTGAGTTCAACTTCTTCGAGTTCACTATGTAGTCGTGAATTGTGTTTTAGGGACAAAAGATTGAATCATTGAATGAAATTACTTCAATCAAGATACCAGTTATGTCACTAGACAATTTTAATCTACAAAGATTGAATCTTTGAACGAAAATGATAGTTTTGAGGAAAACTTGTTCAAGTTCCCTATGAAGTCGCGAAGTGTGTTTTAATGACTGCAGATTGAATCTTTGAATGAAAATACCTCAATTAAGGTACCAATTACGTCACAAGACTTTTTTAATGGGTAAAGATCGAGTCTTTAAAAGAAAGCGAGGGTTTTAAGTTAAACTTATTCGAGTTCCCTTTGACGTCTCTAAGAGTATTTAAAAGAGTAAGGATTGAATCTTTGAATGAGAATTCCTCAATCAAGCTACCAATGTAAAGATTGAATCTCTGAGTGAAATTAACACAATCAAGGTAACTACTATGCCACTAGACCTTATTAATGTATAGCGATTCAATCTTTGAAAGAAAACGACAATTTTAAGTTTAACTTGTTCGAATTCCTTATGAAGTGGCGAAGAGTGTTTTAAAGTCTAAAGATTGAATCTTTGAATGAAAATACCTTAATCAAGGTATTAATTATGTCACTAGACCTTTTTAATGTATAAAGAATAAATCTTAGAAAGAAAATGAGAGTTTTGAGTTAAACTTATTCGAGTTCCCTTTGACGTGACGGAGAGTGTTTTAATGTGTAAAGATTGAATCCTTGAATGAAATTACCTCAATCAAGGTACCTATTATGTCAATGGACCTTTTTAATGTATAAAGATTTAATCTTTGATTTAAAATGAGAATTTTGAGTTTAACCTATTCGAGTTCCCTAAGAAGTCGCGAAGAGTGTTTTAATGACCATAGATTGAATCCTTGAATGAAAATACCTCAATCAAGGTACTAATTTTGTCACTAGAACTTTTTAACGAATAAAGATTGAATTTTTAAAAGAAAATGAGAGTTTGGAGTTAAACTTATTCGAGTTCCCTTTTACGCGCCGAAGTGTGTTTAAATGAGTACAGATTGAATCTTTGAATGAAAATTCCTCACTCAAGGTACCTATTATGTCACTAGACCATTTTAATGTACAAAGATTAAATCTTTGAATGAAAATGAGAGTTTTGAGTTAAACTTATTCGAGTTCCCTTTAATATCACGAAGAGTGTTTTAATTAGTAAAGATTGAATATATGAAACAAATTACCTCAATCACGGTACCGATTATGCCACATGACCTTTTTAATGTATAAAGAATGAATCTTTGAAAGAAAAAGGGAGTTTCGAGTGTAACTTATTTGAGTTCCTAACGTAATCTCGTAGAATGCTTTAATGACTAAAGATTGAGTCCTTTAATGGAAATACCTCAATCAAGGTGCCTATTATGTCACTTGACCTTTTAAATGTATAAAGATTAAATCTTTGGAATAAAATGAGAGTTTTAAGTTAAACTTATAATAGTTCCCTTCGACGTCACGAAGAGTGTATTAATGAGTAAAGATTGAATCTTTGAGCGA